>NC_083335.1:70853071-71181752 GCF_963455315.2 Globicephala melas
CTTTGGTAATCCTTAGCAATTTATTGATTGTTCTTGTCTTCTTTTGCTGGTTAGAACTACGAATAGGAAGTGGTGATTGTGGGCCTCATTGGCATTTTTCTAATTTTAGAGGCAATACTCCCAACATTTCTCCTTCTAAGACACTGTTTGTTGCATGATTTTTGTTGATTCCCTTTTTTCAGATTAGGAAAGTTCCCTTCTATTCCTGGTTTGCTAGAAGTTTTCAAGTAAAAAAAAATGTGCTGAATTTTTATCAAATACTCTTGTATTTATAACCTTACGGCTTTTCTCATTTATTCTAACATGTAGTAAATGTCATTGAGAGATTTCTTATTATGAGTTTATCTTTGCATTGCTGGAATAAGCCCTGCTTGCCAATGGCATATTGTACTTTTAGACACTGTAAGATTTAGTTTTCTATAAATTTCATTTAGACTTGATGTATCTATATTAATAAGTTAAATAGGCTTTTGCTTTTCCTTTCTTGTACTGTTCCATTGTGGTTGTGATATCAAAACTATTCTAGTCTCATAAAATGAGAAACTGGAAGATTTGGCATAAAATTGGAATGATCTTTTCCTTAAATGTTAGGAAGAACTGTCCTATAAAACTATCTGGTTTTGTGTTTTCTTTGTGGACGATTTTAAATTCCTGCTTCAAATTTTAAATAACTCTATAGATCTAGTTGGAATTTCTGTTTTTTTCTAGAGTGAGTTCCATTAATTTCTAAAAAGTGTTCCATTTCATGTGAGTTTTCAAATTTATCTGTAGTTAATCCCTTCTCATTCATACTATTATTTCTTCATGTTTCCTTTTTATTTATTTTATTTTTTTATTATTATTATTTTTACATCTTTATTGGAGTATAATTGCTTTACAATGGTGTGTTAGTTTCTGCTTTATAACAAAGTGAATCAGTTATACATATACATATGTTCCCATATCTCTTCCCTCTTGTGTCTCCCTCCCTCCCACCCTCCCTATCCCACTCCTCCAGGCGCTCACAAAGCACCAAGCTGATCTCCCTGTGCTATGCGGCTGCTTCCCACTAGCTATCTACCTTATGTTTGGTAGTGTATATATGTCCATGCCTCTCTCTCGCTTTGCATGTCTCCTTTTTAATCTTTATTTTTTCAAAAAGTTTATATTCTTGGTTAGTTTGTTTAAAAACCAAAATTTGGATTTGTGTTTTTCTCTTTTATTACTTGTTTGCTGGCAGTATTTAAAACATAAATTAGTCTAGAGAACTTTATTAAATGTATTATTAGAGTCATATGAGTTAACTCATTTAGACTATTAATACGTTAAATTATATATACAGGTTTCATGATATTGAATCATCCTTCTATTCCTGGGAAAACTCATAGTTGATCATAGTGAAGGATTTTTAAAATATATACTCTAGTTGGTTAATTAATAATTTATTAAAAAATTTTGCATCTATACTCAGTGAATTGGGCTAACACTTTTTCTTACTTTGGTTATAGGTTTGGAATCTATAATATTAGTGCCTTATAAAATGAACTGGGCAGATTTTGCTCCTTTTTAGTGGAACGACTTGTATATAATAGGAATTTAGAGATCTACAAAGTTTGGTGGCACTTGCTTGTAAAACAGTATGGACCTGGAGATTTATGAGAGGGAAAATTTTTACTACCACTTCAGTTTTGTATGTGTTAGTTATCTTTCTTTTTGTGCCTAATTTGGCATTTTATAGATTTCTATGTGCTTATCTATTTCATTTGTGTTTTCAAATCTATTAGCATGTAATTTTTCACAGTACATTTTTATTATTTTTAATCTGTTTTATCTTATTTAATCTTCATTTTATTTACTTGAGCCTAATTCTTTAAAAAATTAGTTTTGCCAATTTCTATCTTCTTTTTTCAGAACCAATTTTCATTTTGTAAAACTTATATGTTGTTTTTTCTCTATTTTATTTTTTTATTCTTATTATTCTTTCTTTATATTTTCTTTCTGAACTTTTTTTCCAGTTTGTGAGTTGAATGTTCAACTTTTTTTTGTTTTTAACATTTCTTGTTTCCTGATCAAATAATTTAATACCATAAATTTTGACCTATATACCTATATAATATTTTCAGGTATGGCCCCCAAATTTTGGCATGTACAGTTTTATTATCATTCTATTCTAGCATTTCTTAATTTTATTTGTTTCCTTTTTAAGCAAAGGGGTTATTTATTAATATGTAATTTTATTCCAAATATATATGAAGCTATTTGCTATCTTTTAAAATTAATTTCTAATTTTAGTGCATGAATTTTCATAGCAGCATTACTCATAATAACCCCAAAGAGGAAACAATCCAAATGGCCATTAACTGATGAATGGATAAACAAAATGTGATATGTCTATACAATGGATTTTATTGGGCAGTAAAAAGGAATGAAGTACTGATTCATACTATAAAACAGATGAACCTTGAAAACATTATGCTATGTGAAAGAGGCCAGACAGAAAAGGTCACATATTATATGATTTTACTTATAGGCAATGTCCAGTATAGGCAAATCTATAGAGGCACAGTAGATTTATGGTTGACAGAAGCTGGGAGGTGGTGGGTTTAGAGGGAAATGGAGAATGACTGCTAATGAGTACAGGGTAATTTTTTTGAGGTGATGAAAATATTGTAAAATTTATTGTGGTGATAGTTGCTCAATTTTGTGAATATACTAAAAAACATTGAATTGTACATTGTAAATGTATGGTATGTGAGTTATACATCAATAAAGTTGTTACATAAAAAAAGCCTAGGGTTGTTGCAGCAAAGTATTGGTTAGACATGAGAATGACAGAAGCTTTCAGTTATCTCAAAATAGTATTTAAAGATCTGAAGAATGCACTGTTTCATATTTGTTTAAAGTTAAACTGTTCCAATTTACTGCTTATTGATAAAAGCAGGATAAAACATTAAATATCAACGTTTTATATTTTTCTTAATGTTTTATTGATTTATTTTTGTTTTACTAATATAGTTTAACAAGGCAGTTTTACATAAGCTCACATCAACCACAAAAAGTAGTAAGAATTTTCTTAAACACATGGTGTAAAATTTTATATTTGGTTCCACTTAAATAGTCTAATGCCTCTTCCTAAATTTCCTGATCAACAAAACTCTCCCCACATCTTTGGGTTCAGTGAGTTTATTTTTAATGTTATTGCTGGCTAGAGGAAAGCTGGGCTTTGCTTTGCACAATCAAAATAAATAAATCAGGAATATGAAAATTATTGTTTGAGTAGGGCAAATAAAAATTTAATTATGTGAACCGGTAGTTCATTGGGAATAAAACAGAAAAATTGTATTAAAACAAATGAGCAAGAGACCCAACTTTTTTTTTAGTTCCCTAGTGAATTAGATCAGTTTTTGTCAAACTACAGATCGTAAATCATTACTGGTTTGTTAAATTAAAAAATAAAGAGCAAAAATTGAATGAAAAAGTTTTAATGCCAAGCAGGGAACCCAATTCAGTATGGTCTAGATAGGTTCTGGGATATAAGGCTGGGAATAGGAAGAACGGGATAAATCTTTTAAAGTCAAAAAATCATAGACTGTATCTGTCCTATTTTAGGAAAGCAAAATCTCTGAGTGGTGTTGATTGGCTGGGCTTATCTGAGTTTGTGGGCTAGATAAACACTGGGCTGGCTGGAGGTGGTCTGTTTGTATAAGTAGGCCCCCATCTGGATTATGGTGCTTAATGGGGTCTGTGCCCATGTCCACAGGATAAGTCAAGGTTTACTTTGGGATATGAAATCACTTTAGTGGGTAGTGACTAAAGATATTTTAAAAAATGAAATAGAATAGAATAGAAAATAGTAGAGCACAGTGTATGCAGTATTTTGTGAAACTTGTTTTAGTAATTTATATGTATGCTCTGATCTATGATGTACTGTATTTCTTACTATGTTCATGGTCTAAAAAGTTCTAATGGTACTGAATTAAATGATGCTTCTTGAGTTTTTGTTTTTTGTCTTAATTTCGTTCTTAATAAGATATGCTCATAGTAACAATTCAAACTGTTCAGAAGGGTGTAAAATGAAAAGTCCCACCTTCCCGATCCCATTTCCACTTCCCCAAATCAAGACCATTAAGATTATTTGTGAATAAATACATATACAAATGTACCCATTGCCATTTTTATTGATACAATTTATATATACTACAAATTATAATACAAAATACACAAAATGATCATACTCTAGATACTAATGTGAAACTAGTTTTCAACCAGTTTTATTCACTTACATACCTTGGACCATACTAATTCATTCTCTTTATGTGTGCATAATCTCCCACTGCATGGGTGTACATTATTTGTATATCCAGTCCCATAATGGTCATTTCAGGGATTTCCAGATTGGCTACAACAAAATAATGCTATAGTGAATATGCTTGTCCATATCTTTTCATGCTTCTGTGGTGAAATCTATAGCACAAATTCCTAAAAGTAGAACAGTTGGGTCAAGGGGAATATGCATTTAAAATTCTGGTAGATCTTTCCAAATTGCCTTCCGAAACGTTCATACCAGTTTCCATTCCCACAATCCGTCTACGAGAACGCCTGTCTCTCCTTGTCAACACCAGTGTTTAGCAAGATTTTAAAGTTTGTCCAATGTAGTGAAAATGATATATCAGCACAGAGGCAGGCTAACATTAAGAGTGAGATGCTGGGGTCCCAGCAGCTAGATTTGATTCCCAGCTCAACCACTTCCAAGCTGTGTGACTTTGGACAAATTACTTCATCTTTCTAAGCTTCAGTTTCCTCATCTGAAGAATGAGGAATGACATTCCTGCCTCAAGGGATGATTGTAGTTAGAATGGTTAAGTAGGTGTTTTGGACATAATAAATGTTAATGTATTCTCTACCTTTCAGTATTTAACATTAACTTAAAATTCAAAGTTGTTCTTCTTAAGACTAAGAAGTAGAGTAACATAGTGGCCTAATCAAGACTTTTGAAGGTTGAAATGTGAATTCACCCACAATTCATTTTTAGTAAGTTTCTGAAACCACTTTCCTTCCTGTGGTAATGTTGGTTTAACAAAGAGAGAAAATTAATGATTGGCATGTACTGGGTCCTTGCTGAGTATTGTCGCCATGCTGTTGCCTTCTTTAGACAACCACCTTGGTGTCCATTGTGTGCTATGTCCATTTATAAAATTACTAACGTTAAATTACTCCTAATTTTGGAAAAAGAACAAATTTACATTGTTCTAGAGTACTTTATTAAAATATTTTATATCTTAATATTTTACTTTAAGTATGAATGCATATTCATTTGCAGTCAGTGACATGTTATTCTGAACATTTGTCTACTGCTTCTTTTATTGATGAAAAAAGTGAAGAGATTTAAAGATTCAGAAGAATTGCATGTTTTATCTCATGTTGTTTACTTAAAGAGAAACTAAAAGAACTTTGCTAGGCTCAATTGTCTGAAGGCTTCTTCATGGCTTATCACCCTCGAGACCTGAAACACGTTGGAAAATATTTTGATTGTTTCATTTTTCTCAAGTTATCGTTCTAGCAATTCTGTTAAAAAGTATGTAAAGTAATATGTGCTATGAGTAAAAATGACCACATATAAAATGTTACACACACACAAAAAATATGTTACACAAATGCCACAGTTATTTAATCACGTTAATTTAAGTATTAGCTTAGAATCAGATGTAAGATGAACTAGTATGGAAGCCAGAAAGCCTAACTGTTGCCAAAATGAGGAGTGGAAACTTCTACTCATGTTATTAATCAAAATCACTGTTGTATGAGGACTCTCATTTCTCAACCAGTGTTTAATAGATAAAACCCTATATCAATGCATAAGACTGGATGACTGGGTTGTGGACTCCCTTCATCAGAATCATGTGTGGTACTTGCTTAAAATTAAAATTTCCCAACGACTCACCTAAGTTCCCCTTACCCCCATTTTCTTATTTCTTATTATGTCTAGGCCTCAGTCCATATTACCTGGCCTCAGCCCATACCTGAATCCATACCGTATCATCAGACTCACTGTGAGAGACGGGTGTAGGAGAATCTACATTTTCAACAAGCACCTTAGGTGATTCTTATGCAAGCCAAAATTCAAGGATCATTAGTAGAACATTATGATTTATGTTCCACTATTTAGTAGGAGCTTCCAGGAATGGTTGGTAAGTTTCTGGCCTCTCAGAAGATCATACTACCTTCTAAGATGCTGGAAAATGGGATGTACAGCAGGCTGTACTGGGATGGCAGTATAAAAGTATAGAAGTTTCTGGGAGTATAGAAGTATTCAGACATGCTTTCACCAACCTTATAATGTGGCTAATTGGGAATCAAAATGGACACATAAAATGGCCACAAGGAGAAAATCCCCAGGTTCTTACAAACAGACAGCTTTAATATGGACTTGCTAATATGAAAGTGTGATGAAAACAGTGAATCCTATGAATAAAACGTTTTGGTGGATAATCACATAGATTAAAATAGATTACATTATTAAAGCTAAATTTCATGAATTTTTTCCACCAAAAAACATCATAAGGGGAGACCTGAAGGGAGAGGATAAGTGGAGAGTTGCATGTACAGAAACTATGAAAAAGAATTTTCCCTTCCTTCAACCATTTGTCACTTATAGCTCCTAAAATCTTGGCTTAGGCTAAGGAAAGAAACTAGGCCAAGTCTAGTCAAAGCAGAGAAAGGGCCAGAGTCAAGAGTGGGGCTGGGAATGGGGCCAATATTAGTACAGGATTTAGGCGAGGCTAGAACTAGGGGCAAGGCTGGCCATGTGGTGGGGTTGGGGGGAGCTGATATGCACATTGTCTTATGTTCTATGCATTGCAAGTCTGGAAATTCTAGAGGGTTGGACATATATAGCATGAGAGCCAGAAGTGACAGCTAGCTCTTCAGAGATGTTAAACATAATGGCCTTGTTAACATTAAACCTGGGATAACTTAAAATAATTTGCTGCAATTATCAATGACCCTGAACTATTTTTTTCCGTATTGTGGTACTAAGTACATCCAGTCACATAAGCAGGAGGGAATAGAGATTAGATATTGATGTATTAGACTGGAAGGCATTATAATGCAATGGCAAAAATGGCTTCAGATTCAGACCTGGATTTAAATCTCTGGGATATCATATATTTTCTGGGTGACCTTAGCCAAGCAGCTTACCTTCTCTGAGTTTCAGTTGCCTCATCTGTAAAATGAAGGTGACAGTAGAACCTTCCTCACTGAGTTGTTATGCAAAGTAAGCAAGATCATATATGTAACATGCCTGGTTTAAGAGAAATCATCCATCTATGCTGCCCCCTCTCCCTCCACTTCTCATCCCTATTTCCCCTCAGTCTCTCTTCTTGTTACTGACATAGGCCAATTAACTTCTGTATCTTCTCCACTTTTTTGTGAAAGAAGGATTGTAACATCTTAGGACAAAAACCTTCAAGATTTGTTATAAGAAACACAGGGGTTATAATATATTACTTTCTGTCTTTAGGATAAAACTCTTTTTAAACACATCTCATAAATTACTAAAGCCTAAAAAAATGTCATTTGGAAAATTACCTTTCTTTGCAGTCTCCCAGACCCTTTTAAAAAGAACTCATTTTACTTTTTCATGTGTGGAGAAGAGCAAATGATTAATGAGCACTGCAAAGAAATGTTTTAATGAAGCTAGCTGTGGTCTCAGATGGGAGAGATGAAACAGAAACCGGCATATTAAGTTAATATTGGATATTTATTTGGTTTTCTTGGGCAAGTACATTGCCTTTCCTAAAAATCTATAACATCTGGTTTCTTTACTTTCCCTCACTTCTGATTCCCTCTGGTTCTGCTTCCAGCATGAAGGATGGACAGACAGACACATGAAGCTGATAAGCTCCTATCCTGCATGACCTTAGCTGAACATTGTTGAGACTTTCAGCTATCCTGCAACTCCACCTCAGAGTAACCCACTAAAATGATTAACTCCAGAATTTCAGGTTCTAGTTCTTAAACCCTGAGAGTCTTGGCCATGTTGCAAAGCTGCAGACCCCATGAGTGGCCTGAAATTTGAGATAGCATATTAACTATACCACAAACTAGACTAGAGTTTCTATGTGAGTTGAAATGTAAATTACTCTGGAGGACTTTCCTGGTCGTGCAGTGGTTAAGAATCTGCCTGCCAATGTAGGGGACATGGGTTCCACCCCTGGTCTGGGAAGATCCCATATGCCGCAGAGCCCATGCACCACAACTACCCAGCCTGCGTTCTAGAGCCTGCAAGCCACAACTACTGAGCCCTCGTGCCACACCTACTGAAGCTCGCGTGTCTAGAGTCCATGCTCTGCAACAAGAGAAGCCACCGCAAGGAGAAGCCGGCACAGCACAACAAAGCGTAGCCCCCGCTCGCCGCAACTAGAGAAAGCCCACGCGCAGCAACAAAGACCTAACGCAGCCAAAAATAAATAAATAAAAGCAATAAATTTATTTAAAAAAAAGTAAATTACTCTGAACATGGCTTTTTAGTTTCCTATGATGATAATGAACAGGGATCAAGTTCTGCTATCATATACATAGTAATGTTTTTCTAGGAATATCATTGTGAGTAATCTGACTCCTCCGTGCCTCTGGTACTGTCCATCAGAACAAGCACAATGAAAAAGCATTAGATTCAACCAACATTTGTTGAGGAGTTATTATGTGCCAGGCACTTCCACATACATCATCTATGGTTAAAACTTAGAAAAGTTTGTGAAGAAGACACTATTCCAAGGAGAGTTTACATGACTTGCTCTAGGTCACAGAGCTTCTAAAGGGTGGAGTCAGACTCAACTTCAGGTCTGTATTACCTGTATTTCTTCAAACTCAGTATTCTTTCCACAGCGTCACAGCTTAAATAGAATGATTCTTTAGGGAAGAGATATTTGTCCTGAATTAAGACTGTGGAGGTGGTGTTACCTTGACATACAAGAAGCAGGGGAAATAGAATTTCTGTCCCCCCACAAAATTTTAAAGTCTTTATTTTTAGAGCAGTTTTAGGGTTACAAAAATTGAGAGGGAGGTACAAATATTTCCCATATACCCCTGCCTCCAACACATGCATGACTTCATCTCATTATCAAGATCCCCCACCAGAGTGGCACATTTGATGACCCATACTGAAACTACATCATAATCACTCAAAGTCCATAGTTTACATTAGGGTTCACTATTGGTGTTGTACATTCTATGGGTTGGACAAATGTATAATGAAATGTATCCACCATTATAATATCATACGGAGCATTTTCACTGCTGTAAAAATCCTCTGGGACTCCACCTATTCATTTCTCTCTCCTCTCCCCACAACCCTGGCAACAACTGATCTTTTTTTTTTTTAACATCTTTATTGGAGTATAATTGCTTTACAATGGTATGTTAGTTTCTGCTTTATAACAAAGTGAATCAGCTATACATATACATATATCCCCATATCCCCTCCCTCCTGCATCTCCCTGTCTCCCACCCTCCCTATCCCACCCCTCTAGGTGGTCACAAAGCACCGAGCTGATCTCCCTGTGCTATGTGGCTGCTTTCCACTAGCTAGCTATTTTACATTTGGTAGTGTATATATGTCAGTGCTACTCTCTCACGTCGTCCAAGCTTACCCTTCCCCCTCCCCATGTCCTCAAGTCCATCCTCTACGTCTGCATTTTTATTCCTGTCCTGTCTGTAGGTTCTTCATAACCTTTTTTTTTTAGATTCCATATATATGTGTTAGCATCCAGTATATGTTTTTCTCTTTCTGACTTACTTCACTCTGTATGACAGACTCTAGGTCCATCCACCTCACTACAAATAACTCAATTTTGTTTCCATTTATGGCTGAGTAATATTCCATTGTATATATGTGCCACATCTTCTTTATCCATTCATCTGCTGATGGACACTTAGGTTGCTTCCGTGTCCTGGCTATTGTACATAGAGCTGCAATGAACATTGGCAACCACTGATCTTTTTATTGTCTCTGTAGTTCTGTCTTTTTCAGACTATCACATAGTTGGCATCACACAGTATGTAGTCTTTTCAGATTGGCTTCTTTCACTTAGTAATATGTGCGTTTAAATTTCCTCCATGTTTTTTCATGTCTTGATAGCTCATTTCTTTTTTTTTTTTAATTTTTACGGGAGTATAGTTGATTTACGATGTTGTGTTAGTTTCTGCTGTACAGCAAAGTGAATCAGTTATACGTATACATATATCCACTCTTTTTTAGATTCTTTTCCCATATAGTCATTACAGAGTATTGAGTAGAGCTCCCTGTGCTATACAGTAGGTCCTTATTAGTTATCTATTTTATATAGAGTAGTGTGTATATGTCAATCCCAATATCCCAATTTAACCTTCCCCCCATTTCCCCCGTGGTAAGCATAAGTTTGTTTTCTACATCTGTGACTCTATTTCTGTTTTGTAAATAAGTTCATTTGTACCATTTTTTTTTAGATTCCACATATAAGTGGTATCATGATAGCTTATTTCTTTGCTGAATGATATTCCGTTTCATGGATGTACCACAGTTTATTTATCCATTCATCTACTGAAGGATATCTTGGTTCCTTCCAAGTTTTGGTAATTATGAATAAAGCTGAAAGGGAACCAGTTTCCAAATCATCAAATTCCTTTAGTACTATTTGCTAAAAATGATTTGCCTTTCCCACCTCTTTTTCCCAGTCTCTAAAAAGAAAAGCATACTTTTCAAAGGTCAGGAATCTTACTGTGATACTTTGACCCAGCCTGTAAAAACCCTTGGGTCTAAATAAAGCAAAAATTTCAAATATTCATGTCTAGAAATCTTCTTTAACTAAAGGCCCTGTAACCTACCTCTTCTTCATCCATCTCGGTAACAGACGTATTTCAAATAAAATTTTATGCTTTATGTTTAATAATAATCACAATGTATAATACCTTCATGCTATTTTTACCGATTATGTATGCATAATAATTGCAACTATAACTCAATCCAGAGGACTTGTTATACTTGGAGACTCATGGTCACGAGAAAATAAAAATAATTCAATTTCTATTTATGGACATATTTTGTTGCAGAGAAATTCAATATGGAGATCAATAGAGGACTTTCAAGTATAAAAATATTATAGATTATGATTCTGTAGGGAGAATGTAATGGATATTTGATTTCAAGATGAAGAAAGAAACCATGTATATTTTCTGAAGGTTAAAGAAAAAGTTTACACTTTTGTGTTTAATGTTTGATGGTGGGCATCAAATTGCCTTGGTTTCTAGAATCCAATGAATATCTTTAAACATGTAATATAACAGTTTTATTTTAAATTGTCAATATGTATAGTATGCTAGAAATTATACCTCTTGCAACTGTTTAAACAAGATGAAAAAAATCTAGATGTCAACTTAACATGTGAGGGAGTACATAGCTTCTCAAAAAACTTTTAGGAGTTATGTGAATAAAAATTTGAAGACCCCAGTCCTATCATGTTGTCAGGTGTTGGGTATAACATGTGCAAAGCATCTAGAATAACACTCAATTAATGCTGCTATTATCTGAAGGACTGAGTTCTAATTTTAACCCTCTTTCTTCCTTGGTATTTGGTCCAGGGCACTTGTATTTCTCTGCACTTTAGTTTCATTGTCTAGATAAAGGATAACATGGATGACTATAAAACACTTTGAGTATAGGGAGGTAGATGATACCTAACATCGATAATGTCAATGATAATGTTCATGATGATGAAAATATAGGCATAGGCTGTATAAGTCAAGGCATATAGCAGGTGTTCAATAAATGTTTGTTGAATTAGTTAATGAATGCTATAGGGAACTTTCCTAGAATGAAAGACCATGTACCCATTCATTGGGCATCTTCCTTTAGTACCTGCATTGGTGTTTATAAAGAAAATGGACATTTTCTCTTAAAAAGAGTAGGAAGTAAAATCCTTTCCTGGCATGTGGCCGCCTATTAATGCTCAGAGAGTGTTTTCCTCATTGGACTCTTGACCATTACTGCGATATAGTGTAGTGGTTAAGAACAGGGTTGGCTCAAGTTCAAACTAGCTGTGTAGCCTCGGGCAAGTCACTTAACCTCTCTTCAACTCAGCTATCTCATCTTTAAATGGGTATAATAATAATAATACTGACCTGATAAGATTGTTTTGAGGAATAGTGAGGTGGGTTATGGGATTATAGATTGTGTGGAAGGTAAAGAATGTTACCGCCATAGTTGTCCATGTCCCTAGAACCTGTGACTCTGTTATCTTACATGACAGAAGGACTTTGAAGATATAAGTTAAGGATCTTGAGATGAGGAAGATTATCCTGGGTTATTCGGTGGGTCCTTATAAGAGAAAGAGGGAGGCAGGAGAGTCAGTGTCAAAGTGATGCAGTGGGAGAGAGACTTGATAGGCCATTGCTGGCTTTGAAGATGGAGGAAGGGGGCTATGAGTCAGGGGATGTAGACAACTTCCTGAAGCTGGAAAAGGCAGGGAAATCGGTTTTCCCTTAGAGCTTCCAGAAAGGAACACAGTCCTTCTGACATCTTGATTTTGGCCTACAGAGGTCTATTTTTAATTTCTGACTTCCAGCACTGTAAGATAATACATTTGTGCTATTTCAAGTCATCAAGGTTGTGGTAATTTGTTACAGCAGCAGTAGGATACTAACACAGGTGGGGTAGCCATTATTACTCTGTTTACAATCCTCTTCAGTTCTGGCTTTTCTTGGCTTTCTTCACAGGGCAATGTAATCTAAACACTTCTCCAAAATTAAAATGAATCTTCTTGCCCGTGTACACACTATTTTCCAGCCCCTAGCTACTCTTAGTCTCAAGGCAGCCACCTGTAAAAGTAGCCCCAGTTCTACAATAGACAATGGACAAGAAGTCTCTCAGGGAAGCTGCAAGACAATTTATAACATCCTCTTCATAGCTTTTTCACTTACATATGGAAAATCATGTGCTTTAATCAACAGCCGATGTGATGAGTTGGATCACAAAAACCACGTATTGAGGTCCTATTCAGGGAAAAATGAACTCCTAGTTATTGCCTCCCTTTCTCTGGCAGGAGGTTCTGAGCTTAACATGGAGATCCAAGGGCAGGAATCAACCCTTCAGGTAGAAGGCCCATGGGAATTAGAGCTCTAGGACCTGTAGAAATGGGAAAGGGAAGAGGAAAAGAAGTGGGTTGGTCAGAGGGAGTCTAGAAAGAAAGGAAGGAAAACCCACAAACAATCCAAACAATGAGAAGTGAGAGAGAGCCTCCCACAATTGATCCCTCCCGGGTTCTTGCTCGCTCCAGTTTTGGAAGCTTTCCAGGTAGACTCTAGTGCGGTGCACCTGCCCCTTGAGGCTGGGCCGGGACAGCTATTAGCTGGGGAGGGCTGGGAATGCCTTTCGGCGAGAGCCACCGCCCTGGCGGGGTGGTGAGGAGATCGCAGGGAGGAGTCACCGGGCGTGAAACGGAAAGACTACATCTCCCAGGCCGCCACGCTTTCCAGCTGGAGTCTAGGGCGCTGACTGCTCCCCAGTTTCCGTAGGGAAGCGTCGGGCTACTGCAGCTATTGTGCGTCGCGCTGTTGCCCTCCTCTTTCCGCTTGGGCGTCTTTGGAGGAAGGCTACGTTTCATTGCCGCCCCGTCTTAACCCTTCCGGAGCTTAACAGGACAGCAGGCCGGCTCCCTTGGCCCAGGAAGAATTTTGGGAGACGGAGGATTCCGGTAACGAGACCCTAGGGTGCAAGTAAGATACAGCTGAAGGAACCCAAGTCCCCAGGCTCGGTACGAGGGCTTCACCGGGGCAGGGCGGAGGCGCTGGCTTTAAGAAGGGGGAGGGGACAGTGCAATTAGGGTTGCCCGCGGAATTCGGCAAAGGAAATCTTCAGCTGGCTCCGCCGCTGGGAGCAAGGAGAGGCACCTCCCACCCTCGGCGCTCACCCCCGGCGCTCACCCCCGCCCACACCCTGGGCGGGCTGAAGTGTCACGTTTACAATTGCTCGGGAAGGATCCGGCCGGTCTCCGGAGGAGAGCTGAGCTGCAGTTTCTGTCGCCTGTCAGGGGGGCGATGACTAGGGGGCCAGCTGCTTGCTAGGGAGCACCCCGCCGGGATCCGACTGCGTTAGTTAGCTCTCCCAGTCACCTGAAGCAATCGCCAGGCCGCCCGTTTCCGGTACAGACAAGCCAGCTGTCCCCAGGAATCTCATCTGAACAGGTACCTGTCCTCCAAAGGGAGGGAGGCTACAGCTTCCTGAGCGGGTCCTGCACTCTGCGCACCTCATCTTCTCCCTGTACTGTGCCACTGATGCTCTTGGTCTTTGTGTCTTTCCTCTCTCCTTCCAATCCCCGCCATCAGAACCATGGGGCACCCCCCGCTGGAGTTCAGCGACTGCTACCTGGACAGCCCTGATTTCCGCGAGAGGCTCAAGTGTTATGAGCAGGAACTGGAGAGGACCAATAAATTCATCAAAGACGTGATCAAAGACGGCAACGCGCTTATCAGCGCAATGAGAAGTAAGTGGAAGGCTTCGATGAGCAGTTTCCTCGAGCCAGTGGCTCTGGCCTTTGAGCTCTTCCACACCACGGGGAAAGTGGGGATTTAGGGTGATTCTCAGCCCAGGTGTCTGAGGCGAATGGGTTTCCGGACACTTTGGAGTGGGGTCAGTAGAAGTGGAAGGTGGTGGCTGCAACTAGAATTGGGGCTTTTCCCTTTAGTGTCCTTGGCTTTATAAGACAGGATCTGTAGCTGTCCCAGGGACCGTCTTGTTCTGCAACTATCCTTTCTTGTCAGACTGTTTTTCCGAAGGGACAGTCTGCTTGTTCTGTCGGACATGTTTCTACCCATGTATGAGGCAAAGGGACATCCAAGCTGACTGAGGAACTGCCCTAGGACCTCCTAGAGAATTGGGAATTCAGGCCAGCAGCTTGAGTCAGGGTTTTGTTCCTGCCTGGCCTCTGGTTGCTATAGGTAAGTATGGGGGCAGTAATAAAAAAATTTCAGATGGCAAGTTATTTTCTAAGGAAAGCACCTTTGCCCCAGTGATTTCTTTCTTTTAAGTTACTGAGTTATGGTTTTGGTCAAGGTCTGTGTAAGTTCAGAATTATTAAATGACCTCACATGCCACTGAATTCTCCTCGAGGGTGGAACAAAGACCTGCCTAGTCCCTGGCAGGAGGAACCCGGCCCCCTGGGAGCATAGTAGAGAGCTCAGGTTGGGAGTTATCTGGCTGAAGGAACCTCACCTAGCTTGGCTTTCCCAGTGGTCACGGTTAACAGCTGTGGGACCCTCCCCTGCTTCCCCACTGTGTATGGAGTTTTTATTTCTGCTAGTTGGCAGAAGGCTTGGAGTAGGAGAAAGAATAATAAACATCCCCAACAAGAGTGCAGGCAAACCAATCCATTGTGCCAAAGAATATACCCAGAAGAATGGAGGTTAGTGAATGGGTTTATATAATTCATTTTTTCTCTTCTTGGTTGAAAGATGTTTATGAAAAATAAAGTCAAAGTCACTGGCAAATATATTCTGTATGCCTATAACTTTTTTCTGAGTGGATTTATCCCACAAATACTGTGTCTGGTCCAGCGTGGGGACCTTAAGGCAAATGCAGCCAACCAAGAGCAGGGAGAAAGGCTTGGGAGCCGCAGCGCAGGGGTATTTGTTGTGCAGCTCTCCTGATTTGCCCCTTGGAGTCTGTGCTTTCCCTGCATATGTTGTCTGCCCACTTTGGTCAGAATAGAAGTTTTCCAAGTTCCTGCTGGTTGTTTGACTGAATTCGATCATATAATGGTTTGTCCTATTGCAGTCTGAACAAGAGTTAACTCTTGGCAGCACCTTAAAGATGGGGTATTTGAAATGCTGATCCTTAGAAACTTTAGGCCAGGCTTTAGGGTGTGTTGCCACTTAATAGAGTTCATTGAGAGGTTAAAGATATGCAGGTTGTGCCACAAAAGTACTTAGAAAGGTAGGGGTTCCTGAAAGGAAAGGGGGAATGTTTGG
Organism: Globicephala melas; assembly: GCF_963455315.2. NCBI lineage: Eukaryota > Metazoa > Chordata > Mammalia > Artiodactyla > Delphinidae > Globicephala > Globicephala melas. Next base: position 70,869,050 of record NC_083335.1, read on the forward strand.
ATTTTCTTTTTATTTACTTGTTTCAGTAAACTGCTTGGTGCAGTATTCATAGTCAAATGAAGCTCATCTAAGCCCCTGGAAGGGACTGGCTTTGTGAAGTTTAGGGTAAGCTGAAAGTGTTTGTGCTAAAAAATGATCAGCTGAGGAGTATCAGAGAGATTAAAATTCTTAAGAGAAAATAAACAGTTCAGTAAAATGTTTGAGGAAGGGCAAAAGTTTTCTAAGTGAGGGGCAAGTTGCGGTTTTTATTCTTTCCTTTTCTGAGATTAAATGTGGTAAGAGTCAACAATTATGCAGGCTTAAACCTTTGCGTATGGGCAAAAGATCCAAGAGTTATTTTGGTTCAGGGGGCTTCTTGATATTTATGGTGGTTTTGCCTTTCTGAGTATATATAGAAAGCCAAAAATAGGACAGTTAGGAAATAAAACGCAGCAGCTAACCCACACTCCATTTCTTTCCTTTAAGTTGCGTGATTCTAAAAATGTGATTAGATAGAGGCAAAGGTGGGATGTTTCCCACTGTCTTGACCACAGTAATGTTTATACTCCCACTCTGTTTCCTCACACTGGGCTAGCTGGGCGACTTTTTGAGAGTGAGGTAGACGCAAAACAAAGGTATGCTCTTGCTTTGTGTGGAGGAAAAAGGAAGAGAGAACACTGGAAGTGGATTTAGAAGACCTGGGCTACAATCTTGGCTTCACCATTTTGGGATAAGAAGGCACAAATCATTTACTTCATATATAAAATGGGGGTAATTATACGCACCTCACAGAGTTGCTTTGAGGCTCAAAGGAGTTAATGGATTATGAAAGTATTTTGTAAATGGAAACTGCTAAATATTGTAAGTTGTTGATAATACATCTTCAGGTTAATAATATATCTGCTGGTGAATGTGTACTTTTCGGTAGATTTCTAAAGGAAAATACATAAGCAGAAGTAATTGGAAACATATTTTTTGCTGTCATCTTGTTGGAAAATGTCATTCCCTACATTGGTGTGTCTCAGCAATTAATTTTGTATACATGTGTGTGGATTCATTTTGTCATTTGGAGTCTGGCATTAAAAGTAAAGAAGAATTATTGGCACCTTTTTATTTAACTTATTAAATTGACCGTCAAATCAACTGGCTAGTGTTTCTAGGAACCAGTGAAACCTAGTGCATCATGCCACAAAAACCAGCTGCAGTTTTTGTTAAAGTTGTTAAGCTAGTTGGAACTTGATTTTGTGCTTGTGTCTGATTTTGTACAGAGCTCTAGATAAGGTTTTAGTCACAACTGTGTATGATGATTAATTTATAAATATAGGTCCTGTTTGGATATTCACATTTTCTTAGATAGATTTGTGCTTAGAGGTAATTGATGTTATGAATGTTCAATATGTCTTCCTTGGGAAAGTGATTCATTCCCTCCCCCCCTTAAATGTGATCTATTCATAATTGTTGGAGTACAAAATGGTGATTATAACTTAAGCCAGTGAAAAATAAAAACACTGGCACTCTTAAAGGTGAATATACTGCACACTTTTCTGTTTGTTCTTTGTTTTTATATAGGCAGCTTTGGTCCCTAGTGTTGTTTGAATATTTTCTACGCACTTAGGCTAGGTATTATTTAGAACAAGTGATATAGCCTCTGCTTAGAACACATATCATTCATTCCGTAAATACTCGTGCACATACTAAATTCAAGCCATTGTTCTCAGGGCTGTCACAGATGTGACAGAGTAAGTCACAGATGGGATCCTGCCCTCAAGGAGGTCCCAGACTAGTAGGGGAGGTAAGATATATGTAGAGATCACCATCATATAAGGGAGTAGATATGGATCAGAGCCATAGAGTGAGACAGGTGGACCCCATGGTATGCGACATTAGAGGGAGAGGTCATTTCCCTGTGGAAGGACAAGGAAAAGCAAAAGAGGAAGTAGCATTGTAATTGGACAGAATTAATAACACTTATCACTTGTTTAGTTGTTCCTATATGCCAGGAATTAAAATCTTGTAAGAGCCTTATGAGGCAAGGATTATTATTCCCACTTTATATATGAAAAAACTGAAGTTCAGAGGCATTAAGTAACTTTCTCAACTGATAAGGGCAAGAGTGAATTAGAGCTCAGACCTTACTCTAAAAGCCCTGCTTATTTTACTGCATTGCACTGTATTCAGGACAGGGCATTTAATGTAGTAGGAATGACATAGAGAATGTAAAAGGATAGCAAATAATTCAAGTCATCTGGAATATATGGTGCAGGAAGAGAAGTTTGGGAGATAAGGTTGGAATGGAAGTTTGAGGTCTTGACTGTGCAGGACCTGTTAAGTACTTCAGACTTTTCTTTATAGGCAGGGAGTATTAAAAACATTTTTGGTAGGAGAGAGACATGGTCTGAGCTGTGTTTTAGGAAGATTCATCTGAGAGTGATGTGTAAGATGTTCCAATTCTAAACAAATATTTGTGACTTTTTCGCAGTTTATTAGGAACTTTAAATTTTCTTTGATATAGCTCAGGGGTCAGCAGACCTCTTCTGTAAAGGGCAATATTTTAGGCTTTGAGGGCCATTCAGTCTCTGTGGCAATTATTTAACTGCCATTGTTGTGAGAAAGCAGCCATAGGTAATATGTACATGAAATGAGAGTGGCTGTGTTCTAATAAAACTTTATTTATTGACATTGAAAAGTGAATTTCACATAATTTTCACGTCACAAAAATAGTGTTCTTCCTTTGAATTTTTCAACTGTTTATAAATATAAAAACCATTCTCAGCTCACCTGGGGCGGTGGCATACAGAAATGGCCATGGGCTGGGTTTGATTCATTGGTTGTAGTTTGCAGACCTCTGATACGAGTAGTTAACCTAAATGGATTTTTTTATTGGTAAGGCAGTGAATATAGTTATTGCTAAAACATAATGCCATATTTCACATTTTCCATCAACTAATTTTACTTTGGTGTGCTGCTACTTATGCCTGTTCTGCATTCAGGGTTTGCAGGCCCAAATGCTGTCAGTGGCCAAGGAGAAAACAGAAAAGCATGAAGCTATTGGAAGTGGGTTAGTAGGGCTGGAGTGATTGGGGTAAAATACAGCAGCCTCATCCCTGTAAAAAAGCCTTCGCTTTCTTTAAAAATGTGATAGCTAAATGAAATATGTTTACAGCTTGGATTCAATCAGGTTGCAACTCCTGAGCTAGATGATCTACTTCTAACAGTCTAGGAGTCTTGGATTCCAATGGGCTAGGAAAATGGAAGGTGATAGTCTCCAGACAGAGATTTCTCTGGGGAAACACACTAGATGCTGCAAATGAACAGAGGCAGAATGATGGTGTAGTGGGAAAAAAAACCTAGACATGATGGGTATGGTGATGGTTCTGCTACTAATGGGGTCTGTGACCTTGGTAAGTCATTTGCTGGGGCCCTTGGTGAGGGGCCCAAAGGTGAGGGTGGGTAGGGGATCTATAAGCCCACTTTCAGATCTAACATTCCATGATTTTTTTTCTGCATATTGTAGTTTAACCATTTGGGAAAGGAATGAGTAACCTCATTATAGGATCTTAATTTATACCTACATAAATTTTTGCCATTATATTAGTATGTTGACAGTATTAATTAAATATAAAAATTTAAACAAAATTTTAAAATAGCCTTTCAAAAACCAAGGATAACATGCTTTATATGTATGTATGTTTATATGTATAAAACAGATGTCAGAAAAAAGGAATTTTATCATTAAGCCCACACATACACATGCACAACCACAAATACACAGGCTGTCTTGGACTAATGAAAACTTATATCTTAAAAGAATGCAAAAATGTCACTTTCTTACATTCTGTACTTTTAAAGACAAGAGTTTTAGATGTTTACGTTAAGGATACTTTTTAGGGTACCTTTTCAGCTCTTGCTTTGGCAACTGGGGAATCTATTCGGTAAGTAATTGCTTTTCTGAAAGGATGGGTCTTTGAGGCAAATTTGATATTGAATATACTTAGTGGAGCCATCTCTAGCTTTGCACACAGGGAACCTGGGTACTAGTTCCAACTGTGCCACTTCCTAGCTGTATGACTCTGAGTAAGTCTTTAGTTTTGCAAACCTAAGTTTTCCCATTTCTAAAATTAGAAGTTTGGTCAGTGAGCTTTAGGGTTCCTCCTGGCTTTCTCATTCAGTTTTCTGGGCTGCCACTGTCTTGCACAAATAGTCAAGCAACCTAAATTGATTCCATCGTAAACTTTGGAGCCAGTTCATCGTTACTCTGGGAGAGTGGGCGAAGGGAAAATCCAACTGATATGTCCAGTGTGAGTAGATGACTTGAATCATGCTAGCCTATTTGATTATCTGCTTGGTGAATGCTTCTTGAGAGGTGCCAACCTGGTGTCCTTCAGTTCTGTCCTGAATAGCTCTATAGTGAGGGAGACCAAAGCTTTTAATCCCTTTGGACTGAGTGTAGTGCTATGGTGTGCAGGGAGGAGTTGGTGATGTAATATATATTCTCAGTCAGCAGATATCCTGTCATTATCCTGGTGATAGTTAATCAGTGACTTGGAGGACATGGAGTTGCAATCGGCTCTCTGTATCTGCAGGTTCTGCATCTCTAGATTTAACCAATGGGGGATCGAAAATTCCAGAAAGTTCCCAAAGCAAAACTTGATTTACCACATGCTAGCAACTGTTTACATAGCATTTACATTATATTAGGTATTATAAGTAATAGGAGGATGTGGGTAGGTTATATGCAAATACTACACCATTTTATATAAGGGACTTGAATATTTGTGGATTTTGGTATCCACAGGGGTCCTGGAACCAATTCCCCACACATAATGAGGGAAGACTGTATTTTAGATATTCTGTAGAGTCGCTCAGATCAATGTAATGAGTATGTCGTAGGGTACTGCTGTTAGTAGATATGAAGCAGTGTCAAATGGAATTTGGTGGAGGCAATATTACCATATTCATAGAAGGTCCTCAGAAGACCAGATTCCAGAGTAGCTGGACTGGAGTGCTGTGGGGACTAGGGTGGAAAAGTGAACCAAGCCAGCCTTTCAGTGTGACCACTTACAAGAAGCTGGTAGGTTTTTTCTTTTTTTTTTATGGATGGTGAATGGTATAGGGGTAGGGTAGGGAAGATTATGGCTTGATCTTATTAAGAAAAGTTTTTCAGAGTTAAGAGTTATGAAGGAAAATTACTTTTCAGCTTCATTTTTATAGCATCATTTTTTAAAAGCATAACCCAAAACTTCTGTTTAATCTGGCACCTGCTTCTCTAATCAGTAACTATAGAAGTTTCCTAAAAGCCCACGATGATCTGGAAAGATACATGCTTTTCCAGGAGAGTATCCTGGAAATCTTGCGCTGATTTTTTTTCTAGTGGGGTGGAGGGCCCTCATGATACGTTATTGGGCTTGTATCAAGTGCTAAAGCCTTACATGTTGTAAAAATAATTAATTTTAATTCAACAAGGATTTACGAAGCACCCACTATGTGTCAGACAACTGGACAACTGGAGATATAATGGCGAATAAGGCTTATATGGGCTCTGCCCTCTTGGAGCGTACTTTAAACATCTGATTACTCACTTAAATAATTGAATTACAGTTGTGAGAAGAGCTATGAAGAAGTTCAGGATATGGTATATATTCTATCACATGTTATAAAGTGGGTCTTTGTCGGGGGAAAAATGAGCTAGACTGTGGAGATGCAACTGTCCATAGGAAAAAAAAAACTGAGAAGGAAGAGTTCCTAAATCAAAGCTATCTGTTTTACTACTGTGGTAGTTAATGGCCCTGATAATGAGCAAGATTCTTTAAGCGAATGGAGAGTTTGTCAGAAATAGGGTGTAGTATATCTCCTGGGGTCTTTGGCTGTGCTGTGCGGCTTGTGGGATCTCAGTTCCCCAACCAGGGACTGAACCCGGGTCATAGCAGTGAAAGCCCAGAATCTAACCACTAGACCACCAGGGAACTCCCCTCCTTCTTCTTTTATAAGTATATTAAAAATGTTTTTTGAGTAAGTAACGCATGAACATGGTACAAAATTCAAAAGGTCCTCCTCTTGTGTCCCAGTTCCCCAGTTCTTCACACTAGAGGCAACAACTGGCAACTTTTTGCTTACCTTTTAAAAAGAATTTTCCTGGTGCTTTTTTCAACTTCTGCTTCCACAGGAATGTGTTCATTGTGGGCAAATTCTCAGCCACACTGGGGCAAGATTTCTTTAGGATAGTACTTGGAGCGAATGGTAAATTAAAGACCTCATAAAATCAGCTCCTCCATAAAAGCAAAAAGGACACTGGCAAAAGTTGTCAAAATCAACTTTCTCAGAACTCTGTAAATTAACCAAAAGGCTTGCAACAATCTGAAGAATGTTTATTGATGGAAACATGTTGAACCTTTGTAACAGCAAGTTTTGTGGCATTTTAACTTACCCTGCCTCCCATTCCCTTCTCCAGAGCTTTGTGGAAGCCTTGAAAACCTACAGCCCCATAACCATAGTAGCTGTGGAAACCAGTAGCCTTTAGCATCTGAGGGAGAAGAATGGGTTTGTAGTTCCTCAAAGACTCACAGACCTATAGTCTTGTCACTATCTAACCTGTCTCAAAGCTACCTAGAAAAGCCCTATTCACACAGCTTCTCATTACTTCATCTGATTTAGAGTTAGCTCAGTGGGAAAAGTTCTAACCCCAAGGTGTTTAACATCACAGGTGACTTAGACTAACTGACACCAGTCAGGGCAAGCAAAATCCTGGCCAAAAACATAAAAGGGGAATGAGATGTCTACTGGGGGCTTTGAAAAGCTCTGACATATTCCAGCAGATCTAGAAGGCCATGTGCATGCCCAGGGCTGTGCATGTACCTAGAAAATACCTGAGAGGGCCCCAATTTCTCTCCTATGGCTGAACTTGAGGCAGAGTTATAAACTGCTTGGCTGAGTGTTGAAGAAATGACCCAGCATGCACACAGAACCCCTCAGAAAAAAGTGGAAGACTTAATGGTTCAAGACATTTAAGGAGATCTCTGAACAGTTACCAGCTGGCTACTAAACTAACCAAGCAGAGACTTTAGGGGCCACACACTACAAGGAATACAGACATTACAGAATTTGTCCAAGAAATATGATAAACAAACAAACAGCAACAAAAACAATGACAAAAACAACAATAACAACAGAACCTGGGGGAATCTGATTTCCAGAAGTACCACATTACATTGTCTAAAATGTCCCATTTTCTACAAAAAATGATTAGATATGCAAAGAAACAGAAAAGTATGGTTCATACACAAGAAAAAAGCTGTCAGTAGAAACTGTCCCTGATGGAGCCGAAATGTTGGAATTTAGACAAAAAATTAAATCAGCTAATATAAATATATTCAAAGAACTAAAGGAAACCATGTCTAAAGATTTAAAGGAAAGCCTGAGAACAATATTTCACCAAAGAGACAAGGAAAGCCTGAGAACAATGTTTCACCAAAGAGACCATATAAAGAGATAAAAATTATAAAGAAGAGCCAGATAGAAATTCTAGAGTTGAAAAGTAAAATAACTAAAATGAAAAATCCATTAGAGAGGTTCAACAGCAGTTTTGAGCTAGCAGAAGAGTCATAGAACTTGAAGATAATCCAGTCTGGGATTATCCAATCTAAGCAAAAGAAAGAAAAAAATGAACAGAGTCCCAGAAATTGTGTGACACCATCAAGTGTATCAACATGTGCGTAATGAGAGTCCCAGAAGGAGAAGAAAGATAGAAAAAAGCAGATAGAATATTTGAAGAAATAATGGTCAAAACTCCCCCAATTTGATGTGCAACACTAATCTCCAGATCCAAGAAGCTCAAAAAACTCCAAGTAGGATAAACTGAAGAAGATCCATACCTAGATACATTATAGTCAAACTGATGAAAACCAAAGACAAAGAGAGAATCTTGAAAGAAGGAAGAGAAAAACAATTCATCAGGTGAACAGAACCCTCAATAGAATTAAGAGCTGATTTCCCATCAGAAACCATGGAGACTGGAAGGCAGTGGACTGACATATTCAAAGTGCTGAAAGAAAAATAATGTCAATCAAGAATTCTTTATTCATCAAAACTATTCTTTTAAAACAAGGGAGGGGCTTCCCTGGTGGTTCAGCGGTTAAGACTCCATGCTCCCAATGCAGGGGGCCTGGGTTCGATCCCTGGTCAGGGAACTAGATCCCGCATGCCCACAGCTAAGAGCCTGCATGCTGCAACTAAAGATTCCACACGCTGCAACTGAAGATCCCGCATGCTGCAACTAAGACGTGGCGCAGCCAAATAAGTAAATAAATAAATATTTTTTAAAAAAGGGAGAATTAAGACATTCTCAGAATTAAAACAAAACAAAACAAAACTGAGAATTGGGGCTTCCCTGGTGGCTCAGTGGTTGAGAATCTGCCTGCTAATGCAGGGGACACGGGTTCGAGCCCTGGTCTGGGAGGATCCCACATGCCGCGAAGCAACCAGGCCCGTGAGCCACAACTACTGAGCCTGCGCATCTGGAGCCTGTGCTCTGCAACAAGAGAGGCCGCTATAGTGAGAGGCCCGCGCACCGCGATGAAGAGTGGCCCCTGTTTGCCACAACTAGAGAAAGCCCTCGCACAGAAATGAAAACCCAACACAGCAAAAATAAATAAATTAATTAATAAACAAACAAAAAACAAAAACAAAAAAACACTGAGAATTGGTCACTAGCAGAACTGCCTTACAGGAAATACTAATGAGAGTCCTTCAGGATGAAATGAAAGAATGATGTATGGTAATTTAAATCTGCACCAGTAAATGTAACTACATAGGTATATATGAAAGACACTATAACTGTCTGTTTTTTAGTAACTCATTTCTTCTCTATTTGGTTTAAATGACAGCTGTGTTGTATAATAGTTATAAAACTGTTGATCTTATGATATATAAAAATGAAATATGCATGCAATACTGTACAAAGGATATGGAGGAAGCAATTATATGGTAACAATGTTTCTGTATGCTTTCTAAGTTAAGTTAAAATTAATCTGAGCCATATTGTAATTTTAATCTTGAGGTCAGCCACTAAGAAAATAACTAAAAAATATATAGTGAAAGAAATAACACAAGAATCAAAATAGTACATTAGACAATATCTATTTAACACAAAAGGTAGTAATGGAAAAATAGAGGGAAAAGATGACAGCTAGAAAACAAAGTAAATGGCAGACATAAATCCTATCTTATCAGTAATAGTAAATGTAAATGGAATACACACTTCAGTAGAAAGGCAGAGATTGGCAAAGTGGATAAATTGATCAAAAATGGATTAATTGATTGAAATGTATGCTGTCTTTTAAGAGCCACATTTTGTGTTCAGAGACACAAATAGGTTGAAAGTGAAAGGATAGAAAAATATACCAGGCAAATAGTAACCAAAGAGACTTAGGATGGCTATATAAACATCAGAATATATTTTAAGACAAAATTTTTATGACATTCAAACAAAAACATTGTATAATGGTAAAACTGTCAATATATCAGCAAGATATCAAGTTATAAACATATGCACCTAACAACAGTGCCCCAAAATACATGAAGCAAAAGTGGACAGAATTGAAGGGAGAAATAGGTAATGTAACAGTAATAGTTGGAGACTTCAATACTGTACATTCCATAATGGGTAGAACTACTAGACAGAGCTCAGTGAGTAAATAGAGGAATTGAGCAACACTATAAACCAAGTAGATCTTCTACAGACATCTGTGGAACACTCCACACAACAGCAGAATACAGTTCTTAAGTGCACATGGAACATTTTCCAAGACAGACCCTCTGATAGGCCACAAAACTTGCCTGAATATATTTATTTATACAAATTATGTTCTGTAGCCACAGTGGGATGAAATTACAAATCAATAGCAGAAGGATATTTAGGCAGTTCATAAATATGTGGAAATTAAATATCACACTCCTAAGTAACCAGTGGGTCAAAGAAGAAATCACAAGGGAAATTAGAAAATACTTTGGAATGAATAAAAATGAAAACACAACATGCCAAAACTGATGGGATGCACCAAAAGCAGTGCTTAGGGGAAAATTTATAGCTTTAAACACGTACGTTAGAAAAGAAGATCATAATTCAATAAGCTGACCATCCACATTAAGAAACTAGGAAAAGAACAAATGAATCCCAAAGCAAATAGAAGGAAAAAAATGATAAAGTTAGAGTAGAACTAAATGAAATAAAGAATAGGAACATCTATTTTCTCTATTTAAAATAGAGAAAATTAAAAAAAAATCAAGATTTGGTTTTTAAAAATAACATTGAGAAACCATTAGCTAGACTGACAAAGACAAGAGAGAAAAGACTCAAAATATTAAAAGTATGAATGAAGGAGGAGACACTACTACCAAACTTACAAAAATAAAAAATGAATAAATGGGAATACTATGAAAACTGTATGCTGATAAATTATATAATTTAGATGGAATTGACAAATATCTAGGAAGACACAAACTACCAAAATTGACTCCACAATAAATGGAAAGTCTGTGTAGACCTATAACAAATAAAGGCATTGAATTAGTAATCAAAATACTACCCACAAAGAAAAGCCCAGGCCTAGATGGCTTCACTGGTGAATTCTTCCAACCTTTAAAGAAAAATTAATACTCATCCTTCTCAAACTTCCAAAAGTTAGAAGAGGACACTTCTTAACACATTTTCTGAGGCCACATACCAAAACCAAAGATATCACAAGTAAACTCTTGACCAAATTCCCTTAAGAATGTAGATGCAAAAATCCTCAACAAAATACTAGCAAAACCAAATCCAGCAACATATAAAAAGAGTTATACACCATAACCAAGTGGAATTTATTCCAGGAATGCAAAGTTAGTTTAACATCTAAAAATCTGTCAGTGTAATAGTATAATATACCAAATAACTAGAATAAGGGAAAAAGCATTATTATATCAATAGATGCAGATATTTTAAAAAGTCCACTACTTTATTATGCTAAAAACACTAAACAAACTAGGTATGTCAGGTTAGTGATTGTCTAAGGCTGGGGGAGAGGATCAGGGCATGTTGTGACTAGTAATGGGCAAAGGATTTCTTTTTGGGGTTGTAAAATTTTTCTAAAATTAGATTGTGATGTTAGTTGCACAACTCTGTGAGTATACTAAAAACCACTTAATTGTACACTTTAATAAGTGAATTTTATGGTATGATTGTGCTTGGAGAAACAGAGGTGCTTGGTTTATGTACTGATACCTTCCTTTGGCTCTTCCTTATAGAACAACAGAACTGGGAATTTGTTTAGAAAGCTTCACATCCACTCTGTTGAGTTTATATCCAGGGAAAGGAAGCCAAGAGAGAGAACTGACTCTTCCAGAGATCTAGAGCTAGAGCCTGAATTGGGACCAGAATCAGATTTTCTGGTTTCCCATTCCAAGGCTCTTTCTGCACTGTACTCTAAAGCAGGTACCTTGCATTAAAACCGTGTGGATGTTCTTTATTGGGGCTGGGGGTTCTTTTGTTTGAAGTGACCCAGTTGGCAGTGAAGAACTGTGCTAGTGGAAAGTTTCCTTTCATTCTCTTTCCTCCATTATCATGGCTGGGATCAGGTGGTTTCCGTGTTGAGCAATCTAGCCCCATTTTAATTAGGGCCTGGTTATGTTTTATTTTTGTCACAGAAGAATGACAGTATATTACATCTTGGTGGTGTGCCACCTGTCCTCTTTGTTTCCTGCTCCAAGAACCTACACCAGCTGGTTGGGCAGTTCCAGAGGCCTACGCTCTTCTCTGCTCACCTGTTGACTTCTTACGGCAGATGCAGCTGCTTTTCATGTAGCGGATAGTGTATATTGGGAAATATGTGGCGTCACTAAAGGGTGACAAAGTCCTCCCTCCATATTATTTTTATCCCTAGGCACCATGGAATTTCTCACTAGTGGCAAGCAGTAGGCCCAGCACTATAGTACCATATTAGGAACTTCAAGGCAGTTATTTGCAAGAGGTTTTCATTAAGGACTTCCCCAGAAGCAGGAGGGCCACATTTCAGCTTCCAACTCTCCAGCGCCAGGCTCTCGTGGAAAAGCCTTTCCCTGTGATTGGAAAAGTATGTATTATGCATGTGGCAGTTGACAGATGGAGACTAATCCTGAATTCATCCATCCTGAATTCATTAGGTGGGGGGAGGAGGGTGGGTAACAAGCCAGCGAGGTGTTTTATAGCTGCCCCTTACAACTTTTGCTTAAAGCAGGAAAAAAAAAAACTGGAAAGAGAGTTCTGAAGAGAATGCCTCTGTTACCATTATCACCATGCTGAATTTCTCTTTTTTCTTAACATGGGAAATATTGATATCTTTCCATATTTGGTTTATCTGGAGTGATTTGTCTTCTAGAATCCAAGCCCAGTGTTTCAGGGTTTTTGGAAGGGGTACCAGTGTGCTAATTGGGTAACAGCTCAGCCAGGGAGTGTATGGCTGCACCAGCAGAATTAAAGGGGAGGGAAAGCTGGGCTTTCTTGGCATTTTGTTTGCGTTTCCTTTGTGAAAAGCAGATGCTGTTTAACTGTTCCCTTTTCTTTTTGATTAATGGGCAGTATCTTGCTGGGAATGGACTCATAGAGTTCTACGGGACTTAAGAGAACATTTTGTTTAACTCTTCCATATTTCAGATGAGGAAGCAAACCTAAGAGGGGGTATTCCTTGTCCAAGGTCACTGAGACAGTTAATCACAGAGTCAGTACGGGAACCCAGTAATCAGTCCCACTCTTGGGCTCTGTGCAATGTCACTGTGCCTTACGAAAACAGTCTCTACCCTTCACCAATCTCTTTTTGCTGAGCCAGTGATTTTTTTCAGAATCACTTTCAGCTTGTGAAAGAAAAGAATTGTTTTCTCTTCACTGCCTCTGGCCAAGAATGCACCTCCAGTGTTGGTCTGAAGGCAGCCAAGCATTTCACAGACCTGCAGGAATGGAGTAGGGGAAGGTCAGGAAATCTGAAGTCACTGCTGTACTTTTTCTGGTTGGCCCTTGCCTAGTAGGAACTTGATGAAATAGAAGATCAAGAGACAGACCTTCTATAATAGAACACTTACCCCTAGATATGTGGAATTTAGAGAATGAAATTATGAATGAGGAAGAAACAACTGTAATACAAATTGAGTTGGGATTTAGGTTTGGTAATGTTTGTGCTGGGCAACAGCAAGGCTGGGATTTGTGAACGTGATCTCACTCAGGTTGACCAATTACCTGGATGTGGGCATAGATATAGATATGGGCATAAGCTAATATTTACAGAGCACTTTATAATATACAAGGCACTTTCACATACATTATATAACTTAATCTGGGAAGAAAAGTGTTATCTCTATTTTATAGATGAGGAAACTAAGACTTACAGAGTTTAAGAGCTTTCATGCTACTAGTCAATAGTAGAGCTAAGACTTAGATTTTCTGAATATTTCCACTGTTCCACTTTGATTTTATTTCCTTTAATGATGAAAGAGAATATAAGTGCTGTTCAGAGCAGCAGGTAGTTCAGAAAGTAGAGTTAATGAAGAAGAGATATGGGGCCTTCCGTAGAGAAATGGGAACAGCCATTAGTACGCATCTCCACAGGAAGTGGCCATTAGGAAAGGTGTGAAAGCTGGAGAATAGCAGTAGAGGAGTGGGTAGCTAACAGGACCCATACACCAGAGCTTGTGGTAGAGTTTCTGGCGTCATCAATCTTGGGCTATTCTGTGAGCTCCTGTGGGGAAGACTCTCTAGACCAAGGTAGAAGCTTAAAAGCAGAATTCTCTGAAGCCAACGGAGGTGGTTAAAAGGAATTAGGGAAGCTTCATATTGTGATGAGGGAGAGTGTGACCCTGGGCCTTTTTAATTACATCTTTAGGATGGAAAATAAACCTAAAAATTGTAAATTAGTTAACAAGGAAGAAAAATAGGGACATATTTTAATAGGCTGCTCAGTTTTTGATTCTGAAAGTTTCATAGGTGGTACAGACATTATTTAGCCCAAGTTATCCGTGAATGGTGAATTTTGGGGCTAATACACATCTTGTTTAAAACCAGTTTCATTCTTAGATGGAGTTATGTATTTGAACTGATGCCATACATAATACTGCTTCATAAAAATAATGAAAATATAACATCTTTCATAGTATTTTTCAGTTCACCAAACAGTTTGACCTATGATCTCAATTTGATCTTTAACAACAACCCTATGAGCCAGTCAGGCAGGGTACTATTAGTGTTCCTCTTATGTAGGTGAAGTAACAAAGGGAAGTAATGGTTTCACAGTTTTACAGATGAGGAAATTGAAAATCAGAAGTTGCTCAGAGTTACTCAGCAGTGTGTGGCAAATAGGGGTCAAAACCCAGATCTTCTGGCTCCTAAGGGCAGGAAATTTTCTACTGTATTCTGATGTATGCTCTGTTGAAGGGGGTCAGTGCTTATGCCTTGCAGGGTGAGTATGGGAAGTCTGTGCCTCTGGGCTTTCCTGTATGGTCCCTTCCTGTGGTAGTTACCTGATTCTTCCCGATGTCTGTCTCAGCTCTGACCTGGCTTTGCACTCAGCCCTCTTCTGCTCCTTGAGCCTTTCCTCCTAACACCATCTCATATGCAGCTCACTGTAAAACCCTCAGTGTTGCCTGTTGCCAGTTGCCATCTCCTTCACCCTCCCTCTCAGAGACCTTTTGCCTTAATGTGCCTTGTTTTTTTGCCTGGTCACCTGTCCTTGCTCTGATGACTCACCTGCCATTCTCCAAATTGTGATTTAAATTCTTTTGGACCCCCTCATGCCATGTGTTAGGCAGCCCCCATTCAAAGGAGCTCATAAATATTGGTGTGCCATGGCGATATTTAGGACCAATCCATTTGCCTTTCTCTTACCCCTGTGCCTTTAATCAGCTTCTGCTCCCCTGCCAGTATGGAGATGTCATGTTTCTTAGGCAGAGCCCATTATATAGATTTCCTTTACAGCAGGCAATTTTGCCCTAGTCCATATCTGGCATTATTACCAAAGCTATTGCTGTTGTTTCGTCAGGTCTAACAAGTCCAGCAGGATCTGGCTGATTGAAGCCTTAAACCAACCACTGGGTAAGGAGGCACTTGCTTGGCAAGTCTCTCTAGAGAGAATTCTTTTCTTTTTGTAGTGGTCTCACCCTCAAGGAGTTAGTAGCCCCTTTCAGGACTGACTTTCCCAAAGTTTGGCCCTCCAGGAGCTTCTAGGTGTTCTGAAGGCTGCTGGCCAATTGTGGCTTTGATGTTTTTTATGGGATGCTGTCTGAGTTTCTGCACCAGGCAGGAATTAATAGCATGATGTTTAATAAAAACCATGTGTCATCCCCCTGGCACACCAGAGAAGGTATCTCTGGTCTCTCCACTAGACGAGTGAAGAGTTTTATTTTCTAATGGTGACAAGTACAAGTAAGTAGAATGGATATTCACAGGTCTTGTTTACTTTGAAGTGTTTTGTAGCCTCTAATTTTGAGAATAACTGATTGAAGGAAACTTTCTAGCCTTGCACCTTTGCTCTTTGTTCCTTCTCAGGAGTCCTGAGAAGAAGGGTGAGGGAAAAAGGAATAGTAACTTGATTTCTCAAAGCGGTCTCCTTGCTTTATATGAACTAAAGCAGGGGTCAGCATACTAGGGCTCATGGGCCAAGTCCTGCCCACCACCTGTTTCTGTAAGTAATGTCTGTTTTTGTAAATAACATTTTATTGGCACCTAGCCACACCTACTTGTTTATATACTGTCTACAGCTGCTTTTGCCCTAAAATGGAGGAGTTGAGGGCGAGTATAGCCCTTAAAGACTAAACTAGGCTGTTCATTAATTGGCTGTTGTTGAGTACAGCAGGGCATTGAGTTCCGTGAGTGTTCCTTGGACCTTCTTGTTGTCCAGCTTCAGCTGAGTGTGTGTAGAGAGGTATGCAAGGAAATGGTTTTGGAAATAGCCTACTTCCTCATACATAATGAAGATTTTAGAATCCATATGGTGCTACTAGGTGTTTTCCTGTTTGAATGGGCAAAGTCTCCATTACCAGTGTTGCATCCCTAGTACCTACCCCAGGGCCTGACACAATCTCAGCTCTCGTATCAAGAAGTTATCATCCAGGGGTTGTGCTTTCCCCAGTGGCCAGTCAGAAACACACAGTTTGCCCTTTTTGATTGTCTTTTGATATTTGGTCATGAACCCCTGTTTCTTTCCCATTATAGACAGTCATTGGGATTTTTTACAAAGCCCCTGAATAGTTTATAAGCATTTGTTGATTTTGAATTAGTATATTATGCCCTAAGGTATATGGTACAACTAAGTAATACATAAGTAATGTATGGCTCTGCTGGAAGGGAAACCCATGATTTTTGACATATTATTTATCATAAGAGATAAATAAGATAACAGGAATCTCTTTCTCTCTGTCAGATTTGGGAACTTCTGGTTCATTAAAGGGGCCAGACCAGCATTTCCCTTTATAGTTAATAATGATGTAATATACCAAGTGGTGAAGGCCACAGGACAGGAACCACAAAAGTCACAACAGGCCATGTTGTCCAGTCAGACTTTCTCCAACTGGTCAGATATTTCACTGAGGTCTAAAGAAATGAAATGTTATGAACAGGAGTACCTCTCAGCTTTCCTGGTTCTTACTTATTCCTTGTGATTGATTGGTATGATTCTGGTATTTTACTATGATTATTTTGGTATGATTTAAAAGGAATTTTTAAAATGTGGCAGTTGTTAGATGCAATTTCATGTTATTGGTGGTACTTTTACTAAAATGGATTAACTTGGCATCTAAAACCTAGTTTTATAGTTTTAAAAACTATAAAGGTTCTCCTATATAAGTAGGGCAAAGAGAATAAGAACTATAGTGTTAGAGGGGGTCTGGGTGTTCATGGAGTCAACTGCTTTGTTTTCCAGCCATCTAAACCAGCCAAGATAGGTAAGAACTAGAGAAAGAATGGAATTAGATTGTTGCCTTGGGGATGTTTTTCATCATTAACTTCTGTCGTTTGGGAGCACTAGAAACTAGTTAGGGAAAATATAACATTTGGACCCCAGAGCTTTAATTAAGTCTCCTATTTTTTTTTTTGTTTGTTTTCAATCTAACCTGCATGACACTTGGGACTAAGGGGTTAAAGATAGTCTTGGTTGAAGCTATCTATGTTACTGAGTTTAGCTTTCAGCATATTCTCTATCTAGGAAGGAGAGCTCATCAGCAAGGCAGTATGGTGAGGCTTAGCACAGTGGTTGCTGCTGTGGGAATAAGTGTTGTCATTGGAGGAATACAGACCTGGTTTCAAATTCCATATCTGCCATTGACTAGTTGGGTGACATTTGGCAAGCTACCAGCCTCTTAAAGTCTCAGTTTCCTCAACTATAATTGGAGACAGTAATACCAACATTGGCCATTGAGTGTATTAATAAAATAACATATTTAAAAGTAACATGCCTTTAATAAGTCTCTGTTATCTAAGAGTTTTCTTAAAAAACATATTTTTTATTAAAGTATAGTTGATTTACAATATCATGTTAGTTTCAGGGGTAAAGCACAGCAATTTGGTTTTATATATATATATACATACACACGTATACACACATACACACACACACACATATATACATATATATATATTCCTTTTCAGATTCTTTTCCCTTATAGGTTACTGCAAAATACTGAGTATCGTTCTCTGTGCTATACAGTTAAAAAACATATTTATGGCAATACTTGTGCCATAAATAAATTTTATCAGTAGTAGTCAGCAACTTGTTTGGAGTTTCAATGTGGGTGATTTCTTGAGAATTCAAGAATACGTTTTACAAAGAGAAGAGCAAAGAATGCATCACATTGCTTTCTGTCATACAGCTCTGCAGATACTCTAATGAGAATAAAGTAGGGACTGATCAGAAAGCCTTCTAGGCTGGCTTATGAAAGCAGTTTCACTCACAAAGAAAATATCAGTGTGCCTGGTCTTGGTCTCTTTTTCTATAATAACCATTTGAGAAAGATTAGCATTGTTATTTGTCATGTCCTTGAATGTGATGTTGTATCTTTGCTTTGATTCTACTGGCACTGAGAAAGGGAATACTAGTTAGGTCTGGTCAAAGTGCCTAACACAGTGCCTGGCCCTCAGTATTCTCTAAGTATTTTATTTAAATTGAATAATGAGATCTTATTTTACAGCAGATAAATTGAGACACAGAACAGTTAAGTGGCTTATCCAGGGATTAACCTTGTGGCCTTGTCCATATGGGACCTGGTCTCCTGCCTTGGTTTCTTAACACAAACCCTTCCCTTTCCCACCTTTCTCTTGCTCCAAGCATATTGTGCAGTGTAATGTAAAGACTTCCTTCTCTCTTACCAGCTGGTGATATGCTTCTACCTAAATTAGGAGAGTGGGTTAAAAATGCAGTGAGAGTGCCATATGGCAATTCAAATGTTTTATCTAGGATTTCAATAGTTGTTGAAATTACAACAAATAGGGAGGACTCTTTTTTTTTGTCTGTTTCATCAGAGCTGAAGCTGAACAAAGGGGCTT
The DNA here is from genome assembly GCF_963455315.2 of Globicephala melas. NCBI lineage: Eukaryota > Metazoa > Chordata > Mammalia > Artiodactyla > Delphinidae > Globicephala > Globicephala melas. Next base: position 70,887,558 of record NC_083335.1, read on the forward strand.
GGGTTGGGGTGTGGGGAAGGATGGGTGGCCATGGCATAAATTTTATAGGCAGATGGTGTTGGCTTGGAAGAAAATCAAGCTAACAGTGATGTGTGGATGTGGGTATAGAGAGTATATCTCCTTCTACAGCCTGAATCTTTGAATCTGATTACATTCCCCAGGGACTTCACATTGATTAACAAAGTTCATTATTCTGATAGAGAAAGTCATGGCGCAAGGCTAATGTACATTAGTGGAGCTGTGTGTAGAAATCTCTCCCTGAATATACAGACATCCTCTGTCTCTAGAAAGCTGGCCTCTGTTTGAACTTCTCACTATGCCCCAGTTGTTGCAGAAGTAATTTAGAAACCCCAGAAGAAATACGTAAACAAGGTCTGTTACACACTGGGCTTAAACAAGTTGGAGAGGAATAATTTCACATTTAATGACAGGCTGTTTGGCTTGTTTGTCTTTCCTCTCCTTTTGCTTCCTGTCTGGCATTGAGTCACTGCAACAGCTCTTTATGATTGTAGGGAGCCTTGGCCAAGGAGGAAATAGAGCCCAGGTATTTTGATTCCTGATCTGACATCTGGACTACCTTTAGAATGCTTCTGGAACTTGTATAAATGAAGAAATGCTTTGAAGATTAATACTAGACAAAAAATAAACACTTCCACATGAAAAGCCCGCTTTAGTTGCGTAGTTGTTTTCTCTCCTTTTCAGGTCCCAAGTGCACAGCTGAGATGGGCTTATTATCTTTCTTTCTATGTACTGTTTTAGACAAGTTCTTCTCTGTTTATAAAATTTCCTTCTGATTATCAATACTCCTTATGAGGTCAGGAAAGAGGTATGTTTAATAGAGTCTGAAAAATAATTTGAAAATTATTTTTAATTGTGGTAAAATATATATAACATAAAATTTACCATTATAACCATTTTAAGGATACAGTTCAGTGGTATTAAATAAATTCACATTGTTGTGCAACCATCACCACCATCCATCTCCAGAACTCTTTGCATCTTCCAAAACTGAAGGTCTATACCTATTAAATAGTAACTCCCATTCCTCATTGCCTCAGCCCCTGGCAACCACCATTCTACTTTCTGTCTCTATGAATTTGACTATTCCAGGCACTTCATATTATGAACTTACACAGTATTTGTCTTTTTGTGACTGGCTTATATCACTTAGCACAATGTCCTTAAGGCTTATCCATGTTGTAACATGGATCAGAATTCTCTTTCTTTTTTAATTGAAGTATAATTGAATTACAATATTATATTTGTTTCAGGTATATAGCATGGTGATTTGATATTTTTACACATTACAAAATCATCACCACAGTAAGTCTAGTTGCCATCTGTGACCATAGAAAGTTATCACAATGTTATTGACTATATTCCCTATGCCATACATTAATTACATCTCTGTGACTTATTTATTTTATAAGTGGAAGTTTCTGCTTCTTAATTTCCCTTACCTATTTCATTCATATCCCCACCCCACTCTCCTCTGTCAACTACCAGTTTGTTCCATGTATCTATTAGTCTTTTGTTTTGTTGTATTATGTTTGTTCATTAGTTTTTTTTTTTAGATTCCACATATAGGTGAAATCATATGGCATTTGTCTTTCTCTGTCTAACTTATTCCACTTAGTATACTACCCTCTAGGTCCATCCATGTTGTTGCAGATGGCAAGATTTCATTCATTTTTATGAGTGAGTAATACTCCACTGTATGTATATTACACATCTTCTTTATCCATTTGTCTGTTGATAGGCACTTAGGTTGCTTCCACATCTTGGCTATTGTACATAATGCTGCGGTAAACATGGGGTGCATATAGCTTTTGAAATCAGTGTTCTGTATTTTTTTGGAAAAATACTGAGAAGTGGAATTTATGTATAGTATGGTAGTGCATTTTTAATTTTTCGAGGACCCTTCATATTATTTTCCACAGTGGCTTCACCAATTTACATTCCCACCAAAAGTGTATGAGGGTTCCTTTTTCTCCACATCCTCGCCAACACTTACTTGTTGTCTTTTTGACAGTAGCCATTCTGACAGGGGTGAAGTGATATCTCATTGTGGTGTTGCATTGCATTTCTCTGATGATTAGTGATGTTGAGCATCTTTACATGCGTCTGTTGGCAATCTGTATGTCTTCTTTGGAAAAATGTCTTTTCAGGTCCTCTGCCCATTTTTTAATTGTGTTGTTTATAGTTTTGATGTTGAGTTGTATGAGTTTTTTGTTTATTTTGGATATTAACCCCTTATCAGGTATATTGTTTTCAGATATCTTCTCTCATTCACTAGATGGCCTTTTCATTTTGTTGTTTCCCTCGGTGCAAAAGCCTTTTAGTTAGATGTAGTCCCATGTGTTTATTTTTATTTTTGTTGCCCTTGCTTGAGGAGACAGATCTAAAAGAATATTGCTAAGAATGATGTAACAAAGCTGCCCATTCTTCCTTCTAGTTTTATGGTCTCAGGTCTTGAGTTTTTTTTTTTTTTTACATGTTTATTGGACTATAATTGCTTTACAATGGTGTGTTAGTTTCTGCTTTATAGCAAAGTGAATCGGTTAAGCATATACATATATTCCCATATCTCTCCCCTCTTGCATCTCGCTCCCTCCCACCCTCCCTATCCCACCCCTCTAGGTGGTCACAAAGCACCGAGCTGATCTCCCTGTGCTATGCAGCTGCTTCCCACTAGCTATCTATTTTACGTTTGGTAGGGTATATATGTCCATGCCACTCTCTCGCTTTGTCCCAGATTACCCTTCCCCCTCCCCATATCCTCAAGTCCATTCTCTAGTAGGTCTGTGTCTCTATTCCTGTCTTACCCCTAGGTTCTTCATGACATTTTTTTCCCTCAAATTCCATATATGTGTGTTAGCATACTGTATTTGTCTTTCTCTTTCTGGCTTACTTCACTCTGTATGACAGACTCTAGGTCCATCCACCTCATTACAAATAGCTCAATTTCGTTTCTTTTTATGGCTAATATTGCTTTGTATATATGTGCCAAATCTTCTTTATCCATTCATCTGATGATGGACACTTAGGTTGCTTCCATGTCCTGGCTATTGTAAATAGAGCTGCAATGAACATTTTGGTACATGACTCTTTTTGAATTGTGGTTTTCTCAGGGTATATGCCCAGTAGTGGGATTGCTGGGTCATATGGTAGTTCTATTTGTAGTTTTTCAAGGAGTCTCCATACTGTTCTCCATAGTGGGTGTACCAATTCACATTCCCACCAGCACTGCAAGAGTGTTCCCTTTTCTCCACACCCTCTCCAGCATTTATTGTTTCTAGATTTGTTGATGATGGCCATTCTGACTGGTGTGAGATGATATCTCATTGTAGTTTTGAGTTGCATTTCTCTTATGATTAATGATGTTGAGCATTCTTTCATGTGTTTGTTGGCAGTCTGTATATCTTCTTTGGAGAAATGTCTATTTAGATCTTCTGCCCATTTTTGGATTGGGTTGTTTGTTTTTTTGTTATTGAGCTGCATGAGCTGCTTATAAATTTTGGAAATTAATCCTTTGTCAGTTGCTTCATTTGCAAATATTTTCTCCCATTCTGAGGGTTGTCTTTTGGTCTTGTTTATGGTTTCCTTGCTGTGCAAAAGCTTTGAAGTTTCATTAGGTCCCATTTGTTTATTTTTGTTTTTATTTCCATTTCTCTAGGAGGTGGGTCAAAAAGGATCTTGCTGTGATTTATGTCATAGAGTGTTCTGCCTATGTTTTCCTCTAAGAGTTTGATAGTTTCTGGCCTTACATTTAGGTCTTTAATCCATTTTGAGCTTATTTTTGTGTATGGTGTTAGGGAGTGATCTAATCTCATACTTTTACATGTACCTGTCCAGTTTTCCCAGCACCACTTATTGAAGAGGCTGTCCTTTCTCCACCATACATTCCTGCCTCCTTTGTCAAAGATAAGGTGACCTTATGTGCGTGGGTTTATGTCTGGGCTTTCTATCCTGTTCCATTGGTATGTCTTTCTGTTTTTGTGCCAGTACCGTACTGTCTTGATTACTGTAGCTTTGTAGTATAGTCTGGAGTCAGGGAGCCTGATTCCTCCAGCTCTGTTTTTCGTTCTCAATATTGCTTTGGTTATTCGGGGTCTTTTGTGTTTCCATACAAATTGTGAAATTTTTTGTTCTAGTTCTGTGAAAAATACCAGTGGTAGTTTGATAGGGATTGAATTGAATCTGCAGATTGCTTTGGGTGGTAGAGTCATTTTCACAATGTTGATTCTTCCAATCCAAGAACATGGTATATCTCTCCATCTATTTATATCATCTTTAATTTCTTTCATCAGTGTCTTATAATTTTCTGCATACAGGTCTTTTGTCTCCTTAGGTAGGTTTATTCCTAGATATTTTATTCTTTTTGTTGCAATGGTAAATGGCAGTGTTTTCTAGATTTCACTTTCAGATTTTTCATCATTAGTGTATAGGAATGCAAGAGATTTCTGTGCATTAATTTTGTATCCTGCTACTTTACCAAATTCATTGATTAGCTCTAGTAGTTTTCTGGTAGCATCTTTAGGATTCTCTATGTATAGAAACATGTCATCTGCAAACAGTGACAGCTTTACTTCTTCTTTTCCAATTTGGATTCCTTTTATTTCCTTTTCTTCTCTGATTGCTGTGGCTAAAACTTCCAAAAGAGTGGTGAGAGTGAGCAACCTTGTCTTGTTCTGATCTTAGTGGAAATACTTTCAGTTTGTAACCGTTGAGGATGATGTTGGCTGTGGGTTTGTCATATATGGCCTTTATTATGTTGAGGAAAGTTCCCTCTATGCCTACTTTCTGCAGGGTTTTTATCATAAATGGGTGTTGAATTTTGTCGAAAACTTTCTCTGCATCTTTTGAGATGATCATATGTTTTTTTCTCCACAGTTTGTTTATATGGTTTATCACATTGATTGTTTTGCATATATTGAAGAATCCTTGCATACCTGGAATAAACCCCAGTTGATCAATTTGTATGATCCTTTTAATGTGCTGTTGGATTCTGTTTGCTAGTATTTTGTTGAGGATTTGTGCATCTATGTTCATCAGTGATATTGGCCTGTAGTTTTCTTTCTTTGTGACATCCTTGTCTGGTTTTGGTATCAAGGTGATGGTGGCTTCATAGAATGAGTTTGGGAGTGTTCCTCCCTCTGCTATATTTTGGAAGAGTTTGAGAAGGATAGGTGTTAGCTCTTCTCTAAATGTTTGATAGAATTCGCCTGTGAAGCCATCTGGTCCTGGGCTTTTGTTTGTTGGAAGATTTTTAATCACAGTTTCAATTTCAGTGCTTGTGATTGGTCTGTTCATGTTTTGTATTTCTTCCTGATTCAGTCTTGGCAGGTTGTGCCTTTCTAAGAATTTGTCCATTTCTTCCAGGTTGTCCATTTTAGTGGCATAGAGTTACTTGTAGTAATGTCTCATGATCTTTTGTATTTCTGCAGTGTCAGTTGTTACTTCTCCTTTTTCATTTCTAATTCTATTGATTTGGGGCTTCTCCCTTCTTTTCTTGATAAGTCTGGCTAATGGTTATCAATTTTGTTTATCTTCTCAAAAAGCCAGCTTTTAGTTTTATTGATATTTGCTATCGTATCCTTCATTTCTTTTTCATTTATTTCTGATCTGATTTTTATGATTTCTTTCCTTCTGCTAACTTTGGGGTTTTTTTATTCTTCTTTCTCTAATTACTTTAGGTGCAAGGGTTGGTTGTTTATTCGGGATGTTTCCTATTTCCTAAGGTAGGATTGTATTGCTATAAACTTCTCTCTTAGAACTGCTTTTGCTGCATCTGATAGATTTTTGGTCATCGTGTCTCCACTGTCTTTTGTTTCTAGGTATTATTTAATTTCCTCTTTGATTTCTTCAGCGATCACTTCGTTATTAAGTAGTGTATTGTTTAGCCTCCATATGTTTATAATTTTTACAGATCTTTTCCTGTAATTGATATCTAGTCTCATAGCATTGTGGTTGGAAAAGATACTTCAAACAATTTCAATTTTCTTAAATTTACCAAGGCTTGATTTGTGACCCAAGATATGATCTATCCTGGAGAATGTTCCATGAGCACTTGAGAAAAATGTATATTCTGTTGTTTTTGGATGGAGTGTCCTATACATATCAATTAAGTCCATCTTATTTAATGTATCATTTAAAGCTTGTGTTTCCTTATTTATTTTCATTTTGGATGATCTGTCCATTAGTGAAAGTGGAGTGTTAAAGTCCCCTACTATGAATGTGTTACTGTCGATTTCCCCTTTTATGGCTGTTAGTATTTGCCTTATGTATTGAGGTGCTCCTATGTTGGGTGCATAAATATTTACAATTGTTATATCTTCTTCTTGGATCGATCCCTTTATCATTATGTAGTGTCCTTCTTTGTCTCTTCTAATAGTCTTTATTTGAAAGTCTATTTTGTCTGATATGAGAATTTCTTCTCCAGCTTTCTTTTGGTTTCCATTTTCATGGAATATGTTTTTCCATCCCCTTACTTTCAGTCTGTATGTGTCTCTAGGTCTGAAGTGGGTGTCTTGTAGACAGCAAATATATGGGTCTTGTTTTTGTATCCATTCAGCCAATCTGTGTCTTTTGGTGGGAGCATTTAGTCCAGTTACATTTAAGGTAAGTATCGGTATGTATGTTCCTATTCCCATTTTCTTAATTGTTTTGGATTTGTTATTGTAGGTCTTTAACTTCTCTTGTGTTTCTTGCCTAGAGAAGTTCCTTTAGCAGTTGTTGTAAAGCTGGTTTGGTGGTGCTGAACTCTGTCAGCTTTTGCTTGTCTGTAAAGGTTTTAATTTCTCCATCAAATCTGAATGAGATCCTTGCTGGGTAGAGTAATCTTGGTTTCAGGTTTTTCTCCTTCATCACTTTAAATATGTCCTGCCAGTCCTTTCTGGCTTGCAGAGTTTCTTCTGAAAGATCAGCTGTTAACCTTATGGGGATTGCCTTGTGTGTTATTTGTTGTTTTTCCCTTGCTGCTTTTAATATGTTTTCTTTGTATTTAATTTTTGACAGTTTGATTAATATGTGTCTTGGCGTATTTCTCCTTGGATTTATCCTGTACGGGACTCTCTGGGCTTCCTGGACTTGATTAACTATTTCCTTTCCCATGTTGGGGAAGTTTTCAGCTATAATCTCTTCAAATATTTTCTCAGTCCCTTTCTTTTTCTCTTCTTCTGGAACCTCTATAATTCGAATGTTGGTGCATTTAATGTTGTCCCAGAAGTCTCTGAGACTGTCCTCAGGTCTTTTCATTCTTTTTTCTTTATTCTGCTCTGCAGTAGTTATTTCCACTATTTTATCTTCCAGGTCACTTATCCGTTCTTCTGCCTCTGTTATTCTGCTATTGATCCCTGGATTATTATTCTTTATATAATATCTTATTGCTTCCCTTAGCCCATTATGTCCTAAAAGTTTAGGAAAAATTTCTTGGGTGAAGGACGTACATAAAATGAATTAAAGGACAAAGATGGGAATGTGGACACTCTTTCCTTTGCACTCATGCACTCACCTCAGGTTGCTTGCATCCTCTGTGAAACCTCACCTACCATCTCGATCTGATGAAGATAGAGATCAGTTATTCTACAGCAGCCTCTGCTTTCAACAAGGTCGGGATTTGGGCCCCTCCCAGCTCTTCTGCTGACATCTAGGAAATCCCAGGCATGTACAATTCTGATGTCAGCTATAATATAGGAGTGTGGCTGTGCCAAGATAGAGAAGAAAGAAAAGAATCTCAGAGACTGTAATGAGTGCAATAGGGGGATAGATGGTCAATAAGCAAATAGTATTCATTTATGTACAACTTTATTATTTCAAAGTAAATAATATGTAGTACTTTTATGATCATGTTTGCATCTCATACCAATTCTCTGAAATAGGTAGGGTTGTTATCATTAACACTGTTGTACAGATAAAGAATCGAAATGACTTAAATATACACAGTTACCCAGTGGTGGAGCTGAGACTTAAATCCAGGTCTTCTGACTCTGCATTCAGTATCTCATTTCCTCCTTATTAGTCCCCTGCTTGTGCCATCCCTCCGGTGCTCTTGAGATGTGATTATGGTACTTGCCTTTCAGAATTTTCCTTGATCCTACGTGGCACAGCTGTACCCTTTGCTCAAGAAATGCCCCACCCATCAGGCATTGTGTCTGGTACAGTTCCTGACTTTGTAGAGGTCAGAATGCTGCCTCAGTTGAGATTCATCACTGCTCCTTTGCCTTGTGCTCTTGAGCCTGGGATTGCTTACAGGGCATATATAAGGAGGCAGCCAATTGGCATAGCTCTTTCAGCAATAGGGAGTTTTCCTTTTTTAGAGTTGAAATGCACATTTGGTCTTTGATTTAGATGCTGAGCACTGAGTCTCCCCTTAGATTTCTGCAGATTTAAAGCAGATATCATTTCAACATCAATTCCTCCAAAAATATCTTATGTCTGCACTCATGCAAAATGATTGCTGATCTGTAGGGAAGAGTGACAGTTTGAAAAAAAAAGCAAATGATTTTTATATTTCAATTGTAATAATAAACACTATCCTTCTCTCTGGGAATGCTTCCTATGAGGAGTTGTGTCTCCCTGATTTGAGTTTTTTAGATTTGGTTTTCGTTTTATTTGGTGCCTTTTTCTCCTTCTGTAAGGATCATCTCAGTAACGTATTGTGCTAAGGTTAAAGGCACTTGACACTGGTTCTGTATCTGGGCTCTGAGGCAGTGGTGTGAAACCTTCTAAGATAACACCTCTGAGTCATAGATTCCTGAATAAAGTGTCCTGCTGGAGTCTGCAAACTTGAAACATTTGGTGCTGTGCTCCTTTTCCTATTCAGCACACAGGAACAGTTGGCAGCTTGGATTGTATCTTAATTCTCTGTCCTAGACTTTGTTTTCTTCATCATCTTTCCACCTCACCCACTTCATGCTGGCCTGTTCAAGTTCCATCTTCTAGGAAACTGTCATTTTTCTAGGCAGGCTATCAATATGTTCAATCTTTAGAATTTTGTGGAAATCCCCCAATTTTATATTGTAATGTGTGAGTATGTGCTAATGTATGTTTTTCTCAGGGAGCAAGTCTATAGTGTTCAATCAATTTCCAATGTTTAAAAACTACTGGCCATATTCAGAAGGGAGTGGTATGATATATGTAAAGTGATGAGAGGAAAAAAACCTACAGCCAAGAATATGTACCCGGCAAGGTTTACATTCACATTTGAAGGAGAGATCAAGAGTTTTACAGGCAAGCAAAAATTTTAAAAGGTCAGTACCACAAAACCAGCTTTATAAGAAATGTTAAAGAAATTTCTCTAAGCAGAAATGAACAGGCCACAACGAGAAATATGAAAATTATGAAAGGAAAAATCTTCTTGGTAAAGACAAATATACAGTAAAGGTAGGACATCAACCACTTGTAAAGCTGGAAGGAAGGTTAAAAGACAAAAGTGGTAAAGTCATCTATATCCACAATAAGTAGTTAAGGGATTCATAAAACAAAAAGATGTGAAATATGATGTCAAAAACATTAAACATGGTTGGGGGGGCAGTAAGAATGCATTTGAACTTAAGAGATCAGCAACTTAAAATAATCACATATACATACATATTGGTATATGTAAACCTCATGGTGACCACAAACCAAAAATGTATAATAGATACACACACACAAAGAGTAAGGATTTTAAACATAACACTGAAGATAGACATGAAATCACAAGGGAAGAGTGCAAAAGAAGAAGAGAGGAAAAAAAAAAGAAGTACAAAACAACCCCAAAACATGTAACAAAATGACAATAAGTACATACCTATCAATAATTATTTTAAATGTAAATAGACTAAATGCTGTAATCAAAAGACATAGAGTGGCTGAATGGATACAAAAGCAAGACCCATCTATGTGCTGCCTACAAGAGACTCACTCCAGAGCCAAAGACACACACAGACTGAAGTTAAAAGATGGAAAAAAGACATTCCGTGCAAGTGGAAACCAAAAGAATGTTGGGGCAGCAATACTTATATAAAACAAAATAGACTTTAAAACAAAGATTGTAGCAAGAGACAAAGAGGGTCATTACATAACAATAAAAGGATCAATCTGAGAAGATATAACAGTTATAAATATATATACACCCAATGTAGGAGCACCTAAATGCATAAAGCAAATATTAGCAGACATAAGGGAGAAACTGACAGTAACACAATAATAGTAGGGGACTTCAACACCCCACTTACATAAATGGACAAATAATTGAGACAGAAAATCAATAAGGAAATACTGGCCTTAAATGACACACTAGATGAGATGGACTTTTTATATATATGTATAAAACATTCCATCCCAAAGCAGCAGAATGCACATTCTTTTCCAGTGCACATTGAACTTTCTCAAGAATAGATCACATGCTAGGCCACAGAACAAGGCTCAATACATTTAAGAGATTGAAATCATATTAAGCATCTTTTCTGACCATGTTATGAGACCAGAAATCAAATTAAAGAAAAAAATTCCAAAAACACAAACATGTGGAGGCTAAACAATATGCTATTAAACATCCAATGGGTCACTGAAGAAATCAAAGAAGAAATAAAAAAAATACCTGGAGACAAATGAAAATGAAAACACAATGATCCAACATCTAATGGATGCAGCAAAAACAGCTCTGAGAGGCAAGTTTATGTTGATGGAAGCCTAACTCAGAAAACAAAAATTTCAAATAAAGAACCTAAACTTACATCTAAAGGAACTATAAGAAGAACAAACAAAACCCAAAGTTAGTAGAAGGAAATCAATAATAAGATCATAGGAGAAACAAATGAAATAGAGACTAAAGCAAACAGTAGTAAAGATGAATGAAGCTAAAAGCTTGCTCTTTGAAAGATAAAATTAAAAATATTTAGCCAGACTCATCAAGGAAAAAAAGAGAGTGGGCACAAATCATAAAATCAGAAATGAAATAGGTGAAGTTACAAGTGACACAACAGAAATACAAACGATCATGGGGATTACTATGAATAATTATATGCCAATCAAATGGACAATGTAGAAGAAATGGACAAATTCCTAGAAATGTATGATCTCCTCAGACTGAACCAGGAAGTAATAGAAAATATGAACACACCAATTACCAGTGTGAAATTGAATCAGTAATAAAACAACTCCCCAGAACAAATGTCGAGGACTTGATGACTTCACAGGTAAATTCAGAGAAGAGTTAACACCTATCTTTCTCAGATTATTTCAAAAAACTGCAGAGGAAATAATGCTTTTGAACTCATTCTGTGAGGCCAGCATTACCCTAATACCAAAAGCAGAGAAAGATATCACAAAAAAGAAATTTAGAGACCAATATCACTAATGAACATAGAGGCAAAAATCTTTAACAAAATACTAGCAAACCAAATTCAACAATACATTAAAGGGATCATACACCATAATGAAGTGGGATTTATCCCAGGGATGCAAGGATGGTTCAGTAGCTGCAAATCAGTCAAAGTGATACACCACATCAACAAGTTGAAGAAGAAAAATCATACGATCATCTCAATAGATGCAGAAAAATTTTTTGAGACAATTTGACATCCACTTAGGACAAAAACTCTCACAAAGTCAGTATACAAGGAACATATCTCAACATAATAAAGGCCATATATTTCAAGCCCACAGCTAACATATTCAACTATGAAAAGATGAAAGCATTTCCTCTAAGATCAAGAACAAGACAAGGATACCCTCTCTAGCCACTTTTATTCAACATAGTATTGGAGGTCCTAGCAATCAGACACAGCAGTCAGACAAGAAGAAGAGAGAAAAGGAATCCAAATTGGAAAAAGGAAGAAATAAAACTGTCACTATCTGCAGATGACACTATACTATATATAGCAAATCCTATAGGCGCCATCAAAAAACTTCTAGAAGTCATCAATGAATTTGGTAAAGTTGCAGGATACAAAATTAATGTACAGAAATCTGTTAGTTTCTATGCACTAACAATGAAGTATCAGAAAAAGAAATTAAGAAAAAATTATCATTTACAATTGCATTGAAAAGAATAAAATACCTAGGAATAAGTCTAAGGAGGTAAAAGACCCATACGTGGATTACTGTAAGACACTGATGAAAAAAATTGAAGGAGACACAGATGGAAAGAAATGATGTGCTCATGGCTTGTAAGAATTAATGTTAAAATGACTATACTACCCAACACAGTTACAGATTCAGTGCAATCCCTATCAAAATACCAACGACAACTTTAACAGAACTAGAAAAAATAATTCTAAAATTTGTATGGAAACACAAAAACTGCAAATAACCAAAATAATCTTGAGAAAAAAGAACAAAGCTGAAGATATCATGCTCCCAGATTTCAAACTACATTACAAACCTACGTAATCAGAACAGTATTGTACTGGCACAAACACAGAGACATAGATCAATGGAACAGAATAGAAAACCCAGAAATGAACCCACACTTATGTGGGCAATTAATCTATAACAATGTAAGCAATAATTTACAGTTGGGAAAATACAGCCTCTTCAATAAGCGGTTTTGGGAAAACTGGACAGCTACATGAAAAGGAATGGATCTTGAACACTATCTTACACCATATACAAAAATAAACTCAAAATGGATTAAAAACTTAAATGTAATAAATGAAAAATAAATAAAATAAATAAAACTAAAATAAATTTTAAATAAAACTAAAATAAAATAAATAAAACTAAAATAAATTTATAAAAATAAATAAATGTAATAAATAAAACTCCTAGAAGGAAGCATAGGCAGTCAATTTTTAAAAATCAGTTTTACCAATACTTCTTATGATCTGTGTCCTCAGGTAAGGGCAACAAAAGCAAAAATAAACACATGGGACTACATCAAACTCAAAGGCTTTTTCACAGCAAAAGAAAATATGAAGAAAATGAAAAGGCTCTCTACTGAATGGGAGAAGATATTTTCAAATGATATATTTGATAATGGGTTAACTTCCAAAATATACAAAAATCTCATGCAACTCAACATTAGAAAGCAAACAACCTAATTAAAAATGGGCAGAAGAATTGAATAGACATTATCCCATAGAAGACATACATATCGTTAACAAATACATGAAAATATGCTTAACATCACTAATTATCAGGGAAATGGAAATCAAAAGCACAATGAGATATCACCTCACACCTGTTAGAATGGCTATCATCAAAAAGAAGACAAAAATCAAATGTTGGCAAGGATGTGATGAAAAGAGAACCCTCATGATCTTTTGGTGGGAATGTAAATTGTTACAGCAATTATAGAAAAGAAAATGGAGATTCATCAGAAAGTTGAAAATGAACTAACATACTATCCAGCAATTACACTTCTGAGTATTTTTCCCAAAGAAAACAAAAAACACTAATTGGAAAAGATATATGCACTCCTATTTTCCTTGCAGCATTATTTACAGTAGCCAAGATATGGAAGCAACATAAGTGCTCAGTGATAGACAGATGGATAAAAAAGATGTGATAGGGAGTTCCCTGGTGGTCCAGTGGCTAGGAGTCCATGCTTTCACTGCTCAGGGCCTGGGTTCAATCCCTGGTTGGGGAACTAAGATTCCGCAAGATGCATGGTGTGGCCAAAAGCAAAGAAAAAAAAAGATTAAGAAAAAGAAGATGTGATAAATGCATACAATGGAGTGTTACTTAGCCATAAAAAACAATGAAATCTTGCTATTTGTGACAACACGGATGGACCTAGAGGGAATTATGCTTAAAGAAATAAGTCAGACAGAGAAAGGCAAATACCATATAATTTCACTTACATGTGAAATTAAAAAAAAACAAAAGAGCTGAACAAGCATAACAAAACAGAAGCAGAAAACAAACTGATAGTAGCCAGAGGGGAGCAGGATGGTAGAGGAGGTAAGTAGGCAGGGAGGTTAAGAGGTACAAACTTTCTGTTACAAAATAAATGAGTCACAGGCGTGAAATGTACAACACAGGGAATTTAGTCAATCATAATTGGAATATCTTTGTATGGTGACAGATGGTAACTAGACTTATCATGGTGATTATTTTGAAATGTATAGAAATATCAAATCACTATGTTGTGTAACAGGAACTAACATAGTGTTGTAGGTCAATTATACTTCAAAAACAAACAAACAAACTCATAGAAAAGAGATCAGATTTTTGGCTACCAGAGGTGGGATGAGGGGGAGGGGGAATTAGATGAAGGTAGTCAAAAGGTACAAACATCCAGTTAAAAGATTAGTAAGTACTAGGGATGTAATATACTGAATGAGAAATATAGTTAACATGGCTGTTTGTTATATATGAAAGTTAAGAGAGTAAATCCTAATAGTTATTGCAAGGAAAAATACTTTTTTCCATTTCTTTAATTTTCTATCTGTATGAGATGATTGATATTCATTAAACTTATTATGGTTATCATTTTGTGATGTATATATCAAATTATTATGCTGTACCCCTTAAAATTATCCAGTGCTGAATATCAATTATATCTCAATAAAACTGGAAGAAAGAACCATAATACTAACCCCCTCACACCCTGCCACTGGCGCTATGTGGAACCTATCTTGGCCCTTTTCATTATGAAAATGTGTGGAATTATTTGCAAACTTGATCTTATAAGAAATCATCTGAATATCTTATCAGGGCGTATTTCTTTGGTCTCTAGTTCTTATTGGGCTGTTTGAAGAGAACAGATCATGATGCCTGTCGATGTAAGGTATGCAACAGGATTTATTTATACCTGGGGTTTAACGTTCTGATTTATGCTGACATTTACTCATCATTTACTTTGAGTCAAAACCCAGCTATGCATTTTCCCCACATCCTGCTGACTTCCTTATTTTGGTTCATGGCATCCCCAATCCTGCTAGTTGGCCAGATTTGAAACTTTAGACAGCTGCTCTTTCTTTCTCCCATGAACCTCACATCCAATAAATGACAAAGCCTGGGAGGTTTATTTTCAGCAGTGTCTTTTGCATTTATCTCCACCTTTCTCTTGCCTTCCCCCTCACACCACATTTCAAACCACTTTTTCTTTTTGCCTGAGCAAAAACTGTCCCCAACTGTTTATCTCTTTTTCGTTTAGTTCATCCTATAGCAGTTCCAGATGAATAATTCCAAACCAAAGCACACATCATGCCATTTCCTGTGCAGATAGGTTAAGTGGCTTCTCATTCTGTGAACTTCTTTTTTTTTTTTTTTAAAAAGGAATGTTCAGCCTGACCTTCAGGGTTTTCCAGATTATGCACTCAACTGTCTTTTTCAGCCTCATCTGCTACTTCCATTTCTATCCTTTGCTTTCAAGCTAAATTGGACTCCTCCGTGTTCTACAAACCTGTGCTCAGCTGTGTTCCACTTCAGTCCTTTTTGCTCAGGCCATTTATTTTTCCTGGAATGCTGTTACCTCCATCCATCTCTGTTGTAATCCTTCCATCTTGCAAGGCCCATCTCAAATCTCACCTTTTTGTATTCATCCCAGGTACTCCCAACTGAATGTGATTTTTTCCTCATTTGAGTTGACTATCTATGTCACATGATGCTTGTGTGAGCCTTGATGTTAGGTATTTATATACTCATCTTCATTGCTACATTGGTTACTGTCCTTGGAAGACAAGAGTTGTTTCTTAATAATCTTTGTATTACGGAACAATATGAGGCATAGACCTTGCATATATCCAGAAATTATTTGCATATAAATTATTTGCATATATCCAGAAATATTTCTTTCAGAAATTATTTGTGCAACTGAGTAGAATTTTCTTTATTGTTTCAATAGTCTTTCTCGAGTCTTTGTAGACCAGTCCCCAATACCACCTTCCCAGTTAGAACTACTACCCCCCCCTTGATGGTCACTTATATGTTGTTTATACAGTCATATATCTTGTTAGCCATATTTGTGAATATCTTCCCTACCTTCCTGGGGGGGGGGTAGTTCTGACTAATTTTTATATATCTCATGCCACTTAGCACAGTACCTGGCTCACAGAAAACATTCAGTGACTTAGTTGAATTGAGTAACTCAATACAATTATCTTAAAGTTTCTATTTTGTTCTCACGTTTCTTTTTAACATAGGTATTCTTGTGACCAATGAATTTAGGTGAAACAGTTACCTATTGTAGTCTTGATGGTTTGTCCTTAGGTGGGAGCATCCCTGTGCAGACTGCATGTGCCCAGTGCCTTTGGTGGGAGAGCTGGATTTGATGTGGACATAAGTCATGTCTTTCTTCAGGGTGTGCTTGCAGCTATCACCTTTGTAGGGGATGGGGCTGAAGATGGAGGGGCTGTAGCTGGATCTAGGTGTGAGGTGGGACTTCCCCTCTTCTCAGTGGCCATCACCACCCTATCAGGGTGTAATCTGATCCCAAGTTGCTAGAGCAGCAGTCCTGAGGGCCAGGGCTGAGCTGGCTTAGTTTCCTTTAAGTGTGTGCTTTCCCCTCTCCCAGCACTGTGACCCTTGCCCCAGAGTGAGTAGTGCTGAAGCAAAGATGGCCCATGTGGGCTCTCCACTCATGTTGGCTGTAGACAGAGTTCCAAGCTGTCTCTGATGTGCTGCCTGTACAGGCGCCAGCAGTTGTTTCCCTCACTCTGTTCAGGTCCAGCCTTGTGTCCAAGTCCCCTTTGTCCCTCACAGCCAATCACTCCCCCCAGCCTCTGCCACCCCTGCCCTGTTTGGAGCCGAACCACAAGGCAGGTGGACCCCACGTGGACTCTCGGCCTATAAGGGGTCATGAACTGTGGTGACCAGCCACCATCAGTGTTCTGGGCTGTTGTTAGCTCTGCTTGAGTATGTGCCAACAATGGCGGCTGCCTCCTCACCCGGATGCTGCCCCAGTACTGAGTCGCCTCTGTGTTCCACAGCTGAGATTTTTCCTTGGTCATTGCAGTCCTAGATCCAGTGCTGTGCTGTGTTGTTAAGTAAGCAGGACTGGGGTGTTTGCTGGGGTGTGCTCCGAGGCAGTCACAGGTACCCTGGCAGCCACTAGAGCAGTCTTCAATCTGCCCTGTCTGCCCTGCTTCTGGGGGAAAGCTAGCATGTTTATGCTCCTCACAAGTGGAGTCCAGGCTTCCACAGCCCTTCTGGTAGTCCCGGTGGCCCTCCAACCAGCCAAGGGAGCTCATCTCCCCTGTGTAGGACCACAGGACTGGGGCACCCAATTTGTGGCTCGAACCAGTCACACCCCAGGGCGTGTCTCTGCCCGTGTAATCTCCCTTTTCCTCTGAGTCCCCTCCAGACTGAGCACAGGTGCCAACTTGATTGCTTTTCTTCTCTTCCTACCCGATTATGTGTGGATTTTTCTTGCAGCCTTGGTTGTACAGGAGTCCTTCTGCCAATTTCCAGTTAGTTTTCAGTGAGAATTGTTCCAAATGCAGATGTATTTTTTGATGTGTTTGTGGAAGGAGGTGAGTTCCATGTCCTCCTACTCTGCCATCTTGATCAATTTCCCCTAAGGTTTATTTATTTTTTATCATGATGCATGTCCTTGGAGGTTTGGCTGGGCACTCTGCCTATCAGGGACTGAGGCTGATGGAGCTCCATTTTGATACATGCTTTCATGATTACTGGGGCAGGGGAAAAAGAACATGAGGGTTTGCTTTGTGGCTCTTAAAGCTTCTACTAGAAATGACACATATCACTTCTGCTCATATTTTATTGGCCAAAGTAAGTCACATGGCCATATCTGCCTTCATAGGAGGTGGGGAAGTGCAACCCTAGCAGATGACTTGATGGAGGAATCAGCAATATTTGGTAAACAGCACTAATATCTACCACATATGGTAATAACTTCATGAAAGGAATATCACGAAAACCTAATTCAGGATGCTTGGGAAAGGCAGGGGAGACAGATAAGAAGTGTTTAGCTCAGTCGGAACTAAGTCCTTAAGAAGTACTTATCGAGCACCTTTTATATACTAGGTGCTGGATAGTGTGGTGAACAAGACTAACATGGTCTCTGCCTTCAGGGAATGTATATTCCAGAGGCAGGTAAACAACAAGTAAGCAAACAAATAAAATAATGGTAAGTTGTGGTAAAATTGTGAGGGGAATAAACAAAGCCTGAGAAAATAACAGAGGAAGGCTTTCTTTTCATAGTGTGGTTGGGGAAGGCATCTTAGAAGAGGTGATGTATTTTTTTAAAAATATATTTATTTATTTTAAAATTTTGTCTATTTTAACATTTCTTTTTCTTTCTTTTTTAACATCTTTATTGGAGTATAATTGCTTTACAATGTTGTGTTAGTTTCTGCTTTATAACAAAGTGAATCAGTTATAAATATACATATATTCCCATATCTCTTCCCTCTTGCGTCTCCCTCCCTCCCACCCTCCCGATCCCACCCCTCTAGGTGGTCACAAAGCACCGAGCTGATCTCCCTGTGCTATGTGGCTGCTTCCCACTAGCTATCTGTTTAACATTTGGCAGTGTATATATGTCCATGCCACTCTCTCACTTTTTCCCAGCTTACCCTTCCCCCTCCCTGCATCCTCAAGTCCATTCAGAAGAGGTGATACTTAAGTTGAGAAATGAATGATAAGAAGGCACCAACCACACAAAGATCTGAACAGGGTATTAGGAAGAACATTCCAAGCAGAGGGAACAGTGTATGCAGAGACTCTGAGGCTGCAAAGACTTGGGTTTTTTCCCTCTTCAAGATACTAAAAGAAAAGCAGTATAGTTGGAAGGGTAGGCCAGGTAGGGAGATATAGTATGATCCCATCAGAGGGTTTAAAGCAGGAATATTTAAGTGATGTGATTTATATATACATATATATATATATATATTTTTTTGCCGTACACGGGCCTCTCACTGTTGTGGCCTCTCCCGTTGCGGAGCACAAACTCCGGACACACAGGCTCAGCGGCCATGGCTCACGGGCCTAGCCACTCCGCGGCATGTGGGATCTTCCCAGACTGGGGCACGGACACGTGTCCCCTGCATCGGCAGGCAGACTCTCAACCATTGAGCCACCAGGGAAGCCCGTGATTTATATTTTGAGCTTACACTGGTTGCACTGTGGAGAGTAACTTCAGGAGGGGCAAGAATGGATGAGGGGAGACTGATTATTAGGTGGTAGTTGCAGTAGTACATATGAGAGATGATGATGTCTTAGATTAGGGTGGAAATGGAGAAAAGTGTATTAGAGATATATTTGTGAGTTTAAATCAATGGGATTTGGTGATGGATTGGATATGGAAGGTGAGGGAGAGGGAGATATCATGGATGACTACCTGGTTTCTAGATGGGTGGTGGGGCCATTCTATGAGATGAGGGATTCCTGGAGAGGACCAGTTTTGTGGGGAAGATTGGACATTTGATTTTATATATATTGAGGAGTCTTCCCAAATCACAGTCTGAGGCAGCACACTGTCTCTTGCTTAGCACTGTAGCTCTCTGATATTGCATAAATGTTACCCTCATTCAAGGCAGGGGTACCAGAGCAAGTTACGTCTTTACAAGCCTGGCAGCCCTATGTTTCTATGTGGTTTCTTCTCTACCATTAAATGCATCGTTGCCACAGGAATGGAACACATAGAAAGAGTTGGAGAACATTTTTGTGGGTTTGAAAATTTCAAGTGAAAAATATTTCCAAATATTTCATATTTGCAAACCATTCCATAAGGTTATTATAGCTGCAGCTGACATCAATTAATGGAGCAGCAGATGAAAATCCAAAACATCTAAAGATTGTTCAAGCCCTGGGGCCCTGTTGAAGAGGGTGATCCTTAGGTGGACCTTTCTCCCATTGGATAGAGCATAAGTTGAGGAAAATATATACACATGCAGTCATGAGCAGCTATAAAAGTATCTCCTAAAAATAATAGCAAATAAAAGCTAGTAAATGGAGATGGAGAGAAAAGGCAGGAGGCAACATAAGGTCATAGTCAGCTCCAGTTTCTTTGCAGTACCTTGTACCCCAATCTGGTAATTTTCGTGCACATGCTATAGTCTGGAAACAGCTGGCTTCTCAGTCTTTCTTCAGATGCCCCCCTCCCCCTGCAACCCCAAGCAAAATCATTGAATTATATTTTTGTTAATGTTACAGGATAGAAGGAGCCTGATCCGAGAAGAAGAAAAAAAAAGTAGCAAGGAAGAGCAATGTTAGATATACCAGTGCTAAAAGAAAGATGGTGGTGATAAAGAAAAAAAAAAAGCCTTGGGAATTACGAAAGGGTTAACTAGTTAACCTAACAGAAAAATAAAAAGCCAAAAGAAACAGGCTCTCCGGCTGTGTTGAGGCCACAGTGTGGAAATTCATCAGGTTGCCTGAAAATCTGCAGATTTGCATTGAAATGTAATTGGCTTCACTGATAAGAGTCCTGGGGCACTGGGGGAAGCCTATTTTGTAAACTTGTTGGGAATCCTTTAGCAGAAACCTGTGGTCCCTAGTTTACAGCCAATTAGAAGTTAGAAGAAAAAAACCCAAAAATGAACATTGTTAACCTTGCTATGATTTTGTCTAAATAGAACTTGCATTACAGGTAGAGAGAAGATTAAAGAAATCTGGGTGAACTGTGCTGGAGGCTGTTCCAACACAGCTTTTGCTAAGCAGTCTTGGTATTGTGCCCAAGGTGAGAGCTACTCACAATGGGAAGATAGTTTTCACTAGCCACACAGAGAAGATTAACCACAGGTTCGAGTTATTTGCACTTTCCATGAGCCCTTCAGTCTAGAGACAGTTACATGCTTCTGGGGGCAAGTTCCCCTGAGAAGGTGGGGAGTGATGGGTAACCTTCTAGCCAGTTACTATTGACTGGGTGCTCAACCTGCAAGACAAGGGTGTTCATTAGTGTTCAGAGTCAGGAACTCCCTAGCAGTCCCTCACACAAAGTCTCAAGCCCTAGATATGAGGAGAAGGCATGTGGATTTACCTAGCCTCCCCAGCCTTGATGCTTATTGGCTGTACAGGGAAGTCCTGCCTTATTCTGTCTCAGGGAGGAATGGCAGAGGGTCCTACCAGCCAACCTCCACCCTCAGTAATCTTTTGGTTTGAATCCTTGAAATGCCTTCAAAGAAGGACCCTAGACTCCTCAGGTATCCTGAAATCATCCTGAAATTGCCTTCATATAAAATACTAACAATCAGAACATATAATGGAAGGAAAGACCCCATTTAATTATCAACAGACAGGAGAAAATACCTAAGAATAAACTTAACAAGCAATATACAAGTTCTACATGAAGGAAAAAAAATATTAGTGAGGAACACCAAAGAAGACTTAGACTAATAGAAAGACACATTATATTCTTAAATGGAAAGATAATATAAAAATATCAATTCACTTAAGTAAATAGGATAAATTAAACTCAGTTCAAATAAAGATACATATTTCTGTTAATATGGTTGTAAAATTCATATGTAAAAACAAGCAAGCATGAAAACCTAGAGAAATTAGGAACAGGGGAGTAGTTAGGGGAAATTAGTTTTATCAGAGATTAAGAATAAAATGTCATTAAGCTGCAATAGTTAAAACAGTGTGGTACTGGTACATCTGATAAAGATGGCATTTCAGATTAGTGGGGAAAAAATGAATTATTTAACAAAGGTTGTTGGGACACCTTGGTAGACATTTGGGAAGAAGAGTTATTTCCATACCTCATACTTAACACGCAGGTAAGTTACAGATAAATGAAATAATTAAATGTGAAATATAGGGCCATAAAACTACAAAACATGGGAATGGTTAAAATTAATTTTAGAGTGGGGAAGGATTTTAAAAATATGTTATAAAATTAGGAAGTAATAAAAGGAAAAGATATCTCTGAGAGCATGAAACTCAAACTTCTGTATGGAAAAAGAGCATTATGAGTAAAGTCAAAATTGAAATGTCATTCATACATTGCTGCAGTAGAAATTGGCACCTCTGGGGAGGGAGTTTGGCAGTTTAAGTCAAAATTTAAAATGCACATACCTTAACCCAGGAATTCTACTTATTTGATTTTATTCTATAGCTATACCCAATATATCCATACATGTGCAAAAATATATATATGCAAAGATCATCTCCATTGCCACTGTAACAAATTACCACAAACTTAGTGGCCTAAAACAACACAGATTTATTCTCTCATAGTTCTGGAGGTCATAAGTCCAAAATTAGTTTCACTGGGCTAAAGTCAAGGCATGAGCAGGGCTGGAACTTTTTGGAGACTCTAAGGGGAGAGTCTGCTTCCTTGCCTTTTTCAGCTTCTAATGGATACCTGTATTCCTTGGCTTGTGGGCCCTACCTCCATCTTTAAAGAGCATCACTCCATTCTCTACTTCTGTTGTCACATCGCTGCCTTCTCTCCCATTAACCCTCCTGCCTCCCTCTTAAAAAGATCCTTCTGATTATATCTGGGCTCATCAATCAGTGACAATCAGTGATAAATGCCCCATCCCCAGATCATTGAATTAATCACATCTGCGAAGTCCCTTTTGGCATGTAAGGTAAGATATTAATAGGTTCTGGGGATTAGGACATGAACATCTTTGAGGGAACATTATTCAACCTACCATAGACATGCTCTTGCATACTCTATCTCTAGAAGAAGAAGAAATTGCTAATGATAAATGCCTTTTAGAAAGAGGAACCTGGGGGCTGAGGGACAAGAGTGAGACAAAGACACTTTACTGCATACCCCTTGTACTTTTTGTGTTTATGTATTTGTATTCTCTGTTTTTCAAAAAGTGACATATGCTCATTGTAGAAATTGCAAAAAAGAGAAAAGCATAAAATATTAATAAAAATCCAACCATACAGGCTGAACAACTGTTAATATTTTTGGTATATTTGTTTCTATCATCTTTTTGTATTCATAATTATGTCTGTGGTAAACAGAATAAATGGCTTCCCAAAGATGTCCAAGTCCTAATCTCCAGGATCTGTGAATATGCTGCTACACATGGCAAAAAGGACTTTTGTGCTTGTAAGTAGAAATTGTGAGGTAGGAAGATACTCCTGGAATATCTGGGTGGGCTTAATGTAATCACAAGGATCCTTATAAAGGTGGGGGCAGGAGGGTAAGAGAGGGAGAGAAGGTGATGTGTAAAGGGAACCAGTGGTCCAGTTATGCATCCAGGAGCCAAGGAATGTGCACAGACTTTAGTAGTTGAAAAATGGAAGGACTGAATTCTTGGACTTCTGACCTCTTTAAATGATAAGCATTTCCCCACGTGCTTTAACGTTTTTTGTGCACACTATAATGACTCCTTACTTTAATGTTATTACTTATTTCTTTATTAGCCTTCTTTTCTAGACTATAAGTTATACAAGGGCAAGGACCATTTATGTCTTTTCCCCCCGCTTTATTGAGATATTATTGACATATATGTATGTTTAAGGTGTACAACCTGATGATTTGATACATGTATATATTGTGAAATGATTACCACAATAAGGTTAGGTAGCACCTCCATCTTCTCACATATTTTTTTTGGTGTGTGGTGATAACATTTAAGATCTACTCTGCTCACAGCTTTCAAGTATATAATACAGTACTGTTAATTACAGTCACCAGGCTGTCCATTAGATCCCCAGTATTTATTCATCTTATATCTGGAAGTTTGTAGTCTTTGACCAACATGTCCTCACTTCCCCCAACTCCTAACCCCTAGTGACCACCAATCTACTCTCTCATCCTTTTTTTAAGTGACACATCCAGCTGTATTAAGTCAGTAACAGGTGAATTCATATTCTGACACTTTTTTTATACCCAGTAGTTTGTACCTCTTAATCCCTTTCCCGTATTTTGTCCCTCCCCTCACACCTAAACCCACTGGTAACCATTAGTTTGTTCTCTATATTTGTGAGTCTGTTTCTGTTTTGTTGTATTCATTCATTTGTTTTTTTTTATGTTCCACATATAAGTGAAAACAAAGTATTTGTCTTTCTCTGTCTGACTTACTTTGCTAAGCAAAATACCGTGCAGGTCCATCAATATTGTTGCAGATGGCAAAATTTTCTTTTTTATGGCTGAGTACTATTCCACTGTGTGTGTCTCTGTGTGTGTGTATCACATCTTCCTTATTCATTCGACTGTTGATGGACACTTAGTTTGCTTCCATATCTTGGCTATTGTAAATAATGCTGCTATGAACATTGGGGTGCATATATCTTTTTAAATTTGTGTTTTCATTTTCTTTGGGTATATACCCAGGAGTAGAATTTCTGGATCATATGGTACTTTTACATTTTTGAGGAACCTCCATACTGTTTTCCACAGTGGCTGTACCAATTTACATTTCCACCAACAGTGTACTAGGGTTCCCTTTTCTCCACATCCTTGCCAACATTTATTGTTCGTTGTCTTTTTGATAATAGCCATTCTGACAGATGTGAGGTGATATCTCATTGTGGTATTGATTTGCATTTTCCTGATGATCAGTGATGTTGAGCATCTTTTCATGTGCCTGTTAGCCATCTGTATTTATTCTTTGGAGAAATGTCTATTCAGGTCCTCTGCCCATTTTTTAATTGTGTTGTTTTTTTTTGATATTGAGTTGTACGAGTTCTTTATATATTTTGGATATTGACCACTTATTAGACATATCGTTTGTAAATATTTTCTCCCATTCAGTAGGTTGTCTTTTCATTTGTTGATGGTTCCTTCACTATGCAAAAGCTTTTAAGTTCATTAGGTTCTATTTACTTATGTTTGAATTGACTGAGGAGACAGATCCAAAAAAAATATTGCTAAGACTTAATGTCAAAGAGTGTGCTGCCTATGTTTTCTTCTATGAGTTTTATGGTTTCTGGTCTTACATTTAGGTCTTTAATCCATTTTCAATTTATTTTGTATACGGTATGAGAAAATATTTTAATTTGATTCTTTTACATGTAGCTGTCCAGTTTTCTGAACACCACTTATTGAAGAAAATGTCTTTTCCCTATTGTATATTTCTGCTTCCTTTGTCATAGATTAATTGATCATATATATGTGAGTATATTTATGGGCTGCCTCTTCTGTTCCATTGATCTTTTGTAGGTATTTTATTCTTCTGATGTGATTTTAAATGGGACTGGTTTCTTGCTTTCTCTTTCTTATTGTTCATTATTAGTGTATAGAAAAACAACAGATTTATGTATATTAATCTTGTATCCCACAACTCTACTGAATTGGTTTATTAGTTCTAATATGGTGCATATTTTAGGGTTTTTTATATATATATTTATGTGTATATATATATATATATATATATATTATCATGTCCTCTGCAAGTAGTGACAGTTTTACTTCTTCCCTTCCAATGTAGATGCCTTTTATTTCTTTTTCTTGTCTGATTGATGTGGCTAGGACTTCCAATACTATATTGAATAGATGTGGTGAAAGTGGGCATCCTTATCTTGTTTGTGATTTTAGAGGAAAAGCTTTCACCTTGTCACCATTGAGTATGATGTTAGCTGTGGGTTTGTCATAAATGGTCTTCAGTATGTTGAGATATGTTCCCTCTTTTACCACTTTCGTTGAGAGTTTTTATCATGAATGGATGTTGAATTTTGTCTTGTGCTTTTTCTGCATTTATTGAGATTATCATGTGATTTTTATCCTTCCTTTTGTTAATGTGGTGTATCACATTGATTGATTTGTGAATATTGAACTATCCTTGTGTCCCTGGAATAAATCCCACATGATCATGGTGTATGATCCTTTTTGTATATTGTTGAATTTGGTTTGCTAATATTTTGTGAAGTTTTTACTGCTATATTCATCAGAGATATTGACCTCTAATTTTCTTTTTTGGTAATGTCTTTGTTTGTTTTTGGTGTCACAGTAATCGTGGCCTCATAAAATGAATTTAGGAATGTTTCCTCTTCAATTTTTTTGCAATAGTTTAAGAAGGAGAGGTATTATGTTTTCTTTATATGCTTGGTAGAATTCCCCTATAAAGACTTTTGGTCCTGGACTTTTGTTTTTTGGGAGTTTTTTGATTACTGATTCAATTTCAATCCTAGTAATTGGCCTGTTCAGATTATGTCTTTCTTTTTGATTCAGTTTTGGAAGATTGTATGTTTCTAGGAATTTATCCATATCTTGTAGGTTGTCCCATTTGTTGGCATATAACTTCATAGTATTCTCTTATGATTGTTTGTACCTCTGTGATATCTGTTGTAATTTCTCCTCTTCCATTTATTAGTTTGTTTATTTGGTTCCTCTCTCTTTTTTTCTCAATGAGCCTAGTTAAAAGCTTATCAGTTTTTTTTTTTTTTCAAAAACACAGCTCTTGGTTTCACAGATCTTTTTTTGTTTTTCTTTTTTTTTTCTTTTGGTCTCTTTTATTTATTTCCACTCTGGTGTTATTTCCTTTCTTCTGCTGACTTTGAGCTTTGTTCTTCTTTGTTAATTCCTTTGGATGGTAGGTTAGGTTGTTTATTTGAGATAGGCGTG
This sequence comes from Globicephala melas, assembly GCF_963455315.2. NCBI lineage: Eukaryota > Metazoa > Chordata > Mammalia > Artiodactyla > Delphinidae > Globicephala > Globicephala melas. The sequence continues at coordinate 70,913,929 of NC_083335.1, forward strand.
TACTTATTGCTATTTTGTTACTTGTTTTCTTGTTGTTTTTGTAGTTCTTTTTTTGTTCTTCTTCTTTTAGTGTCGGTCCCTTGTGGCTTGATGATTTTCTTTTGTGTTATGTTTGTGTTCCTTCCTCTCTAGTTTTTGTGTATCTATTGTACATTTTTGATTTGTGGTTACCATGGGGTTTTAAACTGAAAATCCTTTAAGTTCAAACACTTTCCAAAAGATCTACATATTTTAGTCCTGCCCCACATTTTGTGTTTTTAATGCCATATTTTACATCCTCATGTCTATCCCTTAACTGTTTATTGTAGTTATAGTTGATTTTACAGTTTTTGTCTTTTAACTTTGTACTAGGTTATTTAAGTGATCGATCCACAGTTTTTACTATATATTTGCCTTTACCTGTGGGTTTTTTCCTTTCTTATAATTTATTTCTTGTAACCTTTTCTTTTTCACTTAAAGAAGACCCTTTAACACTTCTTGTGAGGTGGTTTAGTGTTGATGAACTCTTTTAGTTTTTGCTTGTCTGAGAAGCTCTTTATCTCTTTTTCAATTCTAAATCATAATCTTGCTGGGTAGATTATCCTAGGTTGTACATTTTTTTCCCATTCAGCACTTTAAATATATCATGCACTCCCTTCTGGTCTTCAAAGTTTCTGCTGAAAATTCAGCTGATAGCCTTATGGGGGTTCCCTTATATGTGACTTTCTGTTTTTCTCTTGCTGCCTTTAAAATTCTCTCTTTATCTTTTGCCATTTAAATTATGATATGTCTTGGAGTGGGTCTCTTTGGGTTCATCTTGTTTTGGACTGTCTGTGCTTCCTATACCTGGATATCTGTTTCCTTCTTCATGTTTGGGAAGTATCCAGCCTTAATTTCATTAAATACATTTTCTATCCCTTTCTCTTATCTTCTTTTGGGACTTCTATAATATGAATGTTTGTGTGCTTGATGTTGTCCCAGAGGTCCCTTAAACTATTCTTCAAAAATTTAGTTTTCTTTTGCTGTTTTGATTGGGTCATTTCAAATATTCTATCTTCTAGTTCACTTATGCATTCTTCACTATTACCTAATCTGCTGTTAATTCCTTCTTGTGAATTTTTTAATTCAGTTATGGTATTCTTCAGCTCTGACTGGTTGTTTTTATATTTTCTAATTCTTTGTTAAAATTCTCACTGTGTTCATCTATTCTTTTCCTCAGTTCAGTTAGCATTCTTATTACTATTGCTTTGAACTCTTTTATGTATCTGTTTCATTAGGGTTTTTTTCAGGTATTTTCTTTTTCTTTTGTCTGAAATTATTCCTCTGTCTTTTCATTTTGTTTAACTTTCTCTGTCTCCATGATGTTAGGTGAAACAGTTACCTATCCTAGTCTTGAAAGGTGTTCTTTTGTGGGAGCATCCCTATGTAGTCTACATGTGCCCAGTGGCTTTGGTGGGAGAGCTGGATCTTAAGTGGGCACAGACTGCATTTTTTCCTGGGGTGTGCTGGCAGCAGGTAGGGCTGGAGTTGGAGCAGCCAGAGCCAGAGGCAGAGCCAGGTGTGAGTCAGAGCTTCTCCTATTCTCAGTGGCCATTATTGCCATATTGGGGAAAGTGGCAGGGCCTGAGAGGCTGGAACAGGAGCCCTGAGGGAGTTGGGTTTCTCCTGGGTGTGATGGTAGTCTCTGCCTTGGTTGAGGTCCTGGTTGGGGCTTGAGGGCTTGGGGCTGCACTTTTGTGCTGGTTTCACTTTTTCTCTGGTGTGTGTGCCTTGGTTAGAGACTGGGTTGGGGCCAGAGGAGTTGGTGCCACACTAATGAGCTGGTTTCCCTTCTGCTGAAGATGGCAGTCTCTACCCTGGAGCTAGGTTTGTTTCTCTGTAATCTTGGTAGGGACACATGCACTGGCAGTGGCTGCCTCTGCCCTGGTTAGAGGCAAGGCTAGGGTCTAAGCTGGCTGCATTCCCTTTAAGTGTGTGCACACTCATTGGCAAAGGCAGCCTCTGCCTTAGTCGATAGCAACATCGGAGAAAGAGGGCTGGGACAGGATCCTGGTGTGGGCTGGGTGTGTGTAGTGGGACAGTCCTAGCAAGCTGCCAGAGCCCCAGGCAGTTGTCAATCTGCTGCTTCTGTGTGCACGTTCTTCAGTTTCTTCTAGCCTTTTGGTAAGCCTCACTGGTTTTCAAACCAGCTAAGGGGACTCACCTTCCCAATGTTGGATCCTGGGGCTGGGGTGCCTAATATGTGGCTCAAACCCCTCACTTCCCAGGGAGGATCACAGAGCCTGTGATATCCCCTTCCTCTTCTGGGTCTTCCACCATGGGTGCATGTCCTGACCAGATCACTTTTCTTCCCTTTCTACCTGTATGGATCTTCCTTTACAGTCTTGATTGTAGGAGAGCTGTTCTGCCAGTACCCAGGTCAATTTCACATGTAGTTGTATTTTGGATGTGTTTGTGAGGGGAGGTGAGCTCAGCCTCCTCCTGCTCAGCCATCTTGATCTCTCTCCCTTACTCTCTATTTCTGAGTTTGCCTTTTTAGATTCAGCATATAAATGAGAGTATATAGTATTTGTCTTACTCTTTCTGACTTATTTCACTTAGCATAATGCCTTCAAGGTCCATCAATATTGCTGTAAAATGCAGGATTTTGTTCTTTTTAAATGGCTAATTAGTATTACATTATATTTATACAGGCAACATTAGGTTGTTTCCATGTCTTGGCTATTGTGAATGAAATGAACATGGGGGTGCAGATATCTCTTTGAGATAGTGATTTCATTTCCTTTGGAAAAATACCCAGGAGTCGAATTGCTGGATTGTATGGTAGTTCTATTTTTAATATTTTGAGGAATTAAATAATGTTTTCCTAAGTTGCTGCACCAATTTACATTCCCACAAACAGTGCACAGGGGTTCCCTTTTCTCTACATCCTCTCCAACACTTGTTGTATTTTGTCTTTTTTTATAATAGCCATTCTAATAAGCATGAGGTGATATTTTATTGTGGTTTTGATTACATTCCATGATTAGAGATATTAAGCAGGTTTTTCATGAAATGTTGGGTATTTGTATGTCTTCTTTGGAAAAATATCTGCTCAGGTCCTTCGCTAATTTTTTAATCAGGTAACTTTTTTTGCCTATTGAGTTGTTTGAATTCATTATACATTTTGGATATTAACTTACCTGATGTATAGTTTGCAGATATTTTCTCCCATGCTATAGGTTGTCTCTTCACTCTTTTGATTGTTTCCCTTGCTTTTGCTTTGAAAAACTTTTTTAGTTTGATTCAGTCACATTTGTCTAGTTTGCTTTTTTTGCTTTCAGTTTTATTGTCATATCAAAAAAATGCTTTTAAGACCAATGTCAAGGAGATTTTCCCCTCTGTTTACTTCTAGTAGTTTTACAGTTTCAAGTTTACATTCAAGTCTTTAAGCCATTTTGAGTTAATTTTTGTGAGTGGTATAAGATAGGGGCCTAATTTCATTCCTTTGCATGTATATATTATTTTCCCAGCACCATTTATTGAAGAGACTATCCTTTCCCCATTGAGTATTCTTGGCTCCTTTGTCAAATATTAGTTGACCACATATATTCATGGGTTTATTTCTGGGCTCTCAGTTCTGTTCCATTGGTCTATGTGTCTGTTTTTTTGCCAGTACCATTCTGTTCTGATTACTATAGCTTTGCAATAAAGTTTGAAATCAGGTATTGTGATGCCTCCAGCTTTTTTCTTTTATCTCAGGTTGCTTTGGTTATGGGGGTCTTCTGTTGTTCCATATCCTAAAAAACAATTTTAGGATTGTTTTTTTCTATGACTCTGTTTATGACTTTGGGTAGTATGGACATTTTAATAATACTAATTCTTCCAATCCATGAACAGGAGATATATTTCCATTTATTTGTGTTTGTCAGTTTTTTCATCAGTGTCTATAATTTTCAGTGTAGAGGTCTTTCATTTTCTTGGTTAAATTTATTCCTAATTATTTCATTCCTTTTGATGCTATTGTAAATGGGATTGTTTTCTTTATTTCTTTTTCAGTAGTTCATTGTTAGTGTATAGAGATGTAACTGACTTTTATGTAGTGGTGCACACAGCTGCCTTCTGTTTATGTCTTGATCAGCATTATAGTTCCACTGTCTTTTCCACAGTGGGCCCTTAATAGCTGTTCATTTAATAAGTCAATGAATTTGTCATATCTTACCATTATTTTAGATATTAAGATATTAGATATTTTTTCCAATGTTTTGCTTTTTTTAAGTAGCTCTAGCCAAATACAGATGATACTACTACTACTACTATTACTATTAATCTCTTAAGTGCTTTAATTATTTTATTTCAGCTTAATCTTTACAGAACCCTCATGGGTTCTGTAAAGACGCTATTATTCTCTCCCTTGTCCTGGGTCACACAGTAAGTGGCAGAAACCTAGTTCTGTCAGACTTCAGATCTAGCACTATTGATTGCTCCATCCTACAGACTGTACAAAAAATTGGATCATACTGTATATGCTCATTTTGATAACTTGCTTTTTTACTAAATTATACATCATAAGTATCTCCCCATATCATTACAAAATTTTTACCATCATGTAAAAATGTTGGTTAATATTTCATTGTATGTATCTACTATAGTTTATAGGTCCAAGATCTTATTACTAAATATTTTAGATTTTTCCATTGCAAATGTAATTAAATTTGTTTCCAGTTTTAACACAGAAAATTTTTAATATACACAAAAGTAGAGAGGATAACATAAAGAACACCTATGCACCCATCAATCAGCTTCAATGATTACTAACATATGGCCTATCTGTTTTATCTATAATCCTCACCCAGGCCTGGATTACTTTGAATCAGATTTGCAGACTGTCATTTCATCTGTAAATACTTTAGCATTAAACACTTTTTTTTCTGTGGTATGCGGGCCTCTCACTGCTGTGGAGCACAGGCTCCGGACATGCAGGCCCAGCGGCCATGGCCCACGGGCCCAGCCGCTCCACGGCACGTGGGATCCTCCTGGACCAGGGCACGAACCCGTGTCCCCTGCATCGGCAGGCAGACTCTCAACCACTGCCCCACCAGGGAAGCCCCTAAACACAGTTTTTATACTATACAATTATAGTGATAGTATCCTAGTAGCTTACTAATTTAAGTTACTCTAGAAATGAGTATTCAGAGACAACCTGGAAAATGAGTAGAGCTAATGATCTCACTTGGGTTGGGAAAAGCACAGCTGGATGTCCATCATCAGTGATTTGCAAATGATAATTCTGTGTATTACAAGAGGGGAGAAAGTCCAGATCTATGGTTCTTAAACTTGGCTGAACATTGGAAATACCTGAGGTACTTTCAAGGTACTGATGACTGAGCCACTCCCAGAGATTCTGATGGAATTGGTCTAAGATGGGGGCCTGGCACTGAGAATTTTTTGTAATTTTGGTAGAATATACATAACATAAAATATATAATTTTAACCATATTTAAGTGTACAATTCAGTGGCATTTAGTATATTCACAATGTCATGCAACCATCACCAACCCACATTTCCAGAACTTTTCATTATCTCAAACAGAAACTCTGTACCCATCAAATAATAACTTCTTGTTTCCCTGTCCCCTCAGCCCCTTGCAATCAACATTATTCTTTTTGTCTCTATGAATTTGCCTATTTTAGGTAGCTAATATAAACTGGAATCATATAGTATTTGTCCATTCATGTTAGACTTGTTTCACTTAGCATGATATTTTCAAGGTTCGTTCACATTGTAGCATGCATCAGAATTTCATTCCTTTTTGAGGCTGAGTAATATTTCACTTATGTATCACCACATTTTGTATATCTGTTCGTCTGTTGATGGACATTTAAATTTTTTCTGCCTTTTGGTTATTGTGAATAATGCTTCTTTGAATATTGGTGTACAGTTATCTGCTTGAATTCCTGCTTTCAGTTCTTTTGAGTATGAGCCCAGAGTGGAATTGCTGGATCATATGGTAATTCAATGTTTAGTTTTCTCAGGAACTGTCATACAGTTTTCTACAGTGACTGCACCATTTAATTTTCCCACCAGTAATACACAGGGTTCCAATTTCTCCACATCCCTGGCAATGATTGTTCTTTTCTTTTCTTTTTTTGATAGTAGCCATCTTAATGGGTATGAGGTGGTATATCTGGTTTTGATTTGTATTTCCATAAATGGCTAGTGATTTCAGAGTCTTTTCATGTAGTTATTAGCTATTTCCTATATCATTTTGAAGAAATATCTGTTCAAGTCCTGGGCCCATTTATGAATTGGACTGTTATGTTTTTTAAAAAAAATTATTGGAATATAGTTGGTTTACAATGTTGTGTTAGTTTCAGGTGTACAGCAAAGTGAATCAGCTATACATATACATATATCCACTCTTTTTAAGATTATTTTCCCATATACACCATTACATAGTATTCAGTAGAGTTCCCTGTACTATACAGTAGGTTCTTATTAGTTATCTATTTTATATATAGCACTGTGTATATGTCAATCCCAGTCTCCCGATTTGTCCCTTCCCTTCTTATCTCCTCGTAAACATAAGTTTGTTTTCTACATCTGTGAGGCTACTTCTGTTTTATAAAAGAAGTTCATTTCTACCCTTTTTTTAGATTCCACAAATAAGTGATAACACATGATATTTGTTGTTCTGTGTCTGACTTACTTCACTCAGTATGACAATCTCTAGGTCCATCCATGTTGTGGCAAATGGCATAATTCTGTTCTTTTTCATGCCTGAATAATATTCCATTGCATACATGTACCACATCTTTATCCATTCCTCTGTTGATAGAGATTAAGGTTGCTTCCATGTCCTGGTTATTGTAAATAGTGCTGCAATGAACACTGGGGTGCATGTGTCTTTTAAAATTATGGTTTTCTCCAGGTATATGGCTAGGAGTGGGATTGCTAGGTCATATGGTAGTTCTATTTTTAGTTTTTTAAGGAACCTACATACTGTTTTCCATAGTGGCTGTATCAATTTACATTCCCACCAACAGTGTAAGAGGGATCCCTTTTCTCCACACCCTCTCCAGCATTTATTGTTTTTTGACTTTTTGATGATGGCCATTCTGACCGGTGTGAGGTGATACCTCACTGTAGTTTTGATTTGCATTTCTCTAATAATTAGTGTTGTTGAGCATCTTTTCATGTGTTTGTTGGCCTTCTGTATGTCTTTGGAGAAATGTCTATTTAGGTCTGCTGCCCATTTTTTGATTGGGTTGTTTGTTTTTTTTGATATTGAGCTGCATAAGCTGCACAATTGTATATTTTGGAGATTAATCCTTTGTCAGTTGCTTCATTTGCAAATATTTTCCCCCATTCTGAGGGCTGTCTTTTCATCTTGTTTATGATTTCCTTTGCTGTTCGGAAGCTTTTAAGTTTCAACAGGTCCCATTTGTTTATTTTTGTTTTTATTTTCATTACTCTAGGAGGTGGGTTATAAAAGATCTTGCTGCGATTTATGTCAAAGAGTGTTCTGCCTCTGTTTTCCTCTAAGAGTTTTACAGTGTCTGGCCTTACATTTAGGTCTTTAATGCATTTTGAGTTTATTTTTGTGTATGGTGTTAGGGAGTGTTGTAGTTTCATTCTTTTACATGTAGATATCCAGTTTTCACAGCACCACTTATTGAAGAGGCTGTCTTTTCTCCATTGTATATTCTTGCCTCCTTTGTCATAGATTAAGAGGCCATAGATATGTGGGTTTATCTCTGGGCTTTCTATCCTGTTCCATTGACCTATAGTTCTGTTTTTGTGACAGTACCATACTGTCTTGATTACTGTAGCTTTGTAGTGTAGTTTTAAGTCAGGAGCCTGATTCCTCCAGCTCCATTTTTCTTTCTCATGATTGCTTTTGCTCTTCTGCGTCTTTCATGTTTCCATAATATTGTAAACATTTTTTGTTCTAATTCTGTGAAAAACGTCATTGGTAATTTGATAGGGATTTCACTGAATCTGTAGATTGCTTTGGGTAGTATAGTCATTTTCCAAGTATTGATTCTTCTAATCCAGGAACATGGTATATTTCTCCATCTGTTTGGTCACCTTTGATTTCTTTCATCAGTGACATATAGTTTTCTGATTACAGTTCTTTTGCCTCCTTAGGTAGGTTTATTCCTAGGTATTTTATTCTTTTAGATGAGATGGTAAATGGGATTGTTTCCTTAATTTCTCATCTTTCGTTTTTAGTGTATAGTATGCAAGAGACTTCTGTGTACTAATTTTGTATCCTGCTTTACCAAATTCATTGATGAGCTCTAGTAGTTTTCTGGTAGCATCTTTATGATTTTGTATGTATAGTATCATGTCATCTGCAAACAGTGACAATTTTTACTTCTTCTTTTCCAATTTGGATTTTTTAAAAATTTCTTTTTCTTCTCTGACTGCCATGGCTAGGACTTCCAAAACCATGTTGAATAATAGTGGTGAGAATGGATATCCTTGTCTTGTTCCTGATCTTAGAAGAAATGCTTTCAATTTTCACCATTGAGAATGATGTTTGCTGTGGGTTTGTCATATATGGCCTTTATTATGTTGAGGTAGGTTCCCTATATGCCCACTTTCTGGAGAGTATTTTATCATAAATGGGTGTTGAATTTTGTCAAAAACTTTTTCTCCATCTATTGAGATGATCATATGGTTTTTATTCTTCAGTTTGTTAATATGGTTTATCACATTGATTGATTTGCATAGTTGAAGAATCCTTGCATCCCAGGGATAAATTCCACTTGTGATTTTGTTGTTGTTGTTCTTGTTGTTAAATTGTAGGCGCTTTTAATCTATTCTGGATATTAATCACTTATCAGATAAATGATTTGCAAAAAGTTTCATTCTATGGGTTGCCTTTTCAATGTCTTCATAGTGTCTTTTAATATACAAAAGTTTTAAATTTTGATGAACTCTGTTTTATCTATTTTTTCTTTTGTTGCCTGTACTTTCCGTGTCATATGCAGGAAATTGTTGCTAAATCTAGTGTCATAAAGATTTCCCCCTGTGTTTTCTTCTAAGAATTTTATGATTTAAGTTCTTACCTTTAGGTCTTTGATCCATTTTGATATAATTTTTGTATATAGTGTAAGGTAAGGGTCTATCTTCATTCTTTTGTATGTGGATATCCAGTTTACCCGGCACCATATGTTGAAAAGACTGTTCTTTCCCCAGTTAATGCTCTTGGCATTTATATTGAAAATCAGTTGACCATATATGCAAAGGTTTATTTCTGGGATCTGTATTCTGTTCCATTGGCCTGTCCATATGTTTGTCCTTATGCATGTACCAGATGGTTTTGATTACTCTACCTTTGCAGTACGTTTTGAAAACAGTAATTATGAGCCCTCCACATTTATTCTTCTCTTTCAAGAATTATTTGGCCATTTTGGGTTCCAAATTGAGGCCATTCAGATCTGTTATGGTTTTTTTTCTGTTTATGCAAAAACAATACTATTGGGATTTTGATAGGGCTTGCATTGAGTCTGTAGATTGCTTTGGCTAGCATTGCTATCTTAGCAATACTACATCTTTCAATCCATTAGACTTATTGCTCTTCTTTAATCTCTTTCAGCAAGGTTTTATAGTTTACAGTATAGAAGTCTTTTACCTCCTTGGTTAGGTTTATTCCTAAGTATTTGATTTTTTTGATGTTATTGTAAGTGGAATTGTTTGCTTAATTTCCTTTTCATGTTGTTCATCACTAGTATTTAGAAATGCAACTGATTTTTGCATGTAAATTTTGTATCCTGCAACTTTGATGAATCTGTTTATTAGATCTAACATTTTCGTGTGTGGAATCTTAGGATTCTCTCGATATAAGATCATGCCATCTGTGAACAAAGATAATTTTACTTCTTCTTTTCCAATTTCAATGCTTTTAATTTCTTTTTATTCCCTAAATGCTCTGGCTAGAGCTTCCAGCATTACTTTGTTTTTTTGTTTTTTACATCTTTATTGGAGTATAATTGCTTTACAGAGGTGTGTTAGTTTCTGCTTTATAACAAAGTGAATCATATATACATATATATATATATATATATATACACACACACATATGTTCCCAAACCTCTTCCCTATTGTGTCTCCCTCCCTAACACCGTCCTTATCCCACCCCTCCAGGTGGTCACAAAGCACCAAGCTGATCTCCCTGTGTTATGCGGCTGCTTCCCACTAGCTATCTACCTTATGTTTGGTAGTGTATATATGTCCATGCCTCTCTCTCGCTTTGTCACAGCTTACCCTTCCCCCTCCCCATATCCTCAAGTCCATTCTCTAGTAGGTCTGAGTCTTTATTCCTGTCTTACCCCTAGGTTCTGCATGACATTTCTTCCCTCAAATTCCATATATATGTGTTAGTATACAGTATTTGTCTTTCTCTTTCTGACTTACTTTACTCTGTATGACAGACTGTAGGTCTATCCACCTCCTTACAAATAGCTCAATTTCGTTTCTTTTTATGGCTGAGTAATATTCCATTGTATATATGTGCCACATCTTCTTTAAACATTCATCTGATGATGGACACTTAGGTTGCTTCCATCTCCGGGCTATTGTAAATAGAGCTGCAATGAACATTTTGGTACATGACTCTTTTTGAATTATGGTTGTCTCAGGGTATATGCCTAGTAGTGGGATTGCTGGGTCATATGGTAGTTCTATTTGTAGTTTTTTGAGGAACCTCCATACTGTTCTACATAGTGGCTGTACCAATTCACATTCCCACCAGCAGTGCAAGAGTGTTCCCTTTTCTCCACACTCTCTCCAGCATTTACTGTTTCTAGATTTTTTGATGATGGCCGTTCTGACTGGTGTGAGATTACACCTCATTGTAATTTTGATTTGCATTTCCCTAATGATTAATGATGTTGAGCATTCTTTCATGTGTTTGTTGGCAGTCTGTATATCTTCTTTGGAGAAATGTCTATTTAGGTCTTCTGCCCATTTTTGGATTGGGTTGTTTGTTTTTTTGTTATTGAGCTGCATGAGCTGCTTGTAAATTTTGGAAATTAATCCTTTGTCAGTTGCTTCATTTGCAGATATTTTCTCCCATTCTGAGGGTTGTCTTTTGGTCTTGTTTATGATTTCCTTTGCTGTGCAAAAGCTTTGAAGTTTCTTTAGGTCCCATTTGTTTATTTTTGTTTTTATTTCCATTTCTCTAGGAGGTGGGTCAAAAAGGATCTTGCTCTGATTTATGTCATAGAGTGTTCTGCCTATGTTTTCCTCTAAGAGTTTGATAGTTTCTGGCCTTACATTTAGGTCTTTAATCCATTTTGAGCTTATTTTTGTGTATGGTGTAAGGTAGTGTTCTAATCTCATACTTTTACATGTACCTGTCCAGTTTTCCCAGCACCACTTATTGAAGAGGCTGTCCTTTCTCCACTGTACATTCCTGCCGCCTTTATTAAATATAAGGTGACCATATGTGCGTGGGTGTATCTCTTGCTTGCTATCCTGTTCCATTGATCTATCTTTCTGTTTTTGTGCCAGTACCATACTCTCTTGGTTACTGTAGCTTTTTAGTATAGTCTGAAGTCAGTGAGCCTCATTCCTCCAGCTCTGTTTTTCGTTCTCAAGATTGCTTTGGCTATTCAGGGTCTTTTGTGTTTCCATACAAACTGTGAAATTATTTGTTCTAGTTCTGTGAAAAATGCCAGTGTTAGTTTGATCGGGATTGCATTGAATCTGTAGATTGCTTTGGGTAGTAGAGTTATTTTCCCAATGCTGATTCTTCCAATCCAAGAACATGGTATATCTCTCCATGTATTTGTATCATCTTTAATTTCTTTCATTAGTGTCTTATAATTTTCTGCATACAGGTCTTTTGTCTCCTTAGGTAGGTTTATTCCTAGATATTTAATTCTTTTTGTTGCAGTGGTAAATGGGAGTGTTTTCTTGATTTCATTTTCAGATTTTTCATCATTAGTGTATAGGAATGCCAGAGATTTCTGTGCATTAGTTTTGTATCCTGCTACTTTACCAAATTCATTGATTATCTCTAGTAGTTTTGTGGTAGCATCTTTAGGATTCTCTATATATAGTATCATGTCATGTGCAAACAGTGACAGCTTTACTTCTTCTTTTCCTGTTTGGATTCCTTTTATTTCCTTTTCTTCTCTGATTGCTGTGGCTAATACTTCCAAAACTATGTTGAATAAGAGTGCTGAGAGTGGGCAACCTTGTCTTGTTCCTGATCTTAGTGGAAATGCTTTCAGCTTTTCACCATTGAGGATGATGTTGGCCTTGGGTTTGTCATATATGGCCTTTATTATGTTGAGGAAAGTTCCCTCTATGCCTAGTTTCCTGAGGGTTTTTATCATAAATGGGTGTTGAATTTTGTCTAAAGCTTTCTCTGCATCTCTTGAGATAATCATATGGTTTTTCTCCTTCAGTTTGTTAATATGGTGTATCACGTTGATTGATTTGTGTATATTGAAGAATCCTTGCATTCCTTGAATAAACCCCACTTGATCATGGTGTATGATCCTTTTAATGTGCTGTTGGATTCTGTTTGCTAGTATTTTGCTGAGGATTTTTGCATCTATGTTCATCAGTGATATTGGACTGTAGTTTTCTTTCTTTTTGACATCCTTGTCTGCTTTTGGTATCAAGGTGATGGTGGCCTCGTAGAATGAGGTTAGTCGTGTTCCTCCCTCTGCTATATTTTGGAAGAGTTTTAGAAGGATAGATGTTAGCTCTTCTGTAAACGTTTGATAGAATTCGCCTGTGAAGCCATCTGGGCCTGGGCTTCCGTTTCTTGGAAGAATTTTACTCACATTTTCAATTTCAGTGTTTGGTCAGTTCATGTTTTCTCTTTCTTCCTGATTCAGTCTCGGCAGGTTGTGCATTTCTAAGAATTTGTCCATTTCTTCCAGGTTTTCCATTTTATTGGCATAGAGTTGCTTGTAGTAATTTCTCATGATCTTTTTTATTTCTGCAGTGTCAGTTGTTACTTCTCCTTTTTCATGTCTAATTCTATTGATTTGAGTCTTCTCCCTTTTTTTCTTGATGAGTCTGGCTAATGGTTTATCAATTTTGTTTGTCTTCTCAAAGAACCATCTTTTAGTTTTTATTGATCTTTGCTATCATTTCCTTCATTTCTTTTTCATTTATTTCTCATCTGACTTTTATGATTTCTTTCCTTCTGCTGACTTTGGTTTTTTTTTGTTGTTCTTTCCCTAATTGCTTTAGGTGCAAGGATAGGTTGTTTCTTCGAGATGTTTCCTGTTTCTTAAGTTAGGATTGTATTGCTATAAACTTCCCTCTTAGAACTGCTTTTGCTGCATCCCATAGGTTTTGGGTCCTTGTGTTTCCTTGTCATTTGTTTCTAGGTGTCTTTTGATTTCCTCTTTGATTTCTTCAGTGATCACTTCGTTATTAAGTAGTGTATTGTTTAGCCTCCATGTGTTTCTATTTTTTACAAATCTTTTCCTGTAATTGATATGTAGTCTCATAGCGTTGTGGTTCGAAAAGATACTTCATACAGTTTCAATTTTCTTAAATTAACCAAGGCTTGATTTATGACCCAAGATATGATCTATCCTGGAGAATGTTCCATGAGCACTTGAGAAAAACGTGTATTCTGTTGTTTTTGGATGGAATGTCCTATAAATATCAATTAAGTCCATCTTGTTTAATGTATCATGTAAAGCTTGTGCTTCCTTATTTATTTTCATTTTGGATGATCTGTCCATTGGTGAAAGTGGGGTGTTAAATTCCACTACTATGAATGTGTTACTGTCGATTTCCCCTTTTATGACTGTTACTATTTGTCTTATGTATTGAGGTGCATCTATGTTGTGTACATATATATTTATAATTGTTATATCTTCTTCTTGGATCGATACCTTGATTATTATGTAGTGTCTTTCTTTGTCTCTTCGAATAGTCTTTATTTCAAAGTGTATTTTGTCTGATACGAGGATTGCTACTCCAGCTTTCTTTTGGTTTCCATTTTCATGGAATATGTTTTTCCATCCCCTTACTTTCAGTCTGTATGTGTCTCTAGGTCTGAAGTGGGTCTCTTGTAGACAGCATATATATGGAGCTTGTTTTTGTATCCATTCAGCCAATCTGTGTCTTTTGGTGGGAGCATTTAGTCCTTTTACATTTACAGTAATTATCGATATGTATGTTCCTATTCCCATTTTCTTAATTGTTTGAGTTTGTTATTGTAGGTCTTTCCTTCTCTTATGTTTCTTGCCTAGAGAAGTTCCTTTAGCGTTTGTTGTTAAGCTGGTTTGCTGGTGCTGAACTGTCTCAGCTTTTGCTTGTCTGTAAATGTTTTAATTTCTCCATCCAAGCTGAATGAGATCCTTGCTGGGTAGAGTAATCTTGGTTTCAGGTTTGTCTCCTTCATTGCTTTCAATATGTCTTGCCACTCCCTTCTGTCTTGCACAGTTTCTGTTGAAAGATCAGCTGTTAACCTTATGGAGATTCCCTTGTGTGTTATTTGTTGTTTTTCCCTTGCTGCTTTTAATGTTTTTGTTGTATTTAATTTTTGACAGTTTGATTAATATGTGTCTTGCTGTATTTCTACTTGGATTTATCCTGCAAGGGATTCTCTATGCTATCTGGACTTGATTAACTATTTCCTTTCCCATATTAGGGAAGTTTTCAAGTATAATCTCTTGAAATATTTTCTCAGTCCCTTTTTCTCTTCTTCTTCTGGAACCCCTATAATTCAAATGTTGGTGCGTTTAATGTTATCACAGAGGGCTCTGAGACTGTTCTCAGTTCTTTTCATTCTTTTTTCTTTATTCTGCTCTGCAGTAGTTATTTCCACTATTTTACCTTCCAGGTCACTTATCCGTTCTTCTGCCTCAGTTATTCTGCTATTGATCCCATCTAGAGTATTTTAAATTTCATTTATTGTGTTGTTCATCGTTGCTTGTTTCATCTTTAATTCTTTTAGGTCCTTGTTAAATGTTTCTTGCATTTTGTCTATTCTATTTTCAAGATTTTGGATCATCTTTACTATCATTATTCTGAATTCTTTTTCAGGTAGACTGGCTATTTCCTCTTCATTTGTTAGGTCTGGTGGGTTTTTACCTTGCTCCTTCATTTGCTGTGTGTTCTTCTCTCTTCTCATTATGCTTATCTTACTGTGTTTGTGGTCTCCTTTTTGTAGCCTGCAGGTTCGTAGTTCCCGTTGTTTTTGGTGTCTGCCCGCAGTGGGTAAAGTTGGTTCAGTGGGTTGTGTAGGCTTCCTCATGGAGGGGACTTCTGCCTGTGTTCTGGTGGATGAGGCTGGATCTTGTCTTTCTGTTGGGCAGTTCCACGTCTGGTGCTGTGTTTTGGGGTATCTGTGGCCTTATTATGATTTTAGGCCGCCTCTCTGCTAATGGGTGGGGTTGTGTTCCTGTCTTGCTAGTTGTTTGGCATAGGGTGTCCAGCAGTGTAGCTTGCTGGTCTTTGAGTGCAGCTGGGTGCTGGTATTGAGATGGAGATTTCTGGGTGATTTTTTCCATTTGATATTATGTGGGGCTGGGAGGTCTCTTGTCGACCAGTGTCCTGAAGTTTGCTGTCCCACCTCAGAGGCACAGCACTGACTCCTGGCTGCAGCACCAAGAGCCTTTCATCCACATGGCTCAGAATAAAAGGGAGAAAAAGTAGAAAGAAAGAAAGAAAGAAAGAAAGAAAGAAAGAAAGAAAGAAAGAAAGAGACAGAGAAAGAGAGAGGGAGGGAGCGAGGGAGTGAGGAAGGAAGGAAGGAAGAAAGAAGGGAGGGAGGGATGGAGGAAGGAA
The DNA here is from genome assembly GCF_963455315.2 of Globicephala melas. Lineage (NCBI taxonomy): Eukaryota > Metazoa > Chordata > Mammalia > Artiodactyla > Delphinidae > Globicephala > Globicephala melas. Next base: position 70,929,668 of record NC_083335.1, read on the forward strand.
GCAAGGAGGGACGGAAGGATAGAAAGAAAGAAAGAAAAGATAAAATAAAGTTAATAAAATAAAAAATAATTATTAAGAAAAAAATTTATTTTTAAAAAGAAGAATAAAAAAACAGATAGAACCCTAGGACCAATGGTGGATGCAAAGCTATACAGACAAAATCTCACACAGAAGCATACACATACACACTCACAAAAAGAGCAAAAGTGGGAAAAATAATAAATCTTGCTCTCAAAGTCCACCTCCTCATTTTGCGATGATTCGTTGTCTATTCATGTATTCCACAGATGCAGGGTACATCAAGTTGATTGTGGAGCTTTAATCTGCTGCTTCTGAGTCGGCTGGGAGAGATTTCCCTTTCTCTTCTTTGTTCTCACAGCTCCCAGGGCTCAGCTTTGGATTTGGTCCCTCCCCTCCGTGTAGGTCGCAGTAGGGCATCTGTTCTTCTCTCAGAGAGGACGGGGTTAAAGGAGCAGCTGCTTCAGGGGCTCTGGCTCACTGAGACCGGAGGGAGGGAGGGGCACAGAGTGTGGGGCGAGCCTGCGTCGGCCGAGGCCAGCGTGATGTTGCAGCAGCCTGAGGCGCGCCGTGCGTTCTCCCAGGGAAGTTGTCCCTGGATCCCGGGACCCTGGCAGTGGCGGGCTGCACAGGCTCCCCGGAAGGGGGGTGTGGATAGTGACCTGTCCTCTCACACAGGCTTCTTGTTGGCGGCAGCAGCAGCCTTAGCATCTCATGCCTGTCTCTGGGGTCCGTGCTTTTAGCCACGGCTTGCGCCCGTCTCTGGAGCTCCTTTAAGCAGCGCTCTTAATCCCCTCTCCTCGCGCACCAGGAAACAAAGAGGGAAGAAAAAGTGTCTTGCCTCTTCGGCAGGTCCAGACTTTACCCCAGACTCCCTCCCGGCTAGCTGTGGTGCACTAACCCCCTGCAGGCTGTGTTCACATGGCCAACACCAATCCTCTCCCTGCGCTCCGACTGAAGCCCGAGCCTCGGCTCCCAGTCCCGCCCGCCCCAGCGTGTGAGCAGACAAGCCTCTCGGGCTGGTGAGTGCCGGTTGGCACCGATCCATCGTGCAGGAATCTCTCCGCTTTGCCCTCCACACCCCTGTTGCTGTGCTCTCCACTGTGGCTCCGAAGCTTTCCCCCTCTGATACCCGCAGTCTCCGCCCGCGAAGGGGCTTCCTAGTGTGTGGAAACCTTTCATCCTTCACAGCTCCCTCCTACTGGTGCAGGTCCCGTCCCTATCCTTTTGTCTCTGTTTATTATTTTTTCTTTTGCCCTACCCAGGTACATGGGGGGACTTTCTTGCCTTTTGCGAGGTCTGAGGTCTTCTGCCAGCGTTCAGTAGGTGTTCTGTAGTTGTTCCATGTGTAGATGTATTTCTGGTGTATCTGTGGGGAGGAAGGGGATCTCTGCGTCTTACTCTTTCGCCGTCTTCCCCTTAAATCCCAGCATTACTTTGAATGGAAGTGGTGAAAGGAGACATCCTGGTCTTGTTCCTCATCTTAGAGGAGTTTTCAGTGTTTTCATGACTGAGTGTGACGTTAGCTGTGGCCTTTTCTTATATGCCCTTTATCGTGATGAGGAAGGTTTTTTCTACCTCTATTTGTTTGAGTATTTTTATCATGAAAGGGTGTTGAATTTTGTCACACTTTTTGCATCAGTTGAGATGATCATATGTTTATTTCTTCATTCTGTTAATGTGGTGCATTGCGCTGATTGATTTTTGTGTGTGTTTAGATATCCTTGCATTCCAGGAATGAAACTTATTTGGTCATGGTGTATAATCCTTTTAATATGCTGTTGAATTTGGTTTGCTTGTGTTTTGTTTAGGAGTTTTGCATCAATATTCATAAAGGATATTGGCCTGTAGTTTTCTTGTAGTGTTTTTATGTGAGTTTGGTATCAGGTTAATGTTGGCCTCCTAAGATCAGTTAGGAAGTGTTATCTCCTTTTCTATTTTTTGAAGAGCTTAAAACGGATTGGTCAATGAGCATTTTAAAAGCTCCCCATGTGATTCTAATAGGCAGCCAGGGTTGATAACCAGTGCTCAGCAGAGTGTGGTCCCTGTGCCAGTTGCATTGACATAACATGGGAGCTTATTAGAAATGTAGAATGTTGGGTCCCACCCCACACCTACTGAGTCAGAATCAGCAATTTAAACAAAATTCCCAGGTGACTTCTATGCATATTAAAGTTTGGGATGCTGGTGTTTATTAGGATTGTGACAGGTGTCCCAGATTACCTGATAAGACTCATGGGGTAATTGTTTCCCAGGCCAAGGTAAGATTCACTGAATCAGATTCTGGAGGGGAGGAGCCTGCAAAGCTCTCTTTTAAAGCATTTTAAAAATCACTGCAGGCAATTCTTATTTTCTGTGAAATTTTGGAAAAACTGCCTAGGTGATGGAGCTTAGCAGTGCAGTGATTCTCAACCTTGGGCATTCTGGAGCAAAGGGACATAGTTGAGGGACGGGTGGTGGGAGGTAATTGGGGAGTGGCTGTAGTTCTTGATGCAGGGGATGGGAAGAGTGACATGCTTGTAACTCATACCCTTCTGTACAGGTTGAGTATTTTTTCCCCCCATGAACATGTATTGCTTTCAAAGTAAAAAAAATCCAAAAAAACCCATAAAAGATAGGTTTTTTTACTTATATTCTGAGAGGTTTAGATTCAGTAGTTCTGGGGTGGAGCTAGAACTCTATGGTGTTTAAAAAAAAATCTCGCAACTGAATTGGTAGCAGTTTTCAATTGTTCTGCCTACCTCCAGTTTCTTCCCCACTTTAGTGCACTCTTGCTCCTGTTGCCTGGGTTATCTTCCTAAAAAACAAATCTGATCAGACCCTCAATAGATATTTCTTGAATGGATGAATCCCTTTTACTCTTTGCTTGTAGTTGACTCCCCATTGTCTATAAGAATTAATACCAAACTTTTTAATAAGGCATGTAAGACCCTTTATAATCTGACTGCAGCCCACATCTTCAATCTTCTTTTCCTATCATTTTCTCATCTCTTTCTATATATTTTCTATTCCACCCACCAAACTATTTACTGTTTCCTGAACATAGCTAGAATTCTTGTGCCCCATATCCTTGCTTAAGACTCCATTCTTTGCCTGTGTTGTTCTCTTTTCCTGCCATGCCACATCACACATTTTCTCATTCTGGAGTATGCAGTTACTCTTCAGGTTACAGCTCAAGTTTATTCTCACCTGTGTAGCTTTCTGCATCTCACCCAAACACAGTTAGGAGACTACTCTATATTCTTCTAGTGCCTTCCAGTGATCTATCCTTTTTTTATTGCATTCACAGCATTGTATTGTAATTATTTAATGTCTATGTCCCTCCTATGAGCTCCTCCAGGTCATGGACCGTGTCTTCTTTGTCTCTATCACACATAGCACCTAGCACAGTTTTGTCAGATAAGTGTTCACTGACAGTTTATAGAATAATCATTTATTCATTCATACTGAAAATATTTATTGAACATCTCCTGTATGCCAGGCACTGTTCTAGGTGTTGTAGATACAGTGGTGAAAGAGACAGACCAAGTCCTTTCTCTATGGAGCTTGAATTTTAAAGGGGAGAGACATAAAATACACTAGTAAAAAATTAAGATATTTTTTGATAGTTATTAGTTCTATGAAGAAAATACAACAGGATAATGGGATAGAGAATATGATATATTTTATATTTTTAAAAGATAATTCTGGCTTCTGAGAGTTTAATGGATTATAGGAGTAAGAATGGAAGCAGAAAATCAGTTCCAAGGCTATTGAAATAATCTGGACAGGAGGTGATGATGGCCTGGACTAAAATACTGGTGGAGGTGGTGAGAAGTGCCTCGGGATTCAGGATGTACTTAGAAAGTGGAGCCATCATTGCTTATTACTTGCCAATGTATTAGATCGGGGGGGGGGGGTGTGGGGGGAAGGGGAGGGAGAGGGGGAGAGGAGTCAGGGATGAGTCATAAGTTTATTTGGCTTGAACACCTGGATCCTGCGTGTGTGTGTGTGTGTGTGTGTGTGTTTGAGAGAGAGAGGGAGGGAGAGAAGAGATATTGAGAGTTCTGTTTTAAAATTTGAGATGCCTATTTGAAATGAATAAAACAATGTTACCTTTTGTCAGTCTAAAATTTCTATCAGCTGTGTAGCATGAGGAACACTTCATTCCCCTTTGCTTATTGTTCTCTGATTTGTGAGAGCAGAGGTGAGCGAAGTAAGCATATTGACAGTTAAAAATCAGTTTGCTGAGGCATGAAAGTTGCTAGAGTTTACCTAGGTTTTTCTTATATCGTACCCTTTGCGAATATTAAATGGAGACAAGATGTTGTTTGCCCCTCCCCTTCCTTATTCGGTTTACAAAATAACCTGACCCACACAACTAGCCTTTAACAAGGGCTATGTATCAATAGGTCTGTGAAGGTTAATAACATGTGGATAGAATTAGTTAGGATAGGTTAACTGGTGTGTGGCAAGGAAAATAGCTGAATTGTCAGAATCAAATATGGGTATTATATAGTTCCTCCAGTATAGATGAGAATTTACTGGTAGCAAAATATTCTTAGAAGTTAGACACTGCTAAACAGTAATGATGATTATCCAGTATTGGGTTTGGCCTTATTTGAAACATTAGACCCTAGAGTTTGGATACCAGCCCAGTGAGGCCACTGGCAAGAACTACTAGCACAGACACAGGAGTTTTAAATTTCTGGGACTCGAGGCTATATTCTAGGAGACTGCTGCCAAGGTGGGGCTGGCCACAGAGGTCTGCTTTTTCTACCACAGAAAATAACTGCTTTTTGAAATACATCCTTAAAAGGAAAGGATGGATTTTTTCACTATAACCTCTTGGCTAGTTTCAGGAAGGGGTTAAATTTGGCTTAGATAACTAATGGGTTTGGATGGAGTTATTACAATTTGTGTCCAGAAAAATCAGAAGACCTATTTTTTTCTCAAAGCATCTTCTCAAAAGATTCTATTTAGCAGTTGGCCCTTCTATTGGGGTGTGAGAGGCTTTGATGTTCTCTCTCTGGCTGCTGGTATTGTATCAGTGAGTTAATTGCCACTTTACAACAGTTTGTAGTTAAGATCCTGGGATTAGAATTTTTATTCCAACTGATTTACTTTCAGATTGTTAAGAATGAGACACAAAGAGTTCATTGTTTCTAATCCATAAGGCAGAGTACACTATGCAGATTTGTGGGAAGAATTTCAGAGCAGGCATTAAAAATAGTAAATTATATTAATAAGCAAAGCCTCTTCAACTCCACACTCTTGACTCTTGGGATGCAGCTGATAAACAACCACTCACACTTTTTTTTTTTTTTGAAATTGCACTGAAACACATGGATCCAGCAGGGTGAACATTTTGCTGTTTTATGAATACTTTAACAAACTTCTCTTACTTGCCCCTAACTCAGACTCACTTGGATTTCAAATGTGAACAACAGTCTAATGGAATTCACTGTTTGTGTTTTTTTAAACAAATGGTTGTTAAGGAACATCTGGTTACAGTTAATAAAGTTCCTTGTGTATGTGTGTGTGTGTAATATGTCTCCAGTTGTAAGGTTCATTTCATTGCCAGACTCAGATCTTCTTATTGCACTGGGTTCTAGAAAAGGTTTTGTTAGTTACACATTTTAGAGCATGATGAAATGCAGAGTAAAATTTTCTTTTTCTTTTCTTCTTCTTTATCAAGCAAAAGATGACTGATGTTTCCCCATTCTTCAGACTTAATAGGACAATCACAATGTAGCGGTATTCTTTGTTACATTGGCCAATGGGAAAAAGGATTTTAGGGGTTGATGAGATATTAATTATTTTATCCAGTTATTTCTGGGAGGGGCGAGTAATATACTCTTGACATTTTGGACAGCATAGTTCTTCATTGTGTTTGTCTATGTTCTGTACATTGCTAGATGTCAAGTATCCTAGCTGTCCCTCCCTCCCCTGCAAAAAATGCCAGTAGTGTTCTCTGAGTCATGATGCCAAACCAAATCACCTCCACACCTTTCCAGATGCCCCCTGGGAGTAATGCTACCTTGAGATTGAGAACTACTGCTCTACTTTAAACCCCTCATATTTCAGAGGAGGAGACTGAAGACCAGAGAGACCTGCTTAAGGTATACAGCTATTGACAAAACTGGACTGAAACCCAGCTCCCCTGAATCCTCGCCTAGTGTCCTTTCTTGCAATATATTTTGAAGGGCTCATTTGAATACTTTCATGCTGATGCCTTTAGTGGTTTTAGGGAGTTTTGACTGGTGGTAAGGTATTCCTAGGCATACATATTGTCAAAGGACAGTAGAATCTGGAATTTAATTAAAGAATAATATACTCTAATTTTATTCATCAAAGAAATTTTGTGCATGTCTGTTGTGTGACAGTTTGGAAAAATGGTACCTCTCATAAGTCTCTACTCTTGAAATAATATAAATGGGAAGGGCTGGTGATATGAAGAAAATTCCTGAAGCATCTAGACAGTGATCTATTTTAAGTTAATATGCAATGAAATGCTTACAATCCATTTTCTCCTTTCCTCTCCGTAGGTCCTTCCCAGTATTCACTAGGAATCACTAGCATTTTTTCTTCAGTTATTCCTCCTCCATAAGTTGTAGATGATGTACAGATTTCTCCTTATTTACTAGTTATTTAGTCCAGGTCAGAGTGTGGACTGATCAGGTGCCTGGCAAAGACTGTGGCTTTTGGGTCCTGGCTTTTTCACCAGTAAAACTGAGGCAAAAGGACTTCCCTGGTGGTGCAGTGGTTAAGAATCTGCCTGCCAATGCAAGGGACACAGGTTTGATACCTGGCCTGGGAAGATCCCACATGCTGTGGAGCAACTAAGCCCAGCACCACAACTATTGAAGCCTGCATACCCTAGAGCCTGCACTCTGCAACTACTGAGCCCACGTGCTGCAACTACTGAAGCCTGCACTCCTAGAGCCCATGCTCTGCAACAAGAAAGAAGCCACCACAATGAGAGAGCCCATGCACCACAACGAAAAGTAGCCCCCGCTCACCACAACTAGAGAAAGCCCATGTGCAGCAACGAAAACCCAACACAGCCAAAAAACAAAACAAAGAAACAAACAAAAAAACTGAGGCACAGAAGTAAACACAGAACAGTCTTCTGTATCATGAGGTTTCTGCCTGAGATTATTAAATGTGTTTAGATCTCTCATGGAGGAGAGAAAGAATTGAAAGTACAAGTTGGAGCTTTCTGAGGATCCCTGGGGACTTATCCTCTTCTGGACAGCCTGCTGTTTTTCTGTTTCTTTTTTCCTTGTTTTCCATGTTGAGCTTCCCTTTGGAGGATTTTTCTCTAACAGTTCCTGTTTAGTTCCTTTCTGATCATGCTGAAACTTTTCCTGAGTGGACTTAGGCAGTCTGTATTTGGTCTGAGATGAGAGGTGATCTGTGTTTCTCCCCCTTCATCTCTGATCCCATTCAGGAGCATTTTCAGTGTAAGTTCCATACTTAGTATGATGACTCTCCCTCTTCCTAGGTGGGCCAAACACTACAAAGATCTTGCCTGCCACGAGAAAGGAAAGTAAACCTCATGGATTCTATAGGCTTTGAGCAAATAGTGTTAATAACTTGATTTTGAGGAGAGACATTTTTATGTTCTACCTTCTGTTCCAACTCATCAATAGCTCCAAGGCCTATTCTTTTTTGGCAGTTAATTTTAAAATAGCTTTATTTAGATATAATTCACATATCATATAATTCACCTACTTATCATGTACCATTCAGTGGCTTTTAGTATATTCATAGAGTTGTGCAACCATCACCGATCTTAAAATATTTTCATCTGTCCAAAAAGAAACTGTGTACCCATTACAAAGGCCTACTTTTTAGCCTAGGTCAGTGTCAATAGTAATAGCTAATATTTGGTGAGAGCTTATTCTGTGCACTGGGCTGAGTATGTGCATGTGTTATTTCATTTAATACTTGACACAACCCTGCAAGGTAGGGACTGATATTACCCCCATTTTACAGATGAAGAAACTGAGGCCAAGAGACATTTAAAACAGTTTATAAGGATTCAAACCCAGGCTATCTGACTCCATAGCTTTTTAAAAATATTAATTAATTAATTTTTGGCTGTGTTGTGTCTTCACTGCTGTGTGCGGGCTTTCTCTAGTTGTGGCGAGCGGGGGCTACTTCTCGTTGTGGTGCACAGGCTTCTCATTGCAGAGGGGCTCTAGGCGCACAAGCTTCAGTAGTTGTGGTGCATGAGCTTAGTTGCTCCACGGTATGTGGGATCATCCTGGACCAGGGCTCGAACCCGTGTGCCTTGCGTTGGCAGGTGGATTTTTAACCACTGTGCCACCAGGGAAGTCCTGACTCCACCGCTTTTAACAGCTCATCACACTGTCACGTTTTGGTCATGTGATAGGACCAAGCACAGTTCTCCCTCCTTTTCATCAATATGAACTATGATTTGAGATGTTCTATCATAAACAGGTGAGTGATTCATTATTTATTGATTAGGCACTGTGACAGAAGCAAGGCATGCAGAGAGAACTAAGAGATTGTGTCCTCTAGAAGCTTGACTATTTTTATAACATAGGGCCACACTTGAGAGATGCCATATATGCACCACAGATGGTTGATATTGTTAAGCTCAGTGGAAGGAAATATTAATGTGGACTGGAATGATTAAAAAAGACTTCCAGAAAGAAGTAGGTTCTAGCTGAATCTGGATGGGAATAAGATCAAAGGCATAGGGTTGGGAATGCCATGAAGCATGTTGGGAGGACCTTGAGATAGGTTGGAGATGGGGGAGGAGGGGTAGACCATTGTAGAAGTCAGACTGTGAAGTGCCTTGTGTGTCAGGCAAAGAGTTCATTCATTTATTTAACAGATGTTTTCTGAGCACTTATTATTTACCAAGCACTCATATAGACACTGAGGGTAGAGCAGTGAGCAAAAGACAAAAATCCCTGTCCTCAAAGAAATTGAACTCTATTTGGGGAAGTAGATGAAAAACGAGTCAGTTTTATGACCAGATGGTGTGATCAATCAAAGAAAGGGGGATAGGGGGTGTCAGGTATAGTGGATGGTGGCTGCAGATTTAAAGAGTTTGAACTTTTTCCTATAGGTAGCAAGCAATCATTGACAAAATTCACACCTCATATTTTGGCATGGTGTTTATCCTTGGGATTGCCTAAGAGAAGAGTGCTTTAGAAGTGAGATGTGAGAGGCCTGGAGGCAGGTAAGAATGTCAAAGGCAAGTGGGAGCTAGGCCTGACTTCTCTGAGTCTAGCAGCTGTGGTATAGTGGAAAAAGCACTGGATTTGGATCCATATGGTTTATAACAAAGTGAATCAGTTATAAATATACATATATTCCCATATCTCTTCCCTCTTGTGTCTCCCTCCCTCCCACCCTCCCTATCCCACCCCTCTAGGTGGTCACAAAGCACCGAGCTGATCTCCCTGTGCTATGCGGCTGCTTCCCACTAGCTATCTATTTTATGTTTGGTAGTGTATATATGTCCATGCCACTCTCTCACTTTGTCCCAGCTTACCCTTCCCCCTCCCCATTACTCAAGTCCATTCTCCAGTAGGTCTGTGTATTTATTCCCGTCTTACCCCTAGGTTCTTCATGACTTTTTTTTTTCTTCTTAGATTCTATATATATGTGTTAGCATACGGTATTTGTTTTTCTCTTTCTGACTTACTTCACTCTGTATGACAGACTCTAGGTCCATCCACCTCACTACAAATAACTCAATTTCGTTTCTTTTTATGGCTGAGTAATATTCCATTGTATATATGTGCCACATCTTCTTTATCCATTCATCTGTTGATGGACACTTAGGTTGCTTCCATGTCCTGGCTATTGTAAATAGAGCTGCAATGAACATATTGGTACATGACTCTTTTTGAATTATGGTTTTCTCAGGGTATATGCCCAGTAGTGGGATTGCTGGGTCGTATGGTAGTTCTATTTGTAGTTTTTTAAGGAACCTCCATAGTGTTCTCCATAGTGGCTGTATCAATTTACATTCCCACCAACAGTGCAAGAGTGTTCCCTTTTCTCCACACCCTCTCCAGCATTTATTGTTTCTAGATTTTTTGATGATGGCCTTTATGACCAGTGTGAGATGATATCTCATTGTAGTTTTGATTTGCATTTCTCTAATGATTAGTGATGTTGAGCATTCTTTCATGTGTTTGTTGGCAGTCTGTATATCTTTGGAGAAATGTCTGTTTAGGTGTTCTGCCCATTTTTGGATTGAGTTGTTTGTTTTTTTGTTATGAAGCTGCATGAGCTGCTTATAAATCTTGGAGATTAATCCTTTGTCAGTTGCTTCATTTGCAAATATTTTCTGCCATTCTGAGGGTTGTCTTTTGGTCTTGTTTATGGTTTCCTTTGCTGTGCAGCTTTGAAGTTTCATTAAGTCCCATTTGTTTATTTTTGTTTTTATTTCCATTTCTCTAGGAGGTGGGTCAAAAAGGATCTTGCTGTGATTTATGTCATAGAGTGTTCTGCCTATGTTTTCCTCTAAGAGTTTTATAGTTTCTGGCCTTACGTTCAATATGGTTTAGACTCTGCTGGTAACCTTAGGTCACTTCACTTTTCTAAGCTTTTTTCCTCTTTGGTATTTTAGGGACAGAAATACCTAACTAACAAGAGTGTTATTAGGATTACTTGAGGTAATATGAATGAAAACTTCGTTAGTTGTATAATACTTTACAAATGTGAAGAGTTACTATTATGGAAAGTGCCTGTGAAAACTGCATTTCTGTTCTTTTCAGTCATTCCAGTATTCTGATAGCAATTTAATTTTTTGTGTCAACTAAATCATAAATTAGAATTTAAAATAACAAAGTACAGTTTGTGCCAGGCATTCTCTAAGAGGTACTGGGCTAGACACTGGGAGTGCAGTGGTAACCACAACTGCGTTTACCTCAGAAAGTTTTCTTTCTGCTTTGTTCAAGACTGCCAGCATGAAAGAAGGGAAACTTGCTTGTGGAGGAGGTACTACATGTAGAAATGGCCACATTTCTCCTGTAGCCTTGCCCTGTATAGCAACCAGTCCTCCCATCACACACTAAACTGTGTATCACTGAACCCTAATATCTCTTTCAGTCTCTGTCTCTCAGTATTTGTCTTTCTCTGTCTCTCTCATTCATTCATTTGCACATATATTTCCTTCTGCCTGAAGTGCCCTTCCCTGCCATATTTTCCTGACAGACTCTAATTCCACATCCTCAACTCATGTCTCTCCTCCTCTAGAAAGACTTCACTGATGTCTTTCTCACTGTTGTTACTGCGCTGAATTGTAGTTGTTCCATGTGAGTGTCCATCACCAGAATGAGCTCTTTGAAGCCAGGATTATGCTTTGTCTCTCTCTGGGTCGCTGGTGCTTAGTACTGGGAGTAACGTTAAGGAAATGCTTACTGACTGAATCATAACTATACAGATACTTAAACCTGACCTAGGAAATCCTTCAAGAGGTCTATGTTTTAAAAAATGTTTCCAAAGTGGTTGTATTATTTTATATTTCCACCAAAAATATATGGGAATTACAGTTGCTCCACATCTTCAAATTTACACTTGTTATTGTCAGTCTTTTTTATTTTAATTGAATACAATATTATATTAGTTTCAGATGTTCAACATAGAGATTTGATATTTATATACATTACAAATTGATAACTACAAAAATCAACTAGCCATACACCATACAAGTTATTATAATATTATTGAGTGTATTCCCTATCCTGTACATTATGTTCCTGCGACTTATTTATTTTATAACTGGAAGTTTGTACTTGTTAATCCCCTTCACACACCCTCTTGCCCCCTTCCCCTCTGATGACCACCAATTTTTTCTCTGTATCAGTGGGTCTGTTTCTGTTTTTGTTTTGTCTTGTTTTTTAGATTGCAAATGTAAGTGAAATCATATGGTATTTGTGTATCTCTGCCTGACTTATTTTATTCACTTAGCATAATACCCTCTAGGTTGATCCATGTTGTTGCAAATGGCAATATTTCATTCTTTTTTCATGGCCGAGTAATATTCCATTGTATACATATACCATATCTTCTTTATCCATGCATCTGTTGATGGACAGTTAGGTTGCTTCCATATCTTGGCAATTGTATTGGGTTTGCGAAAAAGTTCGTTTGGGTTTCCCATAAGATGTTATAAAAAACCCGAGCGAACTTTTTGGCCAACCCAACAAATAATGCTACTATGAACATTGGGGTGCATGTATCTTTTCCACATTTTTCTTGATATGTACCTAGAAGTGGAATTTCTGGGTCATATGGTAGTTCTATTTTTAGTTTTTTGAAGAACCTCCATACTGTTTTCTGTAGTGGCTGCACCAGTTTACATTCCTACCAACAGTGTGCAAGGGTTACCTTTTCTCTACATCCTTGCAAATATTTGTTGTTTTTAGACTTTTTGATAATAGCCATTCTGACAGGGGTGAGGTGGTATCTCATTGTTGTTCTGATTTGCATTTCTCTAATAATTAGTGACGTTGAGCATCAATTAGTGATGTTGAGCACCTTTTCATGTGCCTGTTAGCCATCTATTTGTCTTCTTTGGAAAAATGTCTATTCAGGTCTTTTGTCCATTTTTTGATTGAGTTGTTTGTTTTGTTGATATTAAGTTGTATGAGCTGTTTATATATTTTAGATATTAACCCCTTTCTGGTTACATTATTTGTAAATATTTTCTCCCATTTAGTAGGTTGTCTTTTGAGGTTTATATATAGCAGTGTGTATACATGTATATATGTATATATAATCATATATGTACATACGTGATTATTTTAAGTTGCTGATCTCTTAAGTTCAAATGCGTTTTAACAACCCTACATTTTTACTCTCCTCCCCTCAACAATTACTGACATCATATTTTATATCTTATTTTTTTTATCCCTTAACTCTTATTGTAGATATAGATGATTTTACTACATTTGTCTTTTAACCTTCCTACTAGCTTTTTTTTTTTTTTTTTTTTTTTTTTTTGCGGTACGCGGGCCTCTCACTGTTGTGGCCTCTCCCGTTGCGGAGCACAGGCTCTGGACGCACAGGTTCAGCGGTCATGGCTCATGGGCCCAGCCGCTCCGCGGCATGTGGGATCCTCCCAGACCGGGGCACGAACCCGTGTCCCCTGCATCGGCAGGCGGACTCTCAACCACTGCGCCACCAGGGAAGCCCCCTACTAGCTTTATATATGGTTGATGGAGATGGAGGGGATAGTGCCAGTGCCAGTGCCAGGTGTGAGCCAGGGCTTCCCCTCTTCTCAGGGGCCATTGCTACCCTATAGGGGCAGAGTAAGGTCCTAAGTTGCTGGAGCAGAAGCCCTAAATGGTCTGGTCTGAGCTGGCTCAGTTCCCTTCAAGTGTATGCCCTTCCCCTTCCCAGCACTGGCACCCTTGCCCCAGAGGGGAGCAGCAGTGGAGCAAGAGGGGCTGGTGTGGGTATTCACCATGGGTCAGGGCACATGCTGTGGCACTCTGGCCATCGTCAGAAATCTGTTCTGCCTCTGATGTGCCACCTGTGCAATAGCCAGTATTGCCCTCCTCCTCCCTGCTCAGATGCCACTTAGGGTTTAGCTTGGGTGATTTGCACTACTCTCTCTTCTAGATAGCTTATTTGCTTTCTGTATTATCTAATCTACCTTTGGTTCCCCTAGTTTATTTTTCTTTTTCAGTTATTGTATTCTTCAACTCTGATTCTTTTTTATGTATTATAACTCATTTTTGAAGTTTTCACTGTGTTCATGCCTTCTCCTAAATTTGGTGAACATCTTTATGATCATTATGTTAAACTTTTTATCAGGTAGATTTATTTTCTTCAATTTGTTTAGGTCTTTTTCTGAGATTTTGTCTAGTTCTTTCATTTGAAACATATTCCTCTGTCTCCTCATTTTCCTAATTCTCTGTGTTTATTTTTATGTACCTGGTAGGTCTGTTATATCTCTTGATCTTGTAGATGTGGCCTTATATAGGAGATGTCATGTGGGGCCCAGCAGCATACTTCCTTCTGGCCACCAGAGCCATGTCCCCTATGTTGGCTGTGTGTGCCCTTCTGTTGTGGTGAGGCCGACTGCTGCAGGTGTGCTGATAGGTGGGGCTGGCCTCTGGCTGAGGGTTGTGAGGCCCTCCTTTGCACAGTTGCTGCAGGCATGTTGGTGGGTGTTGCAGGCCCCCGGCATGACTGAATGTGATGCGTGGTGGCACACAACTCTCATGGGTGTGCTGGTGAGTGAGGAAGACCCCTAGCGCAGTTTGTTGCATGACCTGGTGGTGCATGAGTGACACAGGCATGCCGTTTGGTGGGCTACACTTCTGGCGCATCTAGCTATGCAGCCTGGTGGTGCGTGCGTGTTGTGGGTATGCTCGGTAGGTGGAGCAAGCCCCCAGTACAGCTGATTGTGTGGCCTGACTGTTTGCAACTACTTTTTGTGCACTGGTGGGCAGGGTAGGCCCTTGGTGCTCCTGGTCGTGAGTCCCAGCAGTGCGTGATTGTTGCAGGCATGCTGGTGGGTGAGGCAGGCCCCCAGTTCTAATAGATTAGAGAGAGGATTCCTAAATAGTTCCCAGCAGTGCCAGTATGGTAGAATGAGATCAAAAAATGGCTGCTGCCAGCATCTTAGTCCCCAAGGGTAGTAGCAGCTGCCTCTTGCCTCTTTGGGAGGCTTCCCCAAATCAGCAAGTGGCTCTGACCCAGGTGCCTTTCATACTGCTGCCTCTGTGTTGGGAGTTGGAGCATGTGAGATTTTGGGTGGCCCTTTAAGAGTGGAGTCTCAGTTTTCCTACAGCTTTCCAGCTTTCCCAGACATAAGCACCACTGGTTTTCAAAGTGAGACGTTCTGGGAACTCATCTTCCCTGTGCAGAACCTCTGGGCTAGGGAGCCCAATATGGGGCTCAGATCCCTCCCTCCTCAGAGAGGACCTCCACAGTTTGCGATATCCCTCTCTCTCTTGGGTTGCTGCCACCGGGATTGTGGATCCAGAGTAGACCACGTCCCCACCCCTCCTATTCATATTGTGTTTCCTTCTTTATAACTTTAGTTGTGGAAAATAGTTTCTACTTATGTTCAGGTCATTCTCACAGATAGTTGTTCTGTAAGTAGTTGTAATTTTGGTTCCCATGGAAGGGGGTGAGCTCAGCGTCTTCCTACTCTGCCATCTTGATCTCTTTCTCTATATTTATATGTATTTAATGAATTTATACATAAATCAAAGGCTTAATAACTGAAAAGCATATCAGAGAGATGCTGTAGAATATAGTATTAAGGCTATATAACAGTGATCAGAACATAATTCTAGAGCCAGACTACACTGTATCTCCTTCACCTGCTAGAGGTGGGACCTGGAAGCAAGTTCTTTAATCCCTCTCTGTCTCAATTTTCTCATCTATAAAATGAAGATCATAATAGTCCCTACCTCACAGAGTTGTTCTGAGAATTACATGAATCATATATATAACATGCTTAAGACAGATCCTGGAACATAATAAGCACTCTGTAAACATTAGCTCTTTTTACCTGAATCAAATAATCAGGCATATCATGGATAAGGCAGTTTGGGATAAGGCTGATGATCTCTTTAATTTCAATATTACTGAAAACAAACAATTCTTGAGTGCCTGCCATGTGCTAGGTACTAACGCAGAGTTGGATAAAACTTGCTGTGTGATGCCTTCAGGGGCCTTTCCTTCATGTTTTAAAAGATTTTCCTGGAGA
The DNA here is from genome assembly GCF_963455315.2 of Globicephala melas. Taxonomy (NCBI): domain Eukaryota; kingdom Metazoa; phylum Chordata; class Mammalia; order Artiodactyla; family Delphinidae; genus Globicephala; species Globicephala melas. Next base: position 70,945,389 of record NC_083335.1, read on the forward strand.
AAGTCCTTGACATTTTAAGATTGTAGTCACACATCATATTAGCATCTCTACTAAGAGTTTCTTGTAAAAGTCTCAATAGTTCACTCAGAAAAGAATTCCTGTTATCTTTGTGCATATAGCTACAAGCATATTTCTAGGTTTTCCTTAGACAGGTCTCAATTTCAAAACCTTTCACCCCAGACAACCACTGATCTATTCTTTATCTCTAAATTAGAGAATATTATATAGATGAATCATGTAGTATGTGACTTTTTGAGATTGGCTTTTTTTCCCACTTTTTTTAAAATGCCCTTTCGATCAATCCAAGTGTAGCAATAGTTCATTCCTTTTTATTGCTGATTAGTGTTACCTTGTAAGGATGTACCAGTTCGTTTATTCATTCTCCAATTGAGGGATGTTTGGATTGTTTCTAATTTTTGGTGATTACAAATACAGCTGCTTTAATCGTTATAATACAAGTTTTCTTATGAACAGAAGTTTTATTTTCTAGAGGATAAATGCCCAGGAAGGGACTGTGGGCTTATATATATACGTGTATAATTTTCTAAGAAAATGCCTAGCCATTTTCCAGTGTGGCTGTTCTAATTTATATTCCCACTAGCAATGTATGATAATTCCAGTTTCTCTATATCCTTGCCAGAACTGGGTACTGTTAACTATATTTTATTGTAACCATGCTAATAAGTGTGTAGTGGTATCTCATCTGGGCCTTAATTTGCTTTTCCTTAATGGCTAATGAGGTTGAACAACTTTTCATGTGTTTATTTGACATCTGTATATTTTCTTTGGTAAAGTATCTGATCAAGTATTTTGCCCATTATCTATTGGGTTGCTTATTTTCTTACTTTTTGGCTTAGTGAATCCTTTATGTATTCTGGATATGAGTCCTTTGTTGGATAGGTAATTTGCAAATATTTTCTTCCAGTCTGTAGCTTATCTTTTTAAAAATCCTCTTATTAGGGTCTTTCACAGAGCAAAAGTTTTAATTTTATGTAGTCCAATTTATTTACTTTTTCTTTATGGATCATGCTTATGGAGTCATGTGTAAGAAGATGTCACATAACCCTATGTCACTAAGATGTTATCTTATGTTTTCTTGTAGAAGTTTTATAATTTTAGGTTTTACATTTAGCTCTATGATCTATTTTGAGTTTATTTTTATATAAGGTGCAAGGTTTAAGTTGAGCTTTTATTTTTATTTATTTGGGTTTTTTTGACCTATGGGTGTCCAATTGCTCCACACCATTTTTTGAAAACCTCTGCCACTTCTTAACTGTGACATCTTGGGAAATGACTTAACCTCTCATGGCCTCAATTTTCTTTTCTCAGAAATGGGGATAATAATAGGTCCTACCTCCTAAGGTTGAAGTGAGGATTTCAGACTATATGTTTAACTGCCTAGTACACAGTAGATAGTAGTAGCCATTATTATTATTTATTTTATAGAGTTTCAAATTGTGAGATTTTACTTTATGGTTTATAAAATTTGAGAACATATAATACATTATTCCTTTTAATCCCTTCAAAGGATGTTAGGGTGCATGGGTCAGTGCTGAGGTAGGGTTCTGGCAGATGGGTTCTATTGAGGTGATGACTGAAATCACTCATAGTCAGGAAGTGATAGCAATTTCCAGTTGGGAGGGGAGCTGAGCCCAAGGCCAGTTCAATACTGTATAAGGCAAGAGTGTGTAGCAAAAAACAGGAAATGAAAAGTGAATTCAGATGTTGTGGAAGTCAGGAGGAATTCAAGAAGTTCTTCCTGATTAAATAGGTAAGGGCAAAGGAGTTTTGGACCCTGAGTATGAACAAAGCAGGATATTGAGGTACCCTCTTGTGGAGTGCTTGCCTCATAGCTTAGTTTAAATGTGTTGGCCTTGGTTTTTTACTTTAGGATGGTTTTCACTAGCTATGTAGGAAGCATTTTGCCCTCTGTTCTCGAAACGAATCTAGTCCAAGACTGCATTTTGCTGTGAGCACAGTTGTTTTGGTGCCAATAGCCTGGTCATGTGCCAGGTTCCCTTTGAGTAGCATTTCTAAAACATACTGCTCAGGAGAGCTGAAAAGGCTGAAGAACCCTCTCAGGAAGTTGATTGTGCCTGTGGTAGGTCTTGGTCTGGGAGCCATTTCAAAAGCTGCATACCACTGCCACTTTGTTGATCCTTACTATGGTCTCTGGCACTCCATGCCATGTTGGCTCCCCAGGAAGTCTCCTTAGTCTCCCTGAGAAAGAGCTGGCAGCTTCAATGTTTGTTTGTGTGTGTATGTGTGTGTGTGTGTATTTTACTTCCTCTTTGATCAGTGTTATGAGATCCTTAGGTGAATTAATCTTTTGTGACAAGCATGTGCAGGATACCTTGAAAGAAAGTATGCTCTTAAATGGAAAAGTTGTAGTCACAACCAGTCTGACCAGAGATCCTTACCAGTCTGGTCAAGTGTAAAGTTTTACCGCTTGGAGTGGTGTCATTGGAAACTGACAGTGCTATTGAAATTACCTCTGAGCTGCAGGATATGACAAAACACATATGTTTTATTGCACAGTGCTGAAGACCAGCTTAATGTAATGGTTTATGTATGAATCTCCAAGATAATAATAGCACTTGACTTTAGCCCTTTGCAGTTTAGAAAGCCCTGCACTGTTCTTTATTTAATTTGATCCTTACAACAAGTATGAGAGAGGAAGGACAGGGATTATTATTTATATTTTACAGATACAGTGCTGTCAGTGTGTTCCAACTGGAGGGGCCTGGGATATCATCCATAGTTGTCAAGAGCATAAGCTCTCAGACAGATTGCTTATTTAAAACATTTAAAAAATTTTGGTAATATATATATATATAACATAAAATTTACAATTTTGAACATAAGTGTACAATTCAGTGACATTAATTACATTTGACATGTTGCATAACTATCACCACTGTCTTTTCCCAATTTTTTTTCATCACCTCAGACAGAAACTCTGTAACCGTTAAACAACTTCCCATTGCCCTGTCCCCTCAGCTCATAGTAACTTCTGATCCACTAACTATCTGTATGAATTTGCCTCTTCTATATATTTTATATAAGAGGAATCATATACTATTTGTTTTTTTAATATATGGCTTATTTCACTTAGCATAATGTCTTCAGGGTTCATCCATTTTGTAGCACACTTCTTATTGCCAAATAATGGATATTTTATACACACATACCCATGCACCACATATTGTTTATCCATTCATCCATTGATAGGCATTTAGGTTGTTCTATATATTGGCTTTTGTAAATAGTGCTGCTATAAACATTCCTGTACAAATTTTTGTTTGAATATGTTTTCAGTCCTTTTGGGTATATACCTAGCAGTATATTTGCTGGGTCATATGGTAATTCTATGTTTATGGTTTCTTAGCAGCTGCAACATTTTACATTCCCACCAGCAATGTACAAGGTTTCTGACTTTTCAATATCCTCACCAACATTTATTATTCATTTACTTGATAATTACTGTAGTAGTTATGAAGGGGGTATATTATAGTTTTAATTCTCATTTCCCTAATGATTAAGGATGAGCAGCTTTTCATATGTTTATTGGCCATTTGTATATCTTTTTTGGAGAAATGTCTATTCAAATCCTTTGCCCATTTTAAAATTGAGTTACCTACGTATTTGTTGTTGGGTTGTAGGAGTTCTTTACGTATTCTGGGTATTGACCCTTACCAGAATCATGATTTCCAAATACTTTCTCCCATTCTGTAGGTTTCCTTTGTACTTTTCTTCACAAGAAAATCACATTTTGTTTATTAATTTCCATTATTGATATAAAAGAAATGATTCATTGGCTTTTTTTGGCACTTTCTTGATGATGTTCTTTTGTTACCAAGTCCAAACACATTCTGCTCACTGCACAACAGGCCAATAAATCGGGAGATGAGGTGTTGTGACAAGGAATAACAACTTTATTTATAAAGCCAGTTGACTGAGAAGATGGTGGACTAATGTCCTAGAGAATCATCTTACCCAAGTCAGAATTTAGGCTTCTTTTATATACTAAAAGGGGAGGGGGTGTGGTTGGTTGTTGCAAACTCCTTGGTGTCAGAATCCTTTGTTCTTGCAGCTGTCCATGTAGGTCAGCTCACGATGTTCCTGCAAACCTCTGACAAGACAAATGTTATTCTCTGTTCTGCAACTTTTTATCTCTAGATGAATGGAAAAGTGTTACACCTCTAAAGGTCAGAACCTTGAGAATGGACTATCCTGTATATTTCAGGCTATAGGCAACATTCTTAACTGGAAGCAAAAGCCATAGAATGCAAAGGTTAAAGTAAAAGAAACAGATCCAATATGGAGTTCTTCCCTATTATACTTTGATGCATGAAAGTTTTAAATTTTGATGGAGTACAGTATATATATTTTTCTTTTTTGCTCATAATTTTGTTACCATATTATTCGTTTTTATGGATGAATAGATAGATCCATTGTAGATATATACCACATCTTCTTTATGCATTCATCCATCAAAGGACACTTAGATTTTTTCCACATATTGGCTAACAAACAATTTTGCAATGAACATGTGGTGCAGATATCTTTTGAATTAGTCTTTTCATTTTCTTCAGGTGAATACCCAGAAGTGGAATTTGCTGGATCATATGGTAGTTCTATTCTTAATTTTTTAAGGAACCTCCATACTGTTTTCCCTAGTGGCCGCACCAATGTACATTCCCAGCAACAGCTCATAAGGGTTCCCTTTTTTTCACATCCTCACCAACACTTGTTATTTCTTGTCTTTTTGATAACAGCCATTGTAAGTGTGAGGTGATATCTCATTGTGGTTTTGATTTGCGTTTTTCTGATCATTAGTGTTGTTGAGCATCTTTCCATTTGCCTGTTAACCATCTGTATGTCTTTAGAAAAATGTTTATTCAGATCTTCTGACCATTTTTAAATCAGATTGTTTGTTTTGTTTTTTTGCTGTTGAGTTATATGAATTCTTTATGTATTTTGGATATTAACCCTTTATCAGATATATGATTTGCAAATATTTTCTCCCAATCAGTAGGGTGCCTTTTCATTTTGTTGATGATTTCGTTTGCTGTGCAGAAGTTTTTTAGTTTGATATAGTCCCACTTGTTTATTTTTCCTTTTGTTGTCTTTACTTTTAGTTTCAGATCCCAAAAATCATTTCCAAGATCAATGTCAAGGAAATTACTTCTAGGAATTTTATGGTTTCAGATCTTACATTCAAATCTTTAATTCATTTTGAGTTAATTTTTGTGAATGGTGTAAGGTGGTGGTTCAGTTTCCTTCCATCACATGTGGTGGCTCAGTTTTCCCAGCACCATTTATTGAAGAGACTGTCCTTTCCCCATTGTATATTCTGGGCTCCTTTGTCATAAATTAATTGGCCATAGATGTATGGGTGTATTTCTGGGTTCTCTATTCTGCTCCATTGATCTATGTGTCTGTTTTCATGCCAATATCATACTCTTTTGATTACCATTTACATGAATAACTTTTTTCCATTCTTTATTTCAGTGGATCTATTTCTGTCTTTGGATTTAAAGGAAGTCTGTTGTGGATAGGATATAGCTGGATCCTGTTTTTCAATCCTTTCTATGAAGCTCTGCCTTTTTATTGGGGTGTTTAATCCATTTATACTTCAAAAATTTTTTTTTAATTTTTAAAAATTAAAAAAAAATTGTATTGGCATATAGTTGATTTACGTTATGTTAGTTTCAGACGTACAGCAAAGTGAATCAGTTATACGTATACATATATCCACTCTTTTTTAGATTCTTTTCCCATATAGGCCACTACAGAGTATTGAGTAGAGTTCCCTGGGCTATACAGTAGGTCCTAATTACTTATCTATTTTATATATAGTAGTGTGTATATGTCAATCCCAATCTTCCAGTTTATTCTTCCCGCTTAATCCGTTTACACTTGAGTAATTATTGATAGGTAAGGACTTAACTTCTGCCATTTTGATATTTATTTTCTGTACGTCTTACACGTTTTTGTCCCTCATTGTCTCCATTACTGCCTTCTTTTGTGTTTAGTTGTCTTCTTTTGTGTTTAGATTTTTTGTAGTGAACCATTTTTATTACTGTCTCATTTCCTTTTATGTATATTTGTTACATATTTTATTTGTGGATACCATGGGAATTACATTGAACGTCCTTAATTTATAACAAACAAGCTTGAATTTATACCACCTTAACTCTAGTAGCATACAAATTTCTGCTTTAAAGTTCTGTTCCTCCTCTGTGTATTGCTGTTGTTACATATTACATCTGTATACACTGTGTATCCAATAACATAAATTTATAATTATTTTTATGCATTTGTCTTTTAAATTACATAGGTCATAAAAAGGTGGAGTTACAAATCAAAAATACCATAATTGTAGCTTTTTTATTTTCATATAGTTACCTTTACAGGAGATCTTTATATCTTCAAATGATTTTGAGTTATTGTCTAGTGTCCTTTTATTTCATCCTAAAGCAGGGGTCCCTAACCCTTGGGCCATGGACCGGTACTGGTCTGCGGCCTCTTAGGAACTGGGCTGTGCAGCAAAAGGTGAGCAGCAGGCAAGCAAGCTGCTCCCCATCACTCCCCATCGCTCGCATTACTGCCTGAACCATCCCCCTGCCTCCCCCCCCCCCCCCCCCGTCGGTGGAAAAATTGTCTTCCAGGAAACCAGTCCCTGGTACCAAAAAGGTTGGGAACTGCTGTCCTACAGGACTCCCTTTGGCATTTCTTACAGAGGAGGTATAGTGGTGATGAACTCCCTCAGCTTTTGTTTATCTGGGAATGTTTTATTTTCTCCATCAGTTTTGAAAGGTAGCTTTGATGAATGTAGAATTCTTGGTTGACAGTTTTCTTTTTGTTTTAATATTTTGTGTCATCCCACTGTCTTCTGACCTCCCTGGTTTCTGATGGGAAATTGGATGTTAATCATAATGAGGATCCTTTCTACATGACCAGTCAATTCTCTTTTGCTGCTATCAAGATTCTCTCTATATTTTTGGCTTTTGGAAGTTTGATTACAACGTATCTCACTGTGAATCTCTTTGAGTTTATCCTTCTTGGAGTTTGTTGAGCTTCTTGGATGTACAGATTTATGTCTTTGATCAAATTTGCCGTGTTTTTGGCTATTATTTATTTAAATATTCTTTCTGTGCTTTTCTCTCTTTACCTTCTGGCAGTCCCATAATGCATATTCTCCTCTGCTTGATCATGTCCCACACATCTCTTAGACTCTGTTCATGCTTTAATTTCTATATCTTTAATGTATTCTCATTTTGTTCATACATCATACTCCTGATTTTCCTTAGTTCTGTATGTTTTCCTTTAGCATATTTAAGACAGTTGTTGTTTTGAAGTCTCTGTCCGGTAAATCTGATATGTGAATATCCTTAGAGACAGTTTCTGTTGGTTAATTTTGTTCCTTTAAATGGGCAATACTTTTATGTTTCTTTGTGTTCCCTAAGATGTTTTTGTTGTTGTTGTAAACTGAATGTTTGAATATTATAAGGCAGTATCTCTGGAAATAAGTTTCTCTCCCTTCCACAAAATTTTCTCTTTCCATTTTTATTACTACTTTGGCAAAGACTATATCCTTTGTCCTTTGCCCGAGGGGTCACCGAAGTCTCTGTTTCTTAGCTTATATTCAGCTAGAATTTTGATACAGATTTTCTTGTCTGCAGGAGGTAAAAACAAATAAACAAACATCTCTCCAAGTTTTTCCAGATTGTTTCTGTGCCTGGACCATCCTTCAATGGTTAGGGAGGCTTCCACTGAGACTAGGGATTGGTCCAAGGTGAAAGCTTATGGTCGTCTCAGTTTTTTTCTGAGTATGCATCTTACCCTGGGCACGCATGTGGTTTCTTAAATTCCTCATATACACAGTCGCTTTTAAATATCCTAATTTTCTTATTTTTATATAGCAGTTTTTTTTTTGTTTGTTTGGTTTTTTTTTTTGCGATATGCGGGCCTCTCACTGCTGTGACCTCTCCCGTTGCGGAGCACAGGCTCCGGAAGTGCAGGCTCAGCGGCCATGGCTCACGGGCCCAGCCGCTCCGCGGCATGTGGAATCTTCCTGGACCGGGGCATGAACCCATGTACCCTGCATCGGCAGGCGGACTCTCAACCACTGCACCACCAGGGAAGCCCTATATAGCAGGTTTTTATTAGTTATATATTTTATACATATTAGTGTATATATGTCAATCCCAATCTCCCAATTCATCCAAACCCCCCCCCGCCCCCCAATTTCCCCCTTTGGTGTCCACATGTTTGTCCTCTACATCTGTATCTCTATTTCTCCCTTGCAAACCGGTTCATCTGTACCATTTTTCTAGATTCCACATATATGGAAGCTCTCTTTCCTTAATCTCTCTTTCTGATCTTTCATTGTTAGCATATAGGAATGCAGGAGAGTTCTGTGTATTAATTTTGTATCCTGCAACTCTAGCAAATTCACTGATGAGCTCTAGTAGTTTTCTGGTGGCATCTTTAGGATTTTCTAAGTGTAGTATCATGTCACCTGCAATCAATGACAGTTTTACTTCTTCTCTTCCAATTTGGATTCCTTTTATTTCATTTTCTTTTCTGATAGCCATGGCTAGGACTTCTAAAACTGTGTTGAATAAAAGTGGTAAGAGTGTACATCCTTGTCTTGTTTATTATCTTAGAGGAAATGCTTTCAGCTTTTCACCATTGACACCAGTGAGTATGATGTTAGCTGTACGTTTAGCCATATATGGCCTTTATTATGTTGAGGTAGCTTTCCTCTAAGCCCACTTTCTGGAGAGTTTTTACATAAATGGGTGTTGATCTTTTAGTTTTACTGGAGTATAGTTGCTTTACAATGATTTGTTAGTTTCTGCTGTACAGCAAAGTGAATCAGCCTCACATATACAGATATCCCCTCTTCCTTGGATTTCCTTCCCATTAAGGTCACCATAGAGGATTGAGTAGAGTTCCCTGTGCTATAGAATCTGTTCTCATTAGTTACCTATTTTACACATAGTATCGATAGGGTATATATAACAATCCCAGTCTACCAATCCATCCCACCCCTGGTAGCCTTCCCCCCTTGGTAGCCATATGTTTGTTCTCTATGTCTGTGTCTCTATTTCTGCTTTACAAATAAGTTCATCTATAGCATTTTTCTAGATTTCACAGATGTGCGTTAATATACGATATTTGTTTTTCTCTTTCTTACTTCACTCTGTATAACAGACTCTAGGTCCATCCATGACTCTACAAGTGACCCAATTTTGTTCCTTTTTATGGCCAAGTAATATTCAATTGTATATATGTACCACATCTTCTTTATCCATTCTTCTTTTGATGGACAATTAGGTTGCTGCCATGTCCTATCTATTGTAAATAGTGCTGCAATGAACATTGGGGTGCATGTATCTTTTTGAATTATGGTTTTCTCTGGGTATATGCCCACAAGTGGCATTGCTGGGTCATATGGTAGGTCTATTTTAGTTTTTTAAGGAACTTCGATACTGTTCTCCATAGTGGCTGTATCAGTTTACATTCCCACCCACAGTGTAAGAGGTTTCCCTTTACTACACATCCTCTCCAGCATTTATTGTTTGTATATTTTTTGATGGTGGTCATTGTGACCAGTGTGAGGTGATACCTCATTGTAGTTTTGATTTGCATTTCTCTTATAATTAGTGATGTTGAGCATCTTTCCTTGTGTTTGTTGGCCATCTGAATGTCTTTTTGGAGAAATGTTTATTTAGGTCTTCTGCCCGTTGTTTGTTTTTCTAGTATTGAGCTGCATGAGCTGTTTGTATATTTTGGAGATTAACCCCTTGTCAGTTGCTTCGTTTGCAAATATTTTTTGCCACTCTGAGGGTTGTCTTTTCGTCTTGTTTATGGTTTCCTTTGCTGTGCAAAGGCTTTTAAGTTTCATTAGGTCCCATTTGTTTATTTTTGTTTTTATTACTCTAGGAGGTGGGTCAGAAAAGATCTTGCTGTGTGATTTATGTCAGAGTGTTCTGCCTATATTTTCCTCTAAGAGTTTTATAATGTCTGGCCTTACATTTAGGTCTTTGCATTTTGAGTTTATTTTTTGTGTATGGTGTTATAGTTTCCTTTTTCTTACATGTAGCTGTTCAGTTTTTCCAGCACCACTTATTGAAGGACTGTCTTTTCTCCATTGTATATTCTTGCCTTCTTTTCAAAGATTAAGTAAGCATAGGTGTGTGGGTTTATCTCTGGGCTTTGTATCCTGTTCCATTGATCTACATTTCTGTTTTTGTGCTGGTACCATGCTGTCTTGATTACTGTAGCTTTGTAGTGTAGTGTGAAATCAGGGAGCCTGTTTTTCACAGCTTCATTTTTCTTTCTCAAGATTGCTTTGGCTCTTTGGGGTCTTTTGCGTTTCCATGAAAATTGTAAAATTTTGTTCTCATTTGATAGGGATTGCATTGAATCTGTAGATTGCTTTGGTAGTATAGCCATTTTTGCAATATTGATTCTCCCAATACAAGAATGTGCTATGTCTCTCCAACTGTTGGTGTCATCTTTGATTTCTTTCATCAGTATCCTATAGTTTTCTGAGTACAGGTCTTTTGTCTCCTTAGGTAGGTTTATTCCCAGGTATTTTATTCTTTTCATTGCAATGGTGAATGGGATTGTTTCCTTAATTTCACTTTCTGATCTTTCATTGTTCGTGTATAGGAATGCAAGAGATTTCTGTGCATTAATTTTGTATCCTGCAACTTTATAAACTGATTGATTAGCTCTAGTATTTTTCTGTAGCATCTTTAGGATTTTATATGTATAGTATAATGTCACCTGCAAACAGTGACAGTTATATTTTTTCTTTTCTAATTTGCATTCCTTTTATTTCTTTTTCTTCTCTCATTGCCGTGGCTAGGACTTCTTATTCTATGTTGAATAAAAGTGGTGAGAGTGGACATCCTTGTCTTATTCCTAATCTTAGAGGAAATGCTTTCAGTTTTTCACCATTGAGAATGATGTTTGCTGTGGGTTTATCATATATGGCCTTTATAAATTTGAGGTAGTTTCCCTTCTATGCCCACTTTCTGTATATTTTTATCCTACATAAGTGTTGAATTTTGTCCAAAGCTTTTTTTGCACCTATTGAGGTGATCATATGGTTTTTATTCTTCTATTTGATGTATCACGTTGATTGATTTGTGTATATTGAAGAATCCTTGCATCCCTGGAATAAATCCCACTTGATCATGGTGTATGATCCTTTTAATGTGTTGTTGGATTCTGTTTCCTAGTATTTTGTCTAAGATTTTTGCATCTATATTCATCTGTGATATTGGTCTGTAATTTTGTTTTTTTGTGATATCTTTGTCTGGTTTTTGTATTTAGGGTGATGTTGGCCTCATAGAATGAGCTTGGGAGTGCTCCTCCCTTTGCAATTTTTTGGAAGAGTTTGAGAAGGGGAGTTGTTAGCTCTTCTGTAAATGTTTGATAGAATTCACATGTGAAGCCATCTTTTCCTGGGCTTTTGTTTGTTGGAAGAGTTTTAATCACTGTTTCTATTTTATTACTTGACTGGTCTGTTTATATTTTCTATTTCTTCCTGGTTCAGTCTTGGAAGATTTTACCTTTCTAAGAATTTGTCCATTTCTTCCAGGTTGTCCATTTTATTGGCATATAGTTGCTTGTAGTAGTCTCTCATGATCCTTTGTTTTTCTGCTCTGTCAGTTGTTACTTCTTTTTCATTTCGAATTTTATTGATTTGCATCCTTTCCCTTTTTTTTTTCTTGATGCGTCTGGCTAAAGGCTTACCAATTTTGCTTATCTTCTTAAAGAACCAGATTTTAGTTTTATTGATCTTTGCTATTGTTTTCTTCGTTTCTATTTCACTGACTTCTGCTCTGATCTTTATGATTTCTTTCCTTCTACTAACATTGGGTTTTATTTGTTGTTCTTTCTTTAGTTGCTTTAGGTGTAAGGTTAGTTTTTTTATTTAAGATTTTTCTTGTTTCTTGAGGTAGCATTGTATTGCTATAAAATTACCTCTTAGAACTGCTTTTGCTGCATCCCATAGGTTTTTGTCATCGTAGTTTTGTTTCTAGGTATTTTTTGAATTGCTCTTTGCTTTCTTCAGTGACCCATTGGTCATTTAATAACATATTGTTTATCCTGCATGTGTTTTTGTTTTTTACAGTTTTTTTTCCCTGTAATTGATTTCTAATCTCAAACCATGTTGGTCAGAAAAGATGCTTGATATGATTTCAATTTTCTTAAGTTTATCGATGCCTAATTTGTGACCAAAGAGTCTTGTATCCTGGAGAATGTTCTCTGTGCACTTGAGAAGAAATTTTTTTCTGCTCCTTTCAGATGGAATGCCCTATAAATATCAATTAAGTTTATTTGGTCTAATGTGTCCTTTAAGGCTTGTGTTTCCTTATTGATTTTCTGTCTGGATGATCTATCCATTGGTGTAAATGGAGTGTGTTAAAGTCCACCACTATTTTTGTAGTACTGTTGATTTCTGCTTTTATGGCTGTTAGCATTTGCCTTATGTATTGAGATGTTCCTGTATTGGGTGCATATATATTTACAACTGTTATATCATCTTCTTGGATTGATCCCTTGATCACTATGTAGTAACCTTCCTTGTTTCTTGTAACAGTCTATAGTCTATTTTATCTGATATGAGTATTGCTACTCCAGCTTTCTTTTGATTTCCATTTGCATGGAATATCTTTTTCCATGGATTAATATTTGGAGCGTTTAATCCATTTACATTTAATGTAATCATCAATATGTATGTTCCTATTGGCATTTTCTTAATTGTTTTGGGTTTGTTTTTGTAGGTCTTTTTTCTTCCCTTCCTCTTTTGTTCTCTTTTCTTGTGTTTTCCCCCTAGAGAAGTTCCTTTAGCCTTTGTTTTAAAGATGGTTTGGTGGTGCCAAATTCTCTTAGCTTTATTGTCTGTAAAACTTTTGATTACTCTGTCAAATCTGAATGAAAGCCCTGCTGGATAGAGTATTCTTGGTTGTAGTTGTTTTCCCTTTGATTACTTTAAATATATTCTGCCACTCCCTTCTGGCCTAAAGAGTTTCTGCTGACAAATTAGCTGATAACCTTATGGGGATTCCCTTGTATGTTATATTTTGCTCTTCCCATGTTGCTTTTAAATTTTTTTCTGTGTGTTTAATTTTTGTTAGTTTGATTAATATGTGTTTCGGCATGTTCCTCCTTGGGTTTATACTGTATGGGACTCTCTGTACTTCCTGGACTTGGGTAACTGTTTCCTTTCCCATGTTAGGGAAGTTTTTAGCTATTATTCTCTTGAAATATTTTTTATTGCCCTTTCTCTTCTTTTTCTGGGACCCGTATAATTTGAATGTTGGTGCCTTTAACGTTGTCCCAGAGGTCTCTGAGACTGTCCTTATTTGTTTTCATTGTTTTTTCTTTATTCTTTTCCATGGCAGTGATTTCCACCATTCTGTCTTCCAGCTCTCTTATCCATTTGTCTGCCTCGGTTATTCTGTTACTGATTCCTTCTAGAGTATTTTTCATTTCAGTTATTGTATTCTTCATCTTTGTTTGTTTGTTCTTTAGTTCTTCTAGGTCTTTGTTAAACATCTCTTGCATCTTCTCAATCCGTGCCTCCATTCTTTTTCCGAGATCTTGGATCATCTTTACTATCAGTATTCTGAATTCTTTTTCACATAGATTGCCTATCTCCTCTTCATTTATTCATTCTTATAGTTTTTTATCTTGCTCCTCCGTCTGCAGCGGATTTCTCTGTCATCCCATTTTGTCTCACTTATTTTGTTTGTGGTCTGCTTTCTGCAGGCTGCAGGATTGTAGCTCCTCTTCCTTCTGGTGTCTGCCCCCTGGTGGGTGAGGTAGATACTGGGCGGGATCTCCTCTTTGCTCTGTGGTTGTCAGTTCCCTCTCAGGGGCATGGTGTGCTCCCTAGTTGTTGAAGTAGTGGCCCTGAAATTTATTTCTTAGTGATATTTCTGATCTGCAGTGCCAGGTAGTTTGGATTGGAGCACTCCCACTAGGAGAGAAGACTCTGAGTATTCCTCCTCTGGGGCTGTTCACATGTGAGTTTGCTCTGTTGTGTCCCATTTCACCCATTGTGCAGGCTCACAAAGTACACTGTTGTTGGCACTGCTCTTGCTCCCACCATAACTGTGGATATGGCGGCAAATGGCCCTGGTGGCTCTCAGGTGTTGTTTTTACCAGGCCACGAGTGCAGTTCCACTGAGGTCAGTTGCAGTAGTCATGCACCTGGTCGCCCTGTGGGAGCTACGGAGGCGCCTCAGACTCTGGCCTGCCCTGACTCTTGTATGTGCCCACAAATGTGCCCTTCTAAAGCAGACCCATCTCAGCTGCAAGAGCACTTGTTTTCCATTCAGATGTTCTGCAGGCGCTGAATTTAGGAAGCCGTCATTAGAGGTGTAACTCCACAGTTTGCATAGCCGCGAGGAGAAATTTCAGCTTTTCTTCCTTTTTTTTTTTTACATCTTTATTGGAGTATAATTGCTTTACAATGGTGTGTTAGTTTCTGCTTTATAACAAAGTGAATCAGTTATACATATACATATGTTCCCATATGTCTTCCCTCTTGCGTCTCCCGCCCTCCCACCCTCCCTATCCCACCCCTCTAGGTGGTCACAAAGCACCGAGCTGATCTCCCTGTGCTATGCGGCTGCTTCCCACTAGCTATCTACCTTATGTTTGGTAGTGTATATATGTCCATGCCTTTCTCTCGCTTTGTCACAGCTTACCCTTCCCCCTCTCCATATCCTCAACTCCATTCTCCAGTAGGTCTGTGTCTTTATTCCTGTCTTACACCTAGGTTCTTCATGACATTTTTTTCTTAAATTCCATATATATGTGTTAGCATACGGTATTTGTCTTTCTCTTTCTGACTTACTTCACTCTGTATGACAGACTGTAGGTCCATCCACCTCATTACAAATAGCTCAATTTTGTTTCTTTTTATGGCTGAGTAATATTCCATTGTATATATGTGCCACATCTTCTTTATCCATTCATCCGATGATGGACACTTAGGTTGTTTCCATGTCCTGGCTATTGTAAATAGAGCTGCAATGAACATTTTGGTACATGACTCTTTTTGAATTATGGTTGTCTCAGGGTATACACCCAGTAGTGGGACTGCTGGGTCATATGGTAGTTCTGTTTGTAGTTTTTTAAGGAACCTCCATACTGTTCTCCATAGTGGCTGTACCAATTCACATTCCTACCAGCAGTGCAAGAGTGTTCCTTTTCTCCACACCCTCTCCAGCATTTATTGTTTCTAGATTTTTTTTTTTTGCGGTACACGGGCCTCTCACTGTTGTGGCCTCTCCCGTTGCAGAGCACAGGCTCCGGACGCGCAGGCTCAGTGGCCATGGCTCACGGGCCCAGCCGCTCTGCGGCATGTGGGATCTTCCTGGACCGGGGCACAAACCCGTGTCCCCTACATTGGCAGGTGGACTCTCAACCACTGCGCCACCAGGGAAGCCCTGTTTCTAGATTTTTTGATGATGGCCATTCTGACTGGTGTGAGATGATATCTCATTGTAGTTTTGATTTGCATTTCTCTAATGATTAATGATGTTATCAGCTCTTCTTCCTTATTTGCTCAGCCCCTGGGGCTCAGCTGTGGTTTCAGCCCCACCTCTGTGTGTGTTCTTCCCACCAGCATCTGCTCCTGATGCTGCCCCAGAGCACAAATGTCCACACAGGCTGGCAGGGGCAGAGGTGTCAACGGGCATGGCCGCTGGGATCTGCATGGCATGTGGAGGCTTTTGCGGTGGCAAAGCTTGGGCTGCCAGGACCAGCGTAGCCTGAGGAGGCTTTTGCAGGGGTAGCAGTCAGACCTGCTGGGACCCGCGCAGCCAGAGGCGGCTTTGGTGTGGGTGGTGCTCGGGCCTCCAGGTAGAGGAGGCTTTGCCTTGAGGGGTGGATGACCTGCTTAGGCAGACACTGCTGCTAGTGCCTGTGGAGGCAGGGGCCGGCAGGTGGGAAAGGGGATTGCAGTGGTGGCCCAGCCCCTTGCATGCCACTGAACAATGGTGCTCTGTTTCTACAGTGGTCTGGGCTTCTTCTGCAGACTTTATCCATTGTGGAGCTCTTTAGTCCCATCCCTTCAGGCTATCTCTTCACAGCCAACAGGTTTCCCCTCCCTGGGTCTACTCTCCAAACCCCAGTTTCCAGCACCCAGCTCCCCTCTGCACCAGGAGATAGATAACTCAGCCTGGGGTGCACAGGGCTGTGGAATGGACCATGAGCATAGGTCTTACTCTGTCCTGCCTTTCACAAACCAGTTGCTGCATTGCCCTCTGATCCTCTGAAGGTCCTTCTCTGTCCCAGCTGATCTCCCTGCTGTTAGGGGCTTTTCTGTTTGTGGGAACCTCCTGTCTGCTTCAGCTACACTCCAGGGGTCTTGGCTTGTCCCATCCCGTTTCCTCTTTTCTTTATCTCTTTCACATCTTTCCCGGTCGTGTGGGGATTTTTCTTGTCCTGTTAGGTGTCCAGGGTCCTCTGCTAGTGTTCAGTTGGTGCTCTGTGAGTACTGTTACATTTGTAGATGTATTCTTGATGTACCTGTGACGAGAGGCGAACTCCGTGTCCTCCTATTCCTCCATCTTGACTCCTCCCACAATTTCCTGTAATTTTATGTACCACTAAGAAAGGAAAAATGTCAATTAACATATGACATAACATTGATAGTAAGGTGTACCTTGATTTTAGAGATTTTAAAATATAAAGCTATGTCTTAGAACTGATGAAATATGGTATCATCATCAGCAGCAGCATCATTGTGATCGCCAATCATCATCTGGTTCAGTCTTCATATTTTGTAGGCAGGGCAACTGAGACCCAGAGAGTGTAAGAGACTTTCTAATGCATATGTTGGAAATTATGTCTTATCTAAATTTGGAATCCTGTCTTCATGATTGCTACTCCAGTTATTATGCCTTCAGGGGCCTGGCTGTCTCTTGAAACTAGCAGTTTGCCTTATGAGTAATGTCCTGCTAATCTTTCAGTGTTATAATTATGTTAGGTGTTTGTCAGCAGTGTGCTCAAAAATGGAAAGAAAAGGAGGACATAGAATTTTGTGGCTATCTTTTAAAGTAAAAATTTGCTAAAAGCTAGAAGGATGAGTTGGGTGTTTTCTAAAAGCATAGGTTGTGGGACTCAAAATCAGCTGTCATTTTCTATCTGTGAGATCTTGGGCATCCATTTAACCTCTTTGAGCTGAACTGTTTTAGAAATCTCAAACATGGGAATAAGTGCTATTCCATAGAGTTGTTTAGAGGGTGAAATGATATAATTTCTAAGTATAGTGATTGATAGACTGTAGATAGCCACTAAATGTTAGTTCTCTTTTCTTTTGTTACCGAGTGAAGCTCTCTCTGCTTGCTGCACAACAGGCCAATAAATCGGAGACGAGGTGTTGAGGCAAGGAATACGACTTTATTTGGAAAGTCGGCAGACCGAAAAGATGACAGACCAAAGTCTCCAAAAAATCATCTTATCAGGGTTTGGATGCCAGTTTCTTTTATAGAACAGAGATGGGGAGGAGGTGAAGAAGTAAAGTAAAAAGGCCGTAAGATTTGCAAATGTCTGCTGGAATGGCCAGCCTTGGGTTGAGGATGATTTAATTTCTTCTTTCTTGCAGCCATCCACAGGTGGACAGGGTCAGGATGCTTCCCTGAATGAAGGACATTGGTTTAACATTCAGGCAGAGGGACAGGGTTCCCCAAGGCAGGCCATTATGTATAGACAGTATCCTTTTAGTGAACAAAAGCAATGGGAAGCACAGGTTAAAGTAAAAGGAACAAATCCAACATGTAGTCAGATTTGGCTCTTTCTTGTTTCACTATTTCTTGGAGAGAAGTTGATTCACTGACTTTCTCCCGTCTCAGCTCAAATCTTGTTTATGATTATGATTTTGTAGAATTAGATCAGCCTTATTGCCTCTGGTGAATTTATCTGTAGCTGTACCTGAAAAGCTCCTACATATTCTTCAAGCTTCTACTCAAATGTCACCTCCTTTGTAAAGCCTCCTTAGATAACCCTTTCGGAGGAATACCATTCTTCCTATACCTGGAATAGCATATTATAATTCATTTGTTTAAGTGCATTCCACTATTAGAAAGTATGTTCATATGAGGGCAGTAACCATGTTTAGTTCTTATTTTTTTCTTTTTATAAAATGTAATGTTTAAAATTTAAACAAATTTATACTTTTTTTTTTTTGGCGGTACGCGGGCCTCTCACTGTTGTGGCCTCTCCTGTTGTGGAGCACAGGCTCCAGACGTGCAGGCTCAGGGCCATGGCCCACAGGCCCAGCCTCTCCGTGGCATGTGGGATCTTCCTGGACTGGGGCACGAACCCGTGTCCCCTGCATCAGCAGGTGGACTCTCAACCACTGCGCCACCAGGGAAGTCCAATGTATAAAATTTTTAAAGGATACTTTCCATTTACAATTATTAAAACAAATTGGCTATAATCCCTGTGTTGTACAGTACATCCTTGAACCTACCTTACACCTAATAGTTTGTGCTTCCCACTCTCCCACCCCTATAATGGAGTTTGTTTGTGTTGCCCCCCTCCCACTGGTAACCACTAATTTGTTCTCTATATCTGTGAGGCTGCTTCTTTTTTGTTATAGTCACTAGTTTGTTGTATTTTTAAATTCAATATAAGTGATATCATACAGCATTTGTCTTTCTCTGTCTGACTTATTTCACTTAGCATAATGCCCTCCAGGTTGCTGCAAATGGCAAAATTTCATGCTTTTTTATGGCTGAGTAGCATTCCATTGTGTGTGTGTGTGTGTATGTTTATGTATGTGTGGAGATATATATATATATATATATATATATATATATATCACATTTTCTTTATCCATTCATCTGTTGATGGACACAGGTTGCTTCCATATCCTGGGAATTATAAAAAATGCTGCTATGAACATTGGGGTGCATGTATCTTTTCAAATTAATGTTTTTATCTTTTTTGGATATATACCCATGAGTAGCATTGCTGGGTCATATGGTAGTTCTATTTCTAGTATTTATTTATTTATTTAATACATCTTTATTGGAGTATAATTGCTTCACAATACTGTGTTAGTTTCTGTTGCACCACAAAGCGAATCAGCCATATGCATACACATGTCCCCATATCCCTTCCATCTTGAGCCTCCCTCCCATCGTCCCTATCCGACCCCTCTAGGTCATCACAAAGCACTGCGCTGATCTTCCTGTGCTATGCTGCTGCTTCCCACCAGCCAACTATTTTACATTTAGTAGTGTATATACGTCGATGCTACTCTCACTTCGCCCAGGCTTTGCCGCCCCACCACATGTCATCAAGTCCATTCTCTATGTCTACCTCTTTATTCCTGTCCTGCAACTAGGTTCATCAGTACCTTTTTTTTATTTTTTTAGATTCCATATATATGTGTTAGCATCCAGTATTTGTTTTTCTCTTTCTGCCTTACTTCACTCTATATGACAGACTCTAGGTCCATCCACCTCACTACAAATAACTCAATTTCATTCCTTTTTATGGCTTAGTAATAGTTCATTGTATATATGTGCCACATCTTCTTTATCCATTCATCTTTCAACGGGTAGTTAGGTTGCTTCAATGTCCTGGCTATTGTAAACAGTGCTGCAGTGAACATTGTGGTGCATGTCTCTTTTTGAATTATGGTTTTCTCAGGGTATATGTCCAGTAGTGGGATTGCTGGGTCATATGGTAGTTCTATTTTTAGTTTTATAAGGAACTTCCATACTGTTTTCCATAGTGATTATATCAATTTACATTCCCACCTACAGTGTAGGAGGGTTCCCTTTTCACCACACCCTTTCCAGTATTTATTGTTTCTAGCTTTTTTGACATTATGACTGGCGTGAGGTGATACCTCATTGTAGTTTTGTTTGCATTTCTCTGATAAGTAGTAATGTTGAGCATCTTTTCATGTGCCTCTTGGCCATCTGTATGTCTTCCTTGGTGAAATGTCTATTTATGTCTTCTGGCCATTTTCTAACTAGATTGTTTTTTTGATATTGAGCTCAATGAGCTGTTTGTATATTTTGGAGATTAATCCTTTGTCTGTTGTTTCATTTGGAAATATTTTCTCCCATTCTGAGGGTTGTCTTTTTGTCTTGTTTATGGTTTCCTTTGCTGTGCAAAAGCTTTTAAGTTTAATTAAGTCACATTTGTTTATTTTTGTTTTTATTTCTGTTACTCTAGGAGGTGGGTCAAAAAAGAACTTGCTGTGGTTTATGTCAAAGAGTGTTTTTACTATGTTTTCATCTAAAAGTTTTATAGTGTCTGGTCTTATATTTAAGTCTTTAATCCATTTGGAGTTTATTTTTGTGTATGGTGTTAAGTAGCATTCTACTTTCATTCTTTTCCATGTAGCTGTCCAGTTTTCCCAGCACCACTTATTGAAGACTCTGTCTTTTCTCCATTGTATGTTCTTGCCTCCTTTGTCATAAATTACATGCCCGTATGTGCATGGGTTTATCTCTGGGCCTTCTATCCTGTACCATTGATCTATATTTCTGTTTTTGTGCCAGTACCATACTGTTTTGATTACTGTAGCTTTGTAGTATCGTTTGAAGTTGGGGAGCCTGATTCCTTCAACTCCGTTCAAGATTGCTTTGGCTATTTGGGGTCTTTTTTGTTTCCATACGAATTGTAAGATTTTTTGTTCTGATTCATGGTATATTTCTCCATCTGTTTGTGTCATATTTGATTTCTTTCATCAGTGTTGTATAGTTTTCAGAGTACAAGTCTTTTGCTGCCTTAGGCAGGTTTATTCCTAGGTATTTTATTCTTTTTGTTGCAGTGGTAAATGGGAGTGTTTCCTTATTTCTCTTTCTGATTTTTCATTGTTGGTGTATAGCAATGCCAGAGATTTCTGTGCATTAACTTTGTATCCTGCAACCTTACCAAATTCACTGATTAGTTCTAGTAGTTTTCTGGTGGCATGTTTATGATTTTCTATGTATAGTATCATGTCATTGGCAGATAGTGACAGTTTTACTTCTTCTTTTCCAATTTGTATTCCTTTTCTTTCTGTTTCTTCTCTGATTGCCATGGCTAGGACTTCCAAAACTATATTGAACAAAAGTGGTGAGAGTGGACATCCTTGTCTTGTTCCTGATCTTAGTGGAAATGCTTTAGTTTTTCACCATTGAGTATGATGCCTAATGTGGATTTGTCATATATAGCCTTTATTATGTTGAGTTAGGTTCCCTCTATGCCCATTTTCTGGAGAGTTTTATCATAAATCAGTGTTCAATTTTATCAAAAGCTTTTTCTGCATCTGTTGAGATCATCATGTGGTTTTTATTCCTTAATTTGTTAATGTGTATCACACTGATTGATTTGCGTATATTGAAGAATCTTTGCATCCCTGGCAGAAATCCCACTTGATCATGGTGCCTGATCCTTTTAATGTGCTGTTGGTTCTCTTTGCTAGTATTTTGTTCAGGATTTTTACATCTATGTTCATCAGTGATATTGGTCTATAATTTTCTTTTTTTGGGATATCTTTTTCTGGTTTTGTTATCAGGGTAACGGTGGTTTCATAGAATGAATTTGGGAGTTTTTCTCACTTTGCAATTTTTTGGAAGACTTTGAGAAGTATCGGTGTTAGCTCTTCTCTAAATGTTTGATAGAATTTGCCTGTGAAGCCATCTGCTCCTGGACTTTTGTTGGAAGATTTTTAATCACAGTTTTAATTTCATTACTTGTGATTGGTGTGTTCATATTTTCTAATTCTTCCTGGTTCAGTCTTGGAAAATTGTACCTTTCCAAGAATTGGTCCATTTTTTGTGGTTGTCCTTTTTATTGGCCTATAGTTGTTTGTAGTAGTCTCTTGTAATCTTTTATATTTCTGCAGTGTCAGTTATGATTTCTCCTTTTTCACTTTTAATTTTATTGATTTGCATCATTTCCCTTTTTTTCTTGATGAGTCTGGCTAAGGGTTTATCAATTTTGTTTATCTTCGCAAAGAACCAGTGTTTAGTTTTATTGATCTTTGCTATTGTTTTCTTCATTTCTATTTCATTTATTTCTGCTCTGATCTTTATGATTTCACTCCTTCTACTAACTTTGGGTTTTCTTTGTTTTTCTTTCTCTAGTTGTTTTAAGTGTAGGGTTAGATTGTTTATTTGATATTTTTCTTGTTTCCCGAGGTGAGATTGAATTGCTATAAAGTTCCCTCTTAGAACTGCTTTTGCTGTGTCCCATAGGATTTTCGTTGTCGTGTTTTCATTGTCATTTGTTTCTATGTATGTATTTAATTCTTCTTTGATTTCTGCAGTGATCTCTTGGTTATTTAGTAGTGCAGTGTTTATCTTCCATGTATGTGTGTTTTTTACAGTTATTTTCCTGTATTTGATTTCCAAACTCATAGCATTGTGGTCAGAAAAGATGCTTGATATGATTTCAGTTTTCTTAAATTTTCCAAGGCTTGAATTGTGAAGCAGATGTGATCTATCCTGGAGAATGTTCATGTGCACTTGAGAAGAAAGTGTATTTTGCCAGTTTTCGGTGGAATGTTCTATAAATATCAGTTAGACCTGTCTGGTCTTTTGCATCATTTAAAGCTTCTGTTTCCTTATTTATTTTCTGTCTGGATGATCTGTCCATTGGAGTAAGTAGGGTGTTAAAGTCCCCTACTATTTTTGTGTTACTGTTGATTTCTCCTTTCATGGTTGTTAGCATTTGCCTTATGTATTGAGGTGGTCCTATGTTGGGTGCATAAACATTTATAATTGTTATATCCTCTTCTTGGATCTTTTGATCATTATGTAGTGTCCCTCCTTATCTCTTGTTACAGTCTTTATTTTATTTACTTAAATTTATTTATTTTTGGCTGCATCAGGTCTTTGTTTCTGAGCACGGGCTTTCTCTAGTTGCAGCGAGTGGGGGCTACTCTTCATTGCAGTGTGTGAGCTTCTCATTGTGGTGGCTTCTCTTGGTGCAGAGCACAGGTTGTAGGCTCACGGGCTTCAGTAGTTGTGGATCGTGGGCTCTAGAGCACAGGCTCACTAGTTGTGGCACACAGGCTTAGTTGCTCCGTGGCATGTGGGATCTTCCCAGACCAGGGCTTGAACTCATGTCCCCTGAATTGGCAGGCAGATTCTTAACCACTGCGCCATGAGGGAAGCCCCCAGTCTTTATTTTAAAGTGTATTTTATCTGATATGAGTATTGCTACTGCAGCTTTCTTTTCATTTCCATTTGCATGGAATATCTTTTTCCATCCCCTCACTTTCAGTCTGTATGTGTCCCTAGGTGTGAAGTGGGTCTCTTGTCGACAGCATATATATGGGTCTTGTTTTTGTATCCCTTAAGCTTTGCTGTGTCTTTTTGTTGGGGCATTTAATCCATTTACATTCAAGATTATTATCGATATATATGTTCCTATTACCATTTTCTTAATTGTTTTTGGTTTGTTTTTGTGGGTCTTTTTCTTCTCGTGTGTTTCCTGCTTAGAGAGTTTTCTTTAGCAATTGTTGTAAAGCTGGTTTGGTGGTGCTGAATTCTCTTAGCTTTTGTTTGTCTGAAAGGCTTCTGACTTCTCCATTGAATCTGAATGAGACCCTTGCTGGGTAGAGTAATCTTGGTTGTAGGTTTCTTTCTTTCATCACTTTAAGTATATCCTGTCACTCCCTTCTGGCCTGCAGAGTTTCCACTGAGAAGTCAGCTGGTAACCTTATGGGGATTCCTTTGTATATGACTTTTTGTTTTTCCCTTGCTGCCTTTAATATTTTTTTCTTTGAATTTAATTTTCGTTATTATGATTAAATGTGTCTTGGTGTGTTTTTCCTAGGGTTTATCCTGTATGAGACTCTCTATACTTCCTGGACTTGGGTGATCATTTCCTTTCCCATGTTGGAGAAAATTTCCACTATAATCTCTTCAAATAGTTTCTCAGACCCTTTCTTTTTCTCTTCTTCTTCTGGGACCCCTATAATTCGAATGTTGGTGTGTTTAGTGTTGTCCTAGAGGTTTCTGAGATGTCTTCAATTCTATTCATTCTTTTATTGTTTATTCTGCTCCTCGGCAGTTATTTCCACCCTTTTGTCTTCCAGCTCACTTATTCGTTCTTCTGCCTCCGTTATTCTGTTATTGATTCCTTGTACTGTATTTTTCATTTCAGTTACTGTCTTGTTCATCGCTGTTTGTTTGTTCTTTAGTTCTTCTAGATCTTTGTTAGACATTTCTTGTCTATCTGTGCTTCCAGTGTATTTCTGAGATTCTGGATTATCTTTACTGTCATTACTCTCAATTCCTTTTCATGTAGATTGTCTGTTTCCTCTTCATTTATTTGGTCTTGCAGGTTTTTACCTTGTTTCTTCATCTGTGACATATTTTTTTGCCGTTTCATTAGTTTTTAATTTTTATGAGTGGGATTGTGTTCCTGTTTTACTGGTTGTTTGTCCTGAGACTTCCAACACTGGAGTTTGTAGGCTATTGGGCAGAGCTGGGTCTTGGTGCTGAGTTGAGGAACTCTGTGAGACCTCACTCTGATAATATTCCCTGGGGTCTGAGGTTCTCTGTTAGTCCAGTGGGTCAGACTTGGAGCTCCCACTGCAGGAGCTTCCCCCTGACCCCAGGCTCACGAATCAACATCCCACAAGCCGTGTGGGGCAGCAAGAAAAAAAAAGGGGGAACAATAACAAAGTAAAAAATAAAATTAGACTAGGAAACTAACATATATGTTAGAATGAATGTAAAAATAAAAATAAAGATGAATCAACAACCAGAAGTTGCATCAGTACCACAATAGTAAAAAAGTGGAGGAGAGATAAGAAAAAAAAAAGGCAGGGGGTGTGAGGGCTTGGCTGTGGTGAGCAGGGCCTACGCAAGGGTGATGTTTGGGTGGTGGGCAGGGCCAATGCTCAGGACCAACTGTGCTGGAAAAGGCCCTGGGTTTGTGGGGGGTGGGGTTAGGCTCAAGGAACAGAAGGGGCCCAGGCGTGCCCCCCACCCTTGGTCTCAGAGGGCAGGGGAACTCACCTGGGAGCCTAGCAGGTTTCCTGGGCTCAAGTGGGTGGGGCAAATGCCCTCCTCTCCTCTACTGGTCCTCTGTTCTGAGATCTAGGAGGGCCACCCTGCCTACCTTTCCTGATTTTGCTGGCCTCCCTCCTATGCCCCCAGGACCCATGTGGCCTGGATGGGGCTTTGCGGGGGGAATGGCTTGGGAGCTCAGCTCCCTGGCCTGAGTGGGCCAGGCAATCGCCCTCCACTCCTCTCCTGCTCTTCCTGGAGCATCCCTCCCACCTGCCTCTCCTGATCTCCCCAGCCTCAGGGGCGCCGATCTTGTCTGGCTTCCACTTATCCTCCTCCTCGGTCCCCCTATGTCCTACTGGTTCACTCTGGGGTTCCTACCGTCTCATTTGGGGTCAGAGTTCCTCACCAGCGGCCGGCAGGCACCCTAGTTGTGGGGAGATGCCTAGTCCATGTCTTCCCACACTGCCATTTTGACTCTTCTCCCCCTATTTTTAGTTTCTTTGAGAAACCTCCTTACTGTTTTCCACAGTGGCTGCACCAATTTACCGTCTCACCAACAGTGCACGAGGCTTACCTTTACCCCACATCCTCGCCAACATTTGTTGTGTGTGTTATTTTTGATGATAGCCATTCTGACATGTGAGGTAGTATATAATTGTGGTTTTGATTTGCATTACCCTGATGATAAGTGACGTTGAGCATCTTTTCATGTGCCTGTTAGCCATCAGCATTTTGTCTTTGGAAAAATGTCTATTCAGTTCTTCTGCCTATTTTTTAATTGGGTTGTTTGTTTTTCTGATGTTGAATTATACGAGCTGTTTATATATGTTGGATATTAATCATTTATCGGTCATATTTGTAAATATTTTCTCTCATTCAGTAGGTTGTCTTTTCGTTTTGTCAGTTGATTCTTTTGCTGTCCAAAAGCTTTTAAGTTTAATTAGGTCCCATTTGTTTATTTTTGATTTTATTTCCTTTATGAGACAGATCAAAAAAAATATTGCACGATTTATGTCAAAGAGTGTCTTGCCTGTGTTTTCCTCTAGGAGTTTTATAGTATCTGGTCTTACATTTAGGTCTTTAATTCATTTTGACTGTATTTTTGCATACAGTGTTAGAGAATGTTCTAATTTCATTTTTTTTTTACATGTAGCTGGTCAATTTTCCCAACACCAATTATTGAAGAGACTGTCTTTTCTACATTGTATATTCCTGCCTCCTTTGTCATAGGTTAATTGACCATAAGTTCATGGGTTTATTTCCGGGCTCTCTATTCTGTTCCATTGGTTTATGTGCCTTCTTTTGTGCCAGTACCATACTGTTTTGATTACTATAGCTTTGTAGTATAGTCTGAAGTCAGGGAGTGTGATTCCCCCAGTTCAGTTCTCTCTCAAGACTGTTTTCTTTGTATTATAGTTGCTTAGCACATGCAACAATAATAATAGCTAAAGTTTACCATTTTACCCATATACATACACTCACTAATCCTCATACTCACCCTGTGAAGTAGATACTGTTGTCACTCACATTTCATAGATGAGGAAGTGCAAGGATTAGATAATTTAGGTAAATCACCCAAGATCACAGAGTTGGGTGGTTGAGGAACATGTAGTGGAATTTTGTTCTGACTCTAAAGCTTGTGAACTTAACCACTGTGCACTAGATTGGTGCAGTCCAGTAGAATTTTTTTTGATAATGGAAATATTCTCTACGTTTGATTTCCAATATAGTAGCCACTAGCCACATATATCTATTGAGTACTTGAAATGTGGCTAGTGTGACTAAGGAACTGAATTTTTAATTTTATTTTATTTTAGTGAATTTACATTTAAATAGGCGCATATAGAAAACTGAACTCTCATCCTTTAAAGGCTGCCTGGGATTTTCTCTTAGCTCTCAGTGGTTCTCTCAGCTGTTCTTAGTTGACCAGTTATTCTATTAAAGAATCTGAATTTCATCCTGATAGAAAGAGAAAACTCACCTTTTCTGAAGACAGTCATATATATATTTGAGCAGTCTATCATTATTATTTAGACTTGATGTTAAGATTCTATAAATTGCAAAGATTGTTTTTGAGAATAAGTGTTCTTTGCCATTATGTTAAAATCAGTGTTCCACTATTTAGCTGTAAAACACAAAGATGAAATAGATTGCAGTAGATGTTCAGAGAAAAATGTTTTTGCTCTGTCTAAAACACAAACATATAGGAATAATTATCCCAATGGAAGTTTAAAATCACAGAGATACTACAGCCTGGAAGCATCCCATGAAAAACACTTACTATTGGGCTGAAGTAATAGGAGATTATGAAAACCACCCCGTGACCAAAGTCACTGCTCACATGTCAAGAGTTCCCAGAGAAGAATCCATAGCAGGTGCTTCTTGTGAGTGGATATTAGAGATTGAGGGAGAATGTCTGTTTATTAATTATTGTGAAAATCCAGCTTCCCACACAGCACATGCATTGAGTAAGTGTGGGCATATTCCAATCTCCAGAATCAAGAACCTTAGGGCTGGAAGGAAACTTTGTGCTCTTCTGGCATTTTAATCCACATGTATTTTAATTAATCAATTAATTAATTAAGCTGCACCCTGCTGCTTGTGTGATCTCAGTTCCCTGACCAGGTATTGATCCTGGGCCACAGCAGTGAAAGCCTGGAATCCTAACCATTAGGCCACCAGGGACCTCCCTAATTAACACATATTCAAAGAAATTTTTCTTATGGAAAATTTCAAACATACAGAAAAACCATAGTCTGGTATAATGAACCTAATGTATCCATCACTCAACATTTTTTGCAATCTTATTTCACATATCTCCCCTTAATCCTTCGAACACACATGCTGATACATTCTTGCATACGCACAGAGTTTTTTTCTGGAGAATTTTAATGTAAATCCCAAGTATGTCATTATACCCATAATGATTTCAGTGTTCATCTCTTACACTTTTTAAGTATATAGAACCACTGCAAACCATCATACTCAATACAAATTGCAAGTAATTTCTAATATCATCCACAACCCAGTCTATATTTACATTCTCCTGGTTCCTTCAATCTCTCTTTTTAATTAATAGATTTTATTTTTTAAAGCCATTTTAGTTTTACAGAAAAATTGAGTGGAAAGTACAGAGAGTTATCATATGCCCCTACCTATCCTCCACCACCTTTGCCCTATTATTAATATATCACGTGTACTTAAGGGTTCACTCTTTATGTTGTACTTGCTCTGGGTTTTAACATGCTCTAGACATATAATGACATATATTCACCATTGTAGTAGCATACAGAATAGTTTTGTTACTCTAAACATCTCCTGTGCTCCACTTATGCATCCTTCCTTCCCTCCTTTAAGTCCCTGGAAACCACTGATATTTTTCCTGTCTCTGTAGTTTTGCCTTTTCCAGAATGTCATTGTAGTTGGAATCATACAGTAGTAGCCTTTTCACATTGGCTGCTTTCACTTAGCAATTATGCATTTAGAGTTCCTCCATGTCTTTCCATGGGTAGAAGACTCAATTTTTTTTGCTGAATAATATTCCATTGTCTGGATATACTATAGTTTATCCATTCACCTACTGAAAGACATATTGGTTACTTCCAAGTTTTGGCAATTAGAACTAAAGCTGCTACAAACATCTGCATGCAGTTTTTTTTGTGTGTGTGGGCATACATTTTTAACTCATTTTGGTAAATAACCAGGAGAGAGGGTGATTGCCAGATCATATGATAAAAGTATATTTGGATTTATAAGAAACTGCCACTGTATTCCAAAGTGGCCATACTATTTTGCATTCCAATTAGCAATAATTAAGAGTTCCTTGTTGGGGGGCACCTTCAAGATGGCAGAGGTGTAAGACGTGGAGATCACCTTCTACCGACAAATACATCAAAAATACGTCTACATGTGGAACAACTCCTACAGAACACCTACTGAACGCTGGCAGAAGACCTCAGGCTTCCCAAAAGGAAAGAAAATACCCACGTACCTGGGTAGGGCAAATGAAAAAAGAAAAAACAGAGACAAAAAATAGGGATGGGACCTGCACCTCTGGGAGGGAGCTGTGAAGGAGGAAAAGTTTCCACACACTAGGAAGCCCCTGCACTGGTGGAGACGGAGTGTGGGCAGGGGGGAAGCTTCAGAGCCATGGAGGAGAGTGCAGCAACAGGGGTTCAGAGTGCAAAGGGGAGAGAGATTCCCACACGGAGGATTGCCTCTGACCAGCACTCACCAGCCTGAGAGCCTTGTCTGCTCACCTGCTGGGGCTGGTGGGGGCTGGGAGCTGAGGCTCGGGCTTCAGAGGTCAGTTCCCAGGGAGAGGACTGGGGTTGGCTGCATGAACGCAGCCTGAAGGGAGCTAGTGTACCACAGCTAGCTGGGAGGGAGTCCGGGAAAACGTCTGGACCTGCGGAAGAGCAAGACCATTGTTTCAGGGTGCACGAGGAGAGGGGATTCCTTCCCTGTCTGCCCACAAAAGGCAGAGCACTGCCTAAACGAGCTGCAGAGATGGGTGCAAGCCATGGCTATCAGCTTGGGCCCCAGAGACGGGCATGAAATACTAATGCTGCTGCTGCAGCCACCAAGAATCCTGTGTGCAAGCACAGGTCAGTATCCATACCCCCTTGGGAGCCTGTGCAACATGCCACTGCCAGGATCCTGTGATCCAGGGACAAATTCCCCGGGAGAACACACAGTGCGACTCAGGCTGTTGCAACATCATGCTGACCTCTGCCACTGCAGGTTTGCCCTGCATGCCAATTATAACTACCATTCCCCTCCCTACCCCTGGCATGAGTGAGCCAGAGCCCCCTAATCAGCTGCTCCTTTAACCCCATCCTGTCTGGGCGGGAACAGATGCCTGAGGGCGACCTACATGCACAGGTGGGGCCAAAACCAAAGCTGAACCCCAGGAACTGTGTGAACAAAGAAGAGAAAAGGAAATTTCTCCATGCAGCCTCAGGAGCAGTGGATTAAATCCCCACAATCAACTTGATTTATCCTCCATTTATGGAATACTTGAATGGACAATGAATCATCCCAAAATTGAGGTGGAGGACTTGGGAGCAACTGTAGACATGGGATCTGCTGTGTGCGACTGATTTGTTTCTGATTTTTATGTTAATCTTAGTATAGTTTTTAGCGCTTGTTATCATTGGTGGATTTGTTTATTGGTTTGGTTGTTCTCTTCTTTTTTATTATTATTAAAATTTTTTTCTTCTTTCTTTTTTTCTCCATTTTCTTCTGAGCCGTGTAGCAGACAGGGTCTTGGGGCTCTGGCCTGGTGTCAGGCCTGAGCCTCTGAGGTGGGAGAGCCAAGTTCAAGACACTGGAACACCAGAGACCTTTTGGCCACATGTAATATCAATCGGCGAGAGCTCTCCCAGAGATCTCCATCTCAGTGCTAAGACCCAGCTCCACCCAACGGCCAGCAAAATCCAGTGATGGATGGCCCATGCAAATCAACTAGCAAGATAGGAACACAACCCCACCAATTAGCAGGGAGGCTGCCTAAAATCATAATAAGGCCACAGACACCCCAAAACACGTTACCAGATGCAGCCCAGCACACTGGAAAGACAAGTTCCATCCCTACCAACCAGAACACAGGCAACAGTCCCCTCTACCAGGAAGCCTATGCAAGCCACTGAACTAACCCCACCCACTGGGGGCAGACACCAAAAACAATGGGAACTGTGAACCTGCAGGTTGATAAAAGGAGACCCCAAACACAGTAAGTTAAACCAAGTGAGAAAAAAGAAATATGCAGCAGAAAAAGGAACAAGGTAAAAACCCACCAGACCAAACAAATGAAGAGGAAATAGGCAGTCTACCTGAAAAAGAATTCACAATAATGATAGTAAAGATGATCCCAAATCTTGGAAGTAGAATGGAGAAAATTCAAGAAACGTTTAACAAGGAACGAGAAGAACTAAAGAGCAAACAAACAATGATGAACAACACAATAAATGAAATTAAAAATTCTCTAGAAGGAATCGATAGCAGAATAACTGAGGCAAAAGAACGGATAGGTGACCTGGAAGATAAAATAGTGGAAATAACTACAGCAGAGCAGAATAAAGAAAAAAGAATGCAAAGAATTGAATACAGTCTCAGAGACCTCTGGGACAACATTAAACACACGAACATTTGAATTATAGGGGTCCCAGAATAAGAGGAGAAAAAGAAAGGGTCTGAGAAAATATTTGAAGAGATTATAGTTGAAAACTTCCTAACATGGGAAAGGAAATAATCAAGTCCAGCAAGTGCAGAGAGTCCCATACAGGATAAATCCAGGGAGAAATACACCAAGACACATATTAATCAAACTATCAAAAATTAAATACAAAAAAATATTAAAAGCAGCAAGGGAAAAGCAACAAATAAAATACAAGGGAATGCCCATAAGGTTAACAGCTTATCTTCCAGCAGAAACTCAGCAAGGCAGAAGGAAGTGGCAGGACATGTTTAAAGTGTGGAAAGGGAAAAACTTAAACCCAAGATTACTCTACCCAGCAAGGATCTCATTCAGATTCCACAGAGAATTTAAAACCTTTACAGACAAGCAAAACGTGAGAATTCAGCAGCATGAAACCAGCTTTACAAGAAATGCTAAAGGAACTTCTCTAAGGAGGAAACACAAGAGAAGGAAAAGTCCTACAAAAACAAACCCAAAACAATTAAGAAAATGGTAATAGGAACATACATATCGATAATTAGCTTAAATGTAAATGGATTAATGCTCCAATCAAAAGACATAGACTGGCTGAATGGATACAAAAACATATATGTTTTTGTATACATACATATATATGTATATGTTGTCTATAAGTGACCCACTTCAGACCTAGGGACACAAAGAAAGTGAGGGGGTTGAAAAATATATTCCATGCAAATGGAATTCAAAATAAAGCTGGAGTAGCAATTCTTATATCAGACAAAATAGACTTTAAAATAAAAACTATTACAAGAGACAAAGAAGTACACTACATAATGATCAACAGATCAATCCCAGAAGAAGATGTAACAATTGTAAATATTGATGCACCCAACATAGGAACGCCTCAATACATAAGGCAAATGCTAAGAGCCATAAAAGAAGAAATCGACAGTAACACAATAATAGTAGGGGACTTTAACACTGCACTTACACCAATTGACAGATCATCCAAAATGAAAATAAGTAAGGAAACACAAGCTTTAAATGACATATTAAACAAGATGAACTTAATTGATATTTATAGGACATTCCATCCAAAAACAACAGAGTACACTTTCTTCTCAAGTGCTCATGGACCATTTTCCAGGATACATCATATCTTGGGTCAGAAATCAAGCCTTGGTAAATGTAAGAAAATTGAAATGATAACAAGCATCTTTTCTGACCACAAGGCTGTAAGACTAAATATCAATTACAGGAAGAAAAAACTGTAATAAATATAAACACATGGAGGCTAAACAATACGCTACTAGATAACCAAGAGATCATTTCACCACTATTATTCAACAGAGTTTTGGAAGTTTTAGCCACAGCAATCACAGATGAAACAAATAAAAGGAATCCAAATCTGAAAAGAAGTAAAGCTGTCCCTGTTTGCAGATGACATGATCCGATACATAGAGAATCCTAAAGCTGCTACCAGAAAACTACTAGAGCTAATCAATGAATATAGTAAAGTAGCAGGATACAAAATTAATGCACAGAAATCTCTTGTATTCCTGTACACTAATGATTGAAAATCTGAAAGAGAAATTAAGTAAACACTCCCATTTACCATTGCAACAAAAAGAATAAAATACCTAGGAATAAACCTACCTAAGGAGACAAAAACCTGTATGCAGAAAATTAAAAGACACTAATGAAAGAAATTAAAGATGGTACAAACAGATGGAGAGATATATCATGTTCTTGGATTGGAAGAATCAACATTGTGAAATTGACTCTACTACCCAAAGCAATCTACAGATTCAGTGCAATCCCTATCAAACTACCAATGGCATTTTTCACAGAACTAGAACAAAAATTTTCACAGTTTGTATGGAAACACAAAAGACCCCGAATAGCCAAAGCAATCTTGAGAAAGAAAAACGGAGCTGGAGGAATCAGGCTACCTGACTTCAGACTACACTTGGAAGCTACAGTAATCAAGACAGTATGGTACTGGCACAAAAACAGAAATATAGATCAATGGAACAGGATAAAAAGCCCAGAGATAAACTCACGCAATATGGTCACCTTATCTTTGATAAAGGAGGCAAGAATATGCAATGGAGAAAAGACAGCCTCTTCAATAAATGCTTCTGGGAAAACTGGACAGCTACATGCAAAAGAATGAAATTAGAACTTGCTAACAGTGTATACAAAAAGAAACTCAAAATGTATTAAAGACCTGAAAGTAAGTCCAGATACTATAAAACTCTTAGAGGAAAACATAGGCAGAACACTCTATGACATAAATCACAGGAAGATCCTTTTTGCTTAGAGAAATGGAAATAATAACAAATGCAAGTTAATGAAACTTAAAAGCTTTTGCACAGTAAAGGAGATCATAAACAAGACGAAAACACAATCCTCAGAATGGAAGTAAACATTTGTAAATGAAGCAACTGACAAAGGATTCATCTCCAAAATATATAAGCAGCTCATGCAGCTCAATATGAAAAAAACAAACAACCCAATCCAGAAATGGGAAGAAAACCTAAATAGACGTTTCTCCAAAGAAAATATACAGATTACCAACAAACACATGAAAGGATGCTCAACATCACTAATCATTAGAGACATGCAAATCAAAAGTACAATGAGATATCATCTCACACTGGTCAAATTGGCCATCATTAAAATCTACAAACAATAAATGCTAGAGAGGGTGTGGAGAAAAGGGAACCCTTTTGCACTGTTGGTGGGGGTGTAAATTGATACAGCCACTATGGAGAACAGTATGGAGGTTCCTTATAAAACTAAAAATAGAAGTACCATACGACCCAGTGATCCCACTACTGGGCATATACCCTGAGAAAACCATAATTCAAAAAGAGACATGTACCACAGTGTTCAATGCAGCACTATTTACAATATGCAGGACATTGAAGCAATGTAAGTGTCCATCGATAGATGAATAGATAAAAAAGATGTGGCACATATATACAATGGAATATTACTCAGCCATAAAAAGAAACAAAATTGGACTATTTGTAGTGAGGTGAATGGACCTAGAGTCTGTCATAGAGTGAAGTAAGTCAGAACGAGAAAAACAAATATCGTATGGTAACACATATATATGGAATCTAAAAAAAAATGGTTCTGAAGAATCTAAGGGCAGGGCAGCAATAAAGATGCAGACATAAAGAATGGACTTGAGGACATGGGGAGTGGGAAGGGCAAGCTGGGACGTAGTGAGAGAGTAGCATTGACATATATACACTACCAGATGTAAAATAGATAGCTAGTGGGAAGCAGCTGCATCACACAGGGAGATCAGCTCAGTGCTTTGTGACCACCTAGAGGGGTGGGATAGGGAGGCTGGGAGGGATACCCAAGAGGGAGGGGATATGGGGATATATGTACACATATAGCTGATTCACTTTGTTATACGGCAGAAACTAACACAACATTGTAAAGCAGTTATCCTCCAATAAAGATGTTAGAAAATAAGGGAAAAAAATAGGGAAGAAAAAGTAGTTTCTTGTGTCCCATTTCTTCACCAGCATGTGGGCTTGTCAGTGTTTTTGGAGTTTAAACTTTTTAATGTGTGTGTAGTGGTGTCACATTATTGCTTTGATTTGCAATTCCCCAATGATACATATTGTCAAGCATCTTTTCATAAGCTTTTTGCCATTTGTACACCTTTATTTTAATAAATTTATTTATGGGTGCGTTGGGGCTTCGTTGTTGCACTTGGGCTTTCTCTAGTTGCAGCGAGTGGGGGCTACTCTTTATTGTAGTGTGTAGGCTTCTTATTGCATTGGTTTCTCTTGTTTCAGAGCACAGACTCTAGGCACGCAGCTTCAGTAGTGTGGCACGTGGGCTCAGTCATTGTTGCTTGTGGAGTCTAGAGCACAGGCTTAGTAGTGCACATCCTTAGTTGCTTCACGGCATGTGGGATCTCTCTGGACCTGGGCTCGAACCCGTGTCATGTATTGGCAGGCGGATTCTTAATCACTGCATCACCAGGGAAGTCCCTGTAGACCATTTTTGTGTAGTGTCTGTTCAGATCTTTTGTACAGTTATATTTATCTATTTTAAAAATTTTAACTATTTTTTAGAAGTTTTATTGGAGTATAGATAATTTACAATATTGTGTTAGTTTCAGGTGTACTGCAAAGTGAATCAGTTATACACATACATATATCCACTCTATTTTAGATTCTTTTCCCATATAGGCCATTATAGAGTATTGTGTAGGGTTCCCTGTGCTATATAGTAGGTCCTTATTAGTTATTTATTTTATACATAGCAGTGTGTATATGTCAATCCCTATCTCCCAATTTATCCCTCCCCTCCCTCTTTCCCCCTTGATAACCATAAGTTTGTTTTCTGCATCTGTGACTCTTATTTCTGTTTTGTAAATACGTTTATTTGTACCACTTTTTTTTAAGATTCTACATGTAAGGGATATCATATGATATTTGTCTTTCTGTGTCTGACTTACTTCACTCAGTATGACAATCTCTAGGTCCATCCATGTTGCTGGAAATGGCTTTATTTTGTTCTTTTTTTATGGCTGAGTAATGTTCCATTGTATGTGTATGTACCACATCTTCTTTATCCATTTCTCTGTTGATGGACATTTAGATTGCCTCCACGTCGTGGCTGTTGTAAATAGTGCTGCAATGAACATTGGGGGTGCACTCATCCTTTCAGTTTACTGTTTTTCACCAGATATGTGCCCATGAGTGGGATTGCTGGGTCATATGGTAGGTCTTTATTTAGGTTTTTTAAGGAACTCCCATACTGTTCTCTGTAGTGGTTGTACCAATTTACATTCCCACCAACCATGTAGGAGGGTTCCCTTTTCTCCACACCCTCTCCAGCATTTAATGTTTGTTTTTGCCTATTTTAAAATTGAGTTGTTTGTTTTCTTATTATTGAGTTTTAAGGGTCCTCTGTATATTTTGGGTGGCTGTCCATTATCAGATAAGTGTTTTGTAAAGATTTTCTCCCAGTTTGTGGCTTTTTATTATTCCTAATAGTGTCCCTCACAGAGCAGATATTTTTGATTTTAATGAAGTCCAGTTATCAATTGTTTCTTTCATAAATTATGTTTTTGCTGTTACATCTAAAAAGTCTTTGCCAAATCCTGGCTACTTAGATTTTCTTCTATGTTATCTTCTAGGTTTTTTATAGTTTTGTGTTTTACATTTATGTCTGTAATCCATTTTGAGTTAATTTTTGTGAAAGGTGTAAGGTCTGTTTCTAGATTCCTTTTTTTTTTTTTGCTTCTAGTTGTTTTTTGCATCTAGTTGTTACAGCACCATTTTTTGAAAAGACTGTCACTTCTTTACTGAATTTTACCTTGATCCTCTGTCAAAGATCAGTTGACTATGTTTATGTGGGTTTATTTCTGGGTTCTGGGTTCTATGCCATTGATCTATTTGTCTGTTCTTTTGCCACTGTCACACTGTCTTGATACTGTAGTTTGTAGTCAGTAAGTTGGGTACTGTCAGTCCTCTGGCTTTGTTCCCCTTCAATATTGCATTGACTATTCTGGGCCTTTTGCCTTTTCATATGAACTTTAGAATCACTTTGCATTAAATCTATAGATCAAGTTGGAAGAAGTGGAAAATGATAATATTGAGTCTTCCTATGCACATAGTGTCTCTTCATTTATTTAGGTCTTTGATTTCTTTCATTAGAATTTTATAATTTTACTGGTAAATCTTGTACATATTTTGTATATTTATGCCTAAATATTTCAGTTTTTGGATGCTAATGTAATGTTTTAAATTTCATATTCAAATTGTAAACTGCTGGCATATATAAAGATGGTTGACTTTTATTAACTTTGTATTCTTCAATCTTGCTATCATTGCTTATTAGTTCGAGGAGATTTTTCTTCATTCTTTGGGTTTTTCTACATAGATAATAATGTCATCTGCATACAAAGATAGTTTTATTTCTTCCTTGCCAACCTGTATACCTTTTATTTTCTTTTTTTGCCTTATTCAACTAGGACTTCCAGTTGAAAAGTAGTGTTGAGAAGGGACATGCTTGCCTTGTTCTTGATCTTAGTGGGAAATGTTCTAGTTTCTCACCATTAAGTATTATGTTAACTCTAGGTTTTTGTAGATTTTCTTTATCAACTTGACATTCTCAACATGCTGAGAGTTGTTTTTTTTTTTTTTTTTTTTTTCGGTACGCGGGCCTCTCACTGTTGTGGCTTCTCCCGTTGTGGAGCACAGGCTCTGGATGCACAGGCTCAGCGGACATGGCCCACGGGCGCAGCCACTCCGTGGCATGTGGGATCCTCCCGGACCGGGGCACGAACCCGTGTCCCCTGCATCAGCAGGCGGACTCTCAACCACTGCACCACCAGGGAAGCTCAGGATGGAATATTTTAAATTGGTGCTTTTTCATATTTTCTGGGACAATATACAGATCAATTGGAATTTTGCAATTCTATTTTGAGAGCACCCCTGAAGGTACAGTCAGTGGTGAGAAAAGAGAAAATAATGCTACTGACTTCCTAGCCTCTATCTTCCTCCTCCTGTGACATATTCATGTGGTTGAAATCTGGTTGAGGGAACACGGAAAGAATCTCTGATAAATAAAGAAGTCAGTAAAATATAATATGTGGGCTAAGGGATATGAAAATATGGCAGAGGCAAACTTACACCTAGGTAACACTTGGCATGTTAATGGCTCTTCTACCATTAAAATATGATTTGGTTATTCTTTGGTTCATAAAAGCTTTTGTAGGTTGAAATTTAAATTTCTTTGTGTGGTATTCAAGGCTGTTCACAATTTTTCTTCTATTTATAATACTTCTCCAGTTTTATTTCCTGCTACTCCTCCCCATACCCCCTACTTGCCAACTGTGTTAAGTTCTCAGAATATTTCTGATTTTTTCCCCAGATTCATTGTCTCTTTATTTGCTATTTCCTCTGCCTGTAATTTTGTCCTCCCAGATTCATTGTCTCTTTATTTGCTATTTTCTCTGCCTGTAATTTTGTCCTCCCAGATTCATTGTCTCTTTATTTGCTATTTTCTCTGCCTGTAATTTTGTCCTCCCTTTTCACCTGGGTGAATATCTCTTTATCCTTGAAGTCACAGCCAAATATAAATCACTCTTTTGTGAAGTCTCTCCTGTGCCAAAACAGTTGCCCTCTTGTTTATCTTTGTAGCCCTATTACCTGTCACATTTCCTGACACAAAATAGATGCTGAGTAAATAAACATTTTGCATGAGGTATATTCTTTTTCCCACTATAATAATAATATTAATATATGCTCACTAAGAAAATTTGAAAAATACACAGGAGTATAAATAAGAAAGCGACAATCATGGACAGTCTCAGTAAAAACCACTTTTTTTACATTTTTTACCAGTCTTTTTCTCTATGCATATCATATATTTTGTAGACAGTTTGTGGTGATTATTTTGGTAAATGTTTAATAAACTGCTCCTTCTATTATTTCTTTTCAGTTTCATTATTCCCCTAATAGGTTTCTTGCTCTGGTCATGTTCATATAGGTACTTTCTTTCTTTCCTCTCTGTCTTCCACTTTCACATTTGCTAGTTCCCTCCTCAAAACTTAATTAGATGCTCTTCTTTCTGCCAGCTGTGCCCTCCACCTTCATTAGCCTTATTTTTCTTTAAAACCGGTTATAAAACCAACACTCAGAATAAGTTTTGCATGATTGAATCCATCTGCTTCTCTACCTTGTTCTGATAGAGATTAAATTTGGATGTTTTAGCTGGAAAAAATTTTGGGGAAAATAGTTGTCCCCTGACATTTTAGGTAACTCATGTGCCTGCCACGTAGTAGATGCTCAGTGAATGTTAGTGCCCCCCTTAATCCTAGCCTCTTGTTCCTATTAAGGTCACACAGCTGGTAATTGGCAGCCTCAGGACTAGATTCCAGGTCTACTGATTCCCCGGCCAACATGTATTTCTTGACAGGTTACTCTGTTAAAGTGTTGTTTGGTTGTTTAAGATCTCTTTTGTCTCCAAAATTCACGTGCCTTTTCCCTCACCAAAATTCCTTGCAAAATTAGTGTTTCCAAATCTTAGCTTGACTGATCAACTGACCCAGTGTAGAATGGCTCCTTCCTTTGGAACTTCCTTAGGCACATCCAGAGAACTTTTTAGCAGTGCTAGTAATAGAGTTCATAACTTTGGACTCCTAGATTTTGAATTTAGGCCATGAGGGCCAGCTGGTTGCTCTGAGGAAGGTTCCTAATTTTCTCATAAGGAAATACACATTTGAATATGGAGGTGTTGAAGGTTTGATTATGGCAGTGTTAATTTAGTGTTCACAGAATCTGCAGCCCCCTCGTTTACTGATAAAGGAAATGAGGTGCAAAGTTACTTAGCTATGAATGGCAGAGACAGTACTAGGAGGTCAGGCCTCTTGCCATTTGTACTAAAAGACACTAGAGAATATGTCTAGGTAGGAGCCGGGGGTAGGTAAAAGAGGTGGGCTTTGGATATGTGTCCTTCCTCTGACATATTATAGCAACTATCATATTGAAAAATGTGAAGTGGTCCACAATTCTGCATTTGGTTCTTATACTCTGGTCCTATCTTGTATATACATATGAGAAATTATTGCAAGGTAAAGAACTTAGATTGTTTTCCCAGAATAATTCTCTGGAGAGAAATTGAGATTACATTGCCAGATTTTTATAATGAACACAATTTGCAGTATAATGTTTTGAGGGCTTTAGATTCCCCTTGTAAAAATAGTAACATTCTTAGCATACAGCACTTTGGGGAAAGCAGCTGGTGTTTGTGGAAAGAGATCTGGCCTGGTATTAGGTTTTAGAACTCATTAAGCCAGAACTCACTGTGGACTTTTCATAAGGCCCTTCCTCTTTTCTGGGCCTTGGTTTCCAATTGTGTACAATCAGAGATTACATTAGTTACTCTCATGGGTCTTCCTGTGCTGATATTCTAGGTTCTAAGGGCATTTTTAGCATTCTGCTGAAGTAGCCACTTCTCCCAGCCACCTGCTGCATTCCAGGAAAGACCCCCATTCTCTCCTTATTGCCTAACTTGATTGTTTCATGTTACAGACTATTGGACATGTTGTGCTTGTCATTTCTACAGATCCCTTTGATTTCTCTTGAATTTCACAGTTGTTTCTTTGCTTGTTCATTTCTCTTAGGACTCTATTGTTCTCCTATTAATAGTGGTTTGTCTTCTTGGTCACCTCTCTCTTCAGCTCATCAGTTCTGAGAACTATGCCTTTCATTCAGTGCTCAGGGTACTCCACTCCTTTTTCATTTTAGCTGGGATGGCTCCAGATATAACAGTATGTGTGTTTCAAGGTCATGCAGTTTGCACCTCTGCTGATAATAGTCTCTGTGGTTTCTTTAAAAGGGGTATTTATTTATTTACTATTAAAATACTAGTAATAACAGTGAAAACTATTTTTACCCATAAAATTAGCTTTTAAAAATTTTTATGTTCTTATCTAATTTTACTCATATGTGTTTTATTATTTGTTTTTGAATGCTTTTTTTCCCCAAATAAGGTAATGTAGCTACATAAAAATTCTTGGAATTAAGAAGAGGAAAAGGAATCACCTCAGAATGCCACCACTCTAATTTAAACACTCTTAATACTATGGTATACC
The DNA here is from genome assembly GCF_963455315.2 of Globicephala melas. Taxonomy (NCBI): domain Eukaryota; kingdom Metazoa; phylum Chordata; class Mammalia; order Artiodactyla; family Delphinidae; genus Globicephala; species Globicephala melas. Next base: position 70,986,211 of record NC_083335.1, read on the forward strand.
AAAAAAAAAACAATTAGATTAAAAAATGGGCAGAGGATCTGAAATAGACATTTTTCCAAAGAAGACATACAGATGGCCAATAGGTACATGAAAAGATGCACAACATCATTAATCATCAGAGAAATGTAATGCAAAATCACAATGAAATATCACCTCATGCCTCATAGAATAACCTTCGTAAAAAAGACAAGAGATAAATGCTACTGAGGGTGTGGAAAAAAGGGAACCCTTGGTGCTGTTGGTGGGAATATAAGTTGGTGCAGTCACTATGCAAAACATTATGGATGCTCCTAAAAAATGAAAAGTAGGGCTTCCCTGGTGGCACAGTGGTTGAGAGTCCACCTGCCGATGCAGGGGACACGGGTTCATGCCCTGGTCCAGGAAGATCCCACATGCTGCGGAGTGGCTGGGCCTGTGAACCATGGCCACTGAACCTGCGCATCCAAAGCCTGTGCTCCGCAACGGGAGAAGCCACAACAGTGAGAGGCCCACGTACCGCAAAAAAAAAAAAAATAGAAAAGAAAAGTAGAACTACCATAGGATCTGGAACTCCCATGTCTGAGTATTTATCCAAAGAAAACTAAATCACTATCTCAAAGAGATAGCTGCACCCTCCTGTTCATAGCAGCATTATTTACAATAGCAAAGACATGGAAGCAACCTAAGTATTCATTGGTGGAAGAATGGATAAAGAAGTTGGGGTGTGTATACACACACACACACACACACACACACACACACACACACACACTAGAATATTATTATTCAGCTATAAAAAAGAAGAAAATTCTGATAGAGATTGGCCAAAATGGTAGAGTAGAAAGACACTGAGCTCACCTCCTCTCATGGGCACACCAAAATCACAACTATCTTCAGGACAATCATTGATGAAAAAGACCAAAAGCTACCAAAAAAGATCTTCTACAACTAAAGACATGAAGAAGGAAACACAGTGAGACAGGTAGGAGGGGCAGACTCATGAAATAGTCAAGTGCCATACACCTGGGCAGGTGACCCACAAACTGTAGAATAATTACATTGCAGAGGTTCTTCCAAAGGAGTGAAATGTCTGAGCACCATGTTATAGCCTCTGTAGCCCAGGGGTCCAGCACTGAAAATATGAGCCCCCAGAGCATATGGATTTGAAGGCCAGCAGTACTTACTTTTGGGAGTCCTAGAAGGTTGAGGGAAATAGAGATTTCACTCTTAAAGGGTGCACACAAAATTTCATACACTCCGTGACCCAGGGCAGAAGCATTAATTTTAGAGAAGACTGGTCCAGACCTACCTGCTGATCTTGGAGAATCTCCTGGAGAGGCAGGAGGAAAGCTCACCTTGGAAACAGACCCTGGTGGCAGCCATTACTGGGAGCTCCTTCTACCATGTGGACACCGGTGCAACAAGCACAATTGTGGAATCCTCCCTCTAACTCATTAGTGCCAAGACCTGGCCCCATGCAACAGCATGTAGGCACGAGTGCTGGGATGCCTCAGGCCAAGAAAGTAAATGGCCAGGGACACAGCTCCACCCATCAGCAGACAGGCTGTCTTAAGACCCTCTGAGCCCACAGCCACCTATGGACTCAGTCCTGCCCATCAGAGGGTTCAGGACCCAGCTCCATCCACCAGTGAGCAGGCGTGAGTCCCAGAATCACCTGGGCCCTGACCCTGCCCTCCAGGGAGCCTGCTCAAGCCTCTGGACCAGCGTCACCCACAAGAGAGCAGACACAAGGCTGAAGAAAACCACAATCCTGCAGCCTGCCTGTCAGCAGGGCAGACCCTGCCCTGGGGCCAGCTGGGTCCTGGCCCTGCCCATTAGCAGGCCAGTGCAAACTTCAGGACACACTGGACACTGTACCCCACTGTGTTGGCAGTCAGCCCCCCACAGCAACGATCCAGCTCTTGGACCCCTGGATTCTGCAACCAGACTCCAGGACCCAGCTCTGCTGCCAGTAGACCAGTACTAAACCCAAGACGTGGCTTCACCCACCAGTGGGCAGGCAACAGCCTTGGAGTCTTTGGGATCTTGACTCTGCTCACCTGTGAGCCAGCATAAGCCCTGGGGCCCCCTGGGGTTTGGCAATCACCTGCTTTGTGACCTGGTCCCATCAACCAGTGGCTGGCAGCCTCCGCACAAGGCAGGGACTGGCTAACAACTGGACTGGGGGGGCAAACAACTGGACCAGGGTCCAAACAAGCCTACCAGACTGCCCACATAGCCTGCCACAAGAGAAGGATACATGCAGCCCTCATAGGGGGAACTCCTACAGCATATAGCTCAGATGACGAGTGGAGAATGTGCTGCTGGGACGTATAGGATGTCTCGTACAAAAGGCCACTTCTCCAATGTGGATAATGTAATCAAACTACCAGATACATAAAAATAAAAAAAGCACGTTCGGCAAAATGAGGTGACAGAGGAATATGTTAAAAGGAAGGAACAAGATAAAACCCCAGAAGAAGAACTAAGTGAAGTGGAGCTGGGCAATCTAACTGAGAAGGAGTTCAGGATAGTGATCATAAAGATGATCAGAGAACTTGGGAGAAGAACGTATGCACAGAGCAAGAAGTTAGAAGTTTTTAACAGAGTTAGAAAATATTAAAGAACGATGAAACACAGATGAAGAATACAATAACTGAAATGAAAAATACACTTGAAGTGATCACCAGTAGACTAAATGGTACAGAGGAATGGATCAGTGAGCTAGAAGACAGAGTAATGGAAATCACTGATGCTGAACAGAAAAAAGAAAAAAGAATGAAAAGCATTGAGGACAGTTTATGACCTCTTTGACAATATCAGGACTTATTTATATAAATAACAGTAATCCAATAACAATATTTTATAATAACTATAAATGGAGTAGAACCTTTAAAATTGTGAATCACTATGTTATACACCTGTAAATTGTATAATACTGTACATCAACTATATCTCAATAAAATTTAAAAAAGAAGGAATTACTGCCACTTGCAACAACATGGATGGATCTTGAGGCCATCGTGCTTAATGAAATAAGTCAGACAGAGAAAGACAAATGCTCTATGATCTTGCTTACATATGGAATCTAAAAACCTGAACTCATCGGAATAGAGAATAGATTTGTGGTTGCCAGAGATGGGGGTGAGGAGTGGGGAAATTGATGAAGATGGTCAAAAGGTACAAACAAATATATGGTGTGTTTCATTCCAGTTTTTTTAAAAAATTATGTAGTCATTGTAGAAATAAAATTTTGAGATTTTTCATGAATTTCACATTTTAAAAATATATTTATTTTATTTATTTATTTTTGGCTGTGTTGGGTCTTTGTTGTTGTGCACAGGCTTTCTCTAGTTGTGGCAAGCAGGGGCTACTCTGTTGCGGTGCACGGGCTTCTCATTGAGGTGGCTTCTCATTGCTGAGCATGGTCTCTAGGGGCACAGGCTCAGTAGCTGTGGCTCACGGGCTCTAGAACGCAGGCTCAGTAGTTGTGGCACACGGACTTACTTGCTCCACGGCATGTGGGATCTTCCTGGACCAGGGCTCGAACCCAGGTCCCCTGCATTGGCAGGTGGATTCTTAACTACTGCGCCACCAGGGAAGCCCCATGAATTTCACATTTTTAAGTAGTTGCAGATTTATAGAATAATTGCAAAAATCATACAAAGAATTCCTGTATAAACTTGTTATTCTTTACCTAGGTTCTTCAAGTGGTGACATTTCCCACACTTGTTAAAAATCATTCTCTCTTTCTTTTCTGAAACATTTGAGAGAAATTGCAGACATATTATGCCTCTTTACCTCTAAATACTTCAATGTGCGTGTCCTAAAAACAATGAAATTTTCCTATGTAACCACAGTATAATTATCAAAACCAGGAAATTATCATTGATACTATTATCTAATATACAGATTTTATTCGAGTTTCCCAATCTTGAGTTATTTAAAACAACTTATTCTCATTTTGAAAACCCATCGCTGCTGAGATTATTTCTGAATTAAGCTGTGTTTTGGGACATTTAGATTGCTTTTCTTTTTTTTTTAGATGTCCGATAAACACTTTATTGAATAAAAAACATAAAATATGAGTATCATCTTTTCTGGAAACCTTGGGGATCCCAGCTCCCCCAAAACATTAAGCCCGTAATAAATGACTCTCTAATGGAGGGATTTAAGACACCATGATGGGAAAAGAGTTGTATTTCAGTGCCAGGAGGATTCCTGGCAGCTGCTATTTTTATTCCACTTAAGCCACCCTTGTTCACTGACCAGCTGCTGGCAAAGAAGAGCTACCTCAGTCCATTCTGTCCAGAACCCTTCAATTCCATACACGTTTATTGAGTGCCACCTACACGTAGACAATGCAGGGAAGGGTAAACTTTACATGGTTATCTCTGTTTGTAGGGTTAAATTCTTAGCCTGGCATTCAAGACCTTTTATAATTTGGGCACAATCTAAGCTCCTCCCCTGCCAGCTCTCCTTTTATTCCACATCCAGACACCGCCCACCACATCAAGCAATGGGACCCATTTTACAGATACGCTGTGCAGTTTCACACTTCCATGTTACCCCTTGCCACCTGTGGGCCACTTACTTAATCTTTAGTGCCTACTGCAAATGCCAGTTCATCAATTCCTCCATTCATCCATTTATTTGCTCATTTAATAAACATTTCCTAAGCAAGTCATGTGTTGAATGTTAGGGTCACTGAGAGGATCCAGAAAGGAACACTGTTCTGAAGATATTAGCAGTCTGGGAGGGGAGGAGGATGTGTCCACATAGATTGCATTGCACGGAACCAAGTGCTCAAAAGCCATGGGGTGGGGCCATAGATCCAGCCCATAGGGTCAGGGATGGCGTGTTGGACAAGACTTGGAGTTACTTTGGATGAAAGGACCTGCCAGAAGGCTTTCTCTGGCCACCCTGGCTGAAACAGGAGCCCACCTCACTTTCTCTTCCTTGCCAGCCTTTATCTTTATTTTTATTTTTTTACATATTTATTGGAGTATAATTGCTTTACAATGGTGTGTTAGTTTCTGCTTTATAACAAAGTGAATCAGTTATACATATATGTATGTTCCCATATCTCTTTCCTCTTGTGTCTCCATCCCTCCCACACTCCCTATCCCACTCCTCTAGGTGGTCAGAAAGCACCGAGCTGATCTCCCTGTGCTATGCGGCTGCTACCCACTAGCTATCTATTTTACGTTTGGTAGTGTATATATGTCCCTGCCACTCTCTCACTTTGTCACAGCTTACCCTTCCCCCTCCCCATATCCTCAACTCCATTCTATAGTCGGTCTGTGTCTTTATTCCAATCTTACCCCTAGTTTCTTCATCAACTTTTTTTTTCTTAGATTCCATATATATATGTGTTAGCATACGGTATTTGTCTTTCTCTTTCTGACTTACTTCACTCTGTGTCACAGACTCTAGGTCCATCCACCTCACTACAAATAACTCAATTTCATTTCTTTTTATGGCTGAGTAATATTCCATTGTATATATGTGCTACATCTTCTTTATCCACTCATTCGATGATGGACACTTAGGTTGATTCCATCTCCTGGCTATTGTAAATAGAGCTACAATGAATATTTTGGTACATGCCTCTTTTTGACTTACGGTTTTCTCAGGGTATATGCCCAGTAGTGGGATTGCTGGGTCATATGGTAGTTCTATTTGTAGTTTTTTAAGGAACCTCCATACTGTTCTCCATAGTGGCTGTACCAATTCACATTCCCACCAGCAGTACAAGAGTGTACCCTTTTCTCCACACACTCTCCAGCATTTATTGTTTCTAGATTTTTTTGATGATGGCCATTCTGACCAGTGTGAGATGATATTTCATTATAGTTTTGATTTGCATTTCCCTAATGATTAATGATGTTGAGCATTCTTTCATGTGTTTGTTGGAAATCTGTATATCTTCTTTGGGGAAATGTCTATTTAGGTCTTCTGCCCATTTCTGGATTGGGTTGTTTGTTTTTTTGTTACTGAGCTGCATGAGCTGCTTATAAATTTTGGAGATTAATCCTTTGTCAGTTTTGTCATTTGCAAAAATTTTCTCCCATTCTGAGGGTTGTCTTTTGGTCTTGTTTATGGTTTCCTTTGCTGTGCAAAAGCTTTGAAGATTCATTAGGTCCCATTTGTTTATTTTTGTTTTTATTTCCATTTCTCTAAGAGGTGGGTCAAAAAGGATCTTGCTGTGATTTATGTCATAGAGTGTTCTGCCTATGTTTTCCTCTAAGAGTATGATAGTTTCTGGCCTTACATTTAGGTTTTTAATCCATTTTGAGCTTATTTTTGTTTACGGTGTTAGGGAGTATTCTAATCTCATACTTTTACATGTACCTGTCCAGTTTTCCCAGCACCACTTATAGAAGAGGCTGTCCTTTCTCCACTGTACATTCCTGTCTCCTTTATCAAAGATAAGGTGGCCATATGTGCGTGTGTTTATCTCTGAGCTTTCTATCCTGTTCCATTGATCTATCTTTCTGTTCTTGTGCCAGTACCAAACTGTCTTGATTACTGTAGCTTTGTAATATAGTCTGAAGTCAGGGAGCCTGATTCCTCCAGCTCCGTTTTTCGTTCTCAAGATTGCTTTGGCTATTCGGGGTCTTTTGTGTTTCCATACAAATAGTGAAATTTTTTGTTCTAATTCTGTGAAAAATGCCAGTGTTAGTTTGATAGGGATTGCATTGAATCTGTAGATTGCTTTGGGTAGTATAGTCATTTTCACAATGTTGATTCTTCCAATCCAAGAACATAGTATATCTCTCCATCTATTTGTATCATCTTTAATTTCTTTCATCAGTGTCTTATAATTTTCTGCATACAGGTCTTTTGTCTCCTTAGGTAGGTTTATTCCTAGATATTTTATTCTTTTTGTTGCAGTGGTAAATGGGAGTGTTTTCTTGATTTCACTTTCAGATTTTTCATCATTAGTGTATAGGAATGCCAAAGATTTCTGTGCATTAATTTTATACCCTGCTACTTTACCAAATTCATTCATTAGCTCTAGTAGTTTTGTGGTAGCATCTTTAGGATTCTCTATGTATAGTATCATGTTACTTCTTGTTTTCCGATTTGTATTCCTTTTATTTCCTTTTCTTCTCTGACTGCTGTGGCTAAAACTTCCAAAACTATGTTGAAGAAGAGTGGTGAGTGTGGGCAACCTTGTCTTGTTCCTGATCTTAGTGGAAATGCTTTCAGTTTTTCACCATTGAGGACGATGTTGGCTGTGGGTTTGTCATATATGGCTTTTATTATGTTGAGGAAAGTTCCCTCTATGCCTACTTTCCTGAGGGTTTTTATCATAAATGGGTATTGAATATTGTTGAAACCTTTCTCTGCATCTATTGAGATGACCATATGGTTTTTCTCCTTCAGTTTGTTAATATGGCATATCAGGTTGATTGATTTGCGTATATTGAAGAATCCTTGCATTCCTGCAATAAACTCCACTTGATCATGGTGTATGATGCATTTGATGTGCTGTTGGATTCTGTTTGCTAGTATTTTGTTGAGGATTTTTGCATCTATTTTCATCATTGATATTGGCCTATAGTTTTCTTTCTTTGTGACATCCTTGTCTGGTTTTGGTATCAGGGTGATGGTGGCCTCGTAGAATGAATTTCGGAGTGTTACGCCTTCTGCTATATTTTGGAAGAGTTTGAGAAGTATAGGTGTTAACTCTTCTCTAAATTGTTGATAGAACTCACCTGTGAAGCCATCTGCTCCTGGACTTTTGTTTATTGGAAGATTTTTAGTCACGGTTTCAATTTTAGTGCTTGTGATTGGTCTGTTCATATTTTCTGTTTCTTCCTGATTCAGTCTTGGCAGGTTGTGCTTTCTAAGAATTTGTCCATTTCTTCCAGGTTGTCCATTTTAGTGGAATAGAGTTGCTTGTAGTAATCTCTCATGGTCTTTTGTATTTCTGCAGTGCCAGTTGTTACTTCTCCTTTTTCATTTCTAATTCTATTGATTTGAGTCTTCTCCCTTATTTTCTTGTTGAGCCTGGCTAATGGTTTATCAATTTTGTTTAACTTCTCAAAGAACCAGCTCTTAGTTTTATTGATCTTTGCTATCGTTTCCTTCATTTCTTTTTCATTTATTTCTTATATGATTTTTATGATTTCTTTCCTTCTGCTACCTTTGGTTTTTTTTTTGTTCTTCTTTCTCTAATTGATTTAGGTGCAAGTTTAGGTTGTTTATTCGAGATGTTTCCTGTTTCTTAAGGTAGGATTGTATTGGTATAAACTTCCCTCATAGAACTGCTTTTCCTGCATCCCATAGGTTTTGGTTCATCGTGTCTCCATTGTCATTTGTTTGTAGGTATTTTTTTATTTCCTCTTTCATGTCTTCAGTGATCACTTCATTATAAAGTAGTGTATTGATTAGCCTCCATGTGTTTGTATTTTTTACAGATCTTTTCCTGCAGTTGATGTCTAGTCTCATAGCGTTGTGGTCAGAAAAGTTACTTGATACAATTTCAATATTCTTAAATTTACCAAGCCTTGATTTGTGACCCATGATATGATCTATCCTGGAGCATGTTCCATGAGCACTTGAGAAAAATGTGTATTCTGTTTTTGGGTGGAATGTCCTATAAGTATCAATTAAGTCCATTTTGTTTAATGTATCATTTAAAGCTTGTGTTCCTTATTTATTTTCATTTTGGATGATCTGTCCATTGGTGAAAGTGGGGTTTTAAAGTCCCCTACTATGAATGTGTTACTGTCGATTTGCCCTTTTATGGCTGTTAGTATTTTCCTTAGGTATTGAGGTGCTCCTATGTTGGGTGCATAAATATTTACAACTGTTATATCTTCTTCTTGGATCGATCCTTTGATCATTATGTAGTGTCCATCTTTTTCTGTTGTAATAGTCTTTATTTTAAAATCTATTTTGTCTGACATGAGAATCGCTATTTCAGCTTTCATTTGGTTTCCTTTTGCATGGAATATCTTTTTCCATCCCCTCACTTTCAATCTGTATGTGTCTCTAGGTCTGAAGTGGGTCTCTTGTAGATAGCATATATATGGGTCTTGTTTTTGTATCCATTCAGCCAGTCTGTGTGTTTTGGTGGAAGCATTTAATCCATTTACATTTAAGGTAATTATTGATATGTATGTTCCTATTCCCATTTTCTTAGTTGTTTTGGTTTTGTTATTGTAGGCCTATTCCTTCTCTTGTGTATCTTGCCTAGAGAAGTTCCCTTAGCATTTGTTGTAAAGCTGGTTTGGTAGTGCTGTACTCTTTCAGTTTTTGCTTGTCTGTAAAGGTTTTAATTTCTCCATCAAATCTGAGTGAGATTCTTGCTGGGTAGCGTAATCTTGGTTGTAGGGTTTTCTCCTTCATCACTTTAAATATGTCCTGCCAGTCACTTTTGGCTTGTCAAGTTTCTGCTGGAAGATCAGCTGTTAATGTTATGGGGATTCCCTTGTTTGTTATTTGTTGTTTTTCCCTTGCTGCTTTTAATGTGTTTTGTTTGTATTTAATTTTTGACAGTTTGATTAATATGTGTCTTGGCATGTTTCTCCTTGGATTTATCCTGTAAGGAACTCTCTGTGTTTCTTGGATTTGATTAACTATTTCTTTTCCCATATTAGGGAAGTTTTCAACTATAATCTCTGCAAATATTTCCTCAGTCCGTTTCTTTTTCTCTTCTTCTTCTGGGAGCCCTATAATTCGAATGTTGGTGCATTTAATATTGTCCCAGAGGTCTCTGAGACGGTCCTCAGCTCTTTTCATTCTTTTTTCTTTATTCTGCTCTGCAGTAGTTATTTCCACTATTTTGTCTTCCAGTCCACTTATCCGGTCTTCTTCCTCAGTTATTCTGCTATTGATCCCATCTAGAGTATTTTTAATTTCATTTATTGTGTTGTTCATCATTGCTTGTTTTATCTTTAGTTCTTCTAGGTCCTTGTTAAATGTTTCTTGCATTTTGTCTCTTCTATATCCAAGATTTTGGATCATCTTTACTGTCATTATTCTGGATTGTTTTTCAGGTAGACTGCCTATTTCCTCTTCATTTTTTAGGTCTGGTGGGTTTTTATCTTGCTCCTTCATCTGCTGTGTGTTTTTCTGTCTTCTCATTTTGTTTATCTTACTCCTTTTTGCAGGCTGCAGGTTCTTAATTTCCATTGTTTTTGGTGTCTGTTCCCAGTGGCTAAAGTTGGTTCAGTGACTTGTGTAGGCTTCCTGGTGGAGGGGACTAGTGCCTGTGTTCTGGTGGGTGAGATTGGATCTTGTGTTTCTGGTGGGCAGGTCCACGTCTGGTGGTGTGTTTTGGGGTGTCTGTGGCCTTCATATGATTTTAGGCAGCCTCTCTGCAAATGGGTGGGGTTGTGTTCCTGTCTTTCTAGTTGTTTGGCATAGGTTGGCCTGTAGGTTGCTGGTTGTTGAGTGAAGCTGAGTGTTGGTGTTGAGATGGAGATCTCTGTGAGATTTTCGCCGTTTGATATTACGTGGATCTGGGAGGTCTCTTGTGGACCAGTGTCCTGAAGTTGGCTCTCCCACCCCAGAGGCACAGCGCTGACTCCTGGCTGCAGCACCAAGAGCCTTTAATCCACATGGCTCAGAATAAGATGAAGAAAAAGTAGAAAGAAAGAAAGACGGTAAAATAAAATGAAATAGGATAAAATAAACTAAAGTTATTAAAATAAAAAAAATTGTTAAGAAAAACACTTTTTCTTTAAGTTAAATAAAAAAAGCGGATGGACAGAACCCTTGGACAAATGGTGAAAGCAAATGGTGAAAGTAAAGCTGTACAGACCAAGTCTCACACAGAAGCATACACATACAGACTCAGAAAAAGAGGAAAATGGGAAAAAATAATAAATCTTGCTCTCAAAATCTACCCCTTCATTTTTGGATGATTCGTTGTCTATTCAGGTATTCCACAGATGCAGGGTACATTAAGTTGATTTGGAGATTTAATCCGCTCCTCCTGAGGTTGCTGGGAGAGATTTCCCTTTTTCTTCTTTGTTCTCACAGATTCCAGGGCTTAGCTTTTGATTTGGCCCTGCCTCTGCGTGTAGGTCGCCGGAGTGCGTCTGTTCTTGGCTCAGACAGGAGAGGGTTAAAAGAGCAGCTGATTCAGGGGCTGTGGCTCACTCAGGCCGGGGGGAGGGAGGGGAACAGATGCGGGGCAAGCCTGCAGCAGCAGAGGCCACCATGACGTTGCACCAGCCTGAGGCACACTGTGCGTTCTCCCGGGGAAGTTGTTCCCGGATCCCGGGACAGTGGCAGTGGCGGGCTGTACTGGCTCCTAGGAGGAGCGGTGTGGATATTGACCTGTGCTTGCACACAGGGTTCTTGGTGGTGGCAGCAGCAGCGTTAGCGTCTCCAGCCTGTCTCTGGGGTCTGTGCTGTTAGCCGTGTCTCACGCCTGTCTCTGGAGCTCCATTAGGCATTGCTCTTAATCCCTCTCCTCACGCACCAGGAAATAAAGAGGGAAGAAAAAGTCTTTTGCCTCTTCGGCAGGTCCAGACTTTTCCCTGGACTCCCTCCTGGCTAGCCGTGATGCACTAACCCCTTCAGGCTGTGTTCACGCCTCCAGTCCTGTCCCTGGGGTCTGACCTCCGAATTCGGAGCCTCAGCTCCCAGCCCCACGTGCCCCGGCGGGTGAGCAGAGAAGCCTCTCGAGCTGGTAAGTGTCAGTCGGCACTGATCCTCTGTGCGGGAATTTCTCCACTTTGCCCTCCGCACCCCTGTGGCTGTGCTTCCTCCGCAGCACCGAAGCTTCCCCTTCTGCCACTCGCAGTCTCCACCCGCGAAGGGGCTCCTACTGTATGGAAACCTTTCCTCCTTCACAGCTCCCTTCCACTCGTGCACGTCCCGTCCCTATTTTGTGTCTGTTTATACTTTTTTCTTTTGCCCTACCCAAGTACGTGGGGAGTTTCTTGCCTTTTGGGAGGTCTGAAGCCTTCTGCCAGCATTCAGTGGGTGTTCTGTAGGAGTTGTTCCACGTGTAGATGTATTTCTGGTGTATCTGTGTGGAGGAAGGTGATTTCCACATCTTACTCTTCTGCCATCTTCCCCACGACCTGCTTTTCATTTTTCATTTTGCTATTATGAGTAATGCTGTGATCAATTTTTAATATATAGATTTATAATCTCCTTTCAAAATATTTACTTAAGATGAAAAGTGCCACTGAGTTTTATTTGGCCAAAGTATATAGACATTTTGGAGGTATTTGCTAAGCAGAACTTCACTGTCTTGAGAGGAAATTTGCCTAGTGGTTGGATGCAGGAGTGTTGTAGTGTAATATACCAGGGTTACAGTCCCGGCTGTACCACTTACTAGCTCTGGGGCCCATGTCAAATGTTTCCCTTTTCTGAGCCCTACTTTCTAAATATTGATATATATATTTCAGGAATGAACATCATAGGTTATGATAATTCATGACACCAGCGTTGTTTTGAGTGTATATGTATTTTCCTGCAGTCTTGTAAGCATTGGATTTCTTTATTAAAGGCAAACTGGACCTGTCACTCCCATCAGGAAACTTGTACAAGCCTCTTAGGTAGCCTCATCCACCAGAGGGTGGACAGCAGAAGTAAGAAGAACTACAATCCTGAAGCCTATGGAGCAAAAATCACATTCAGAGAAAGACAGACAAGATGAAAAGGCAGAGGGCTATGTACCAGATGAAGGAATAAGATAAAACCCCAGAAAAACAACAAAATGAAGTGGAGATAGTAAACCGTCCAGAAAAAGAATTCCAAATAATGATAGTGAAGATGATCCAGGACCTCGGAAAAAGAATGGAGGCAAAGATTGAGAAGATGCAAGAAATATTTAACAAAGATCTATAAGAATTAAAGAATAAACAAAAAGAGATGAACAATACAATAACTGAAATGGAAAATACACTAGAAGGAATCAACAGCAGAATAACTGAGGCAGAAGAACGGATAAGTGAACTGGAAGACAGAATGGTGGAATTCACTGCTGTGGAACAGAATAAAGAAAAAAGAATGCAAAGACATGAAGACAGCCTAAGAGAGCTCTGGGACAACATTAAATGCAACAACATTTGCAGTATAGGGGTCCCAGAAGGGGAAGAGAGAGAGAAAGGACCTGAGAAAATATTTGAAGAGATTATAGTCAAAAAATTTCCCTAACGTGGGAAAGGAAATAGGCACCCAAGTCCAGGAAGCCCAGAGCATCCCATACATGATAAACCCAAGGAGAAACACGCCAAGACACATAGTAATCAAATTGGCAAAAATTAAAGACAAAGAAAAGTTACTGAAAACAGCAAGGGAAAAAGGACAAATAACATACAAGGGAATTCCCATAAGGTTACAGATGATTTCTGAGCAGAAACTCTACAAGACAGAAGGGAGTGCCATGATATACTTAAAGTGGTGACAGGGAAGAAACTACAACGAAGATTACTCTACCCAACAAGGATGTCACTCAGATTCAATGGAGAAATCAAAAACTTTACAGACAAGCAAAAGCTAAGAGAATTCAGCACCAACAAATCAGCTCTACAACAAATGCTAAAGGAACTTCTCTAAGTGGGAAACACAAGAGAAGAAAAGGACCTACAAAAACAAACCCAAAGCAATTAGGAAGATACCTATTGATAATTAACTTAAACATGAATGGATTAAATGTCCAACCAAAAGACACAGGATTGCTGAATGGATACAAAAACAAGACCAATATATATGCTACAAGTGACCCACTTCACACCTAGGGACACATTCAGACTGAAAGTGAGGGGATGGAAAAAGAAATACCATGCAAATGGAAATCAAAAGAAAGCTGGAGTAGCAATATTCATATCAGATAAAATAGACTTTAAAATAAAGAATGTTACAAGAGATGAAGAAGGACACTATATAATGATCAAGGGATCAATCCAAGAGGAAGATATGTATTATAAATATATATGCACCCAATATATGAGTACCTCAATATATAAGGCAAGTGCTAACAGCTCTAAAAGAGGAAATGAACAGTAACACAATAATAGTGGGGGACTTTAACACCTCACGTACACCAATGGACAGATCATCGAAACAGAAAATTAATAAGGAAACACAAGCTTTAAATGACACAACAGACCAGATAGATTTAATTGATATTTATAGGACATTCCATCCAGAAACAGCAGATTACACTTTCTTCTCAAGTGTGCAGGGAACGTTCTCCAGGATATATCACGTCTTGGGTCGCAAATCAAGCCTCAGTAAATTTAAGAAAATTGAAATCATATCAAGCATCTTTTCTATCCACAACACTATGAGATTAGAAATGAATTACAGGGGAAAAAACGTAAAAAACACAAACACATGGAGGCTAAACAATACGTTACTAAATAACCAAGTGATCACTGAAGAAATCAAAGAGGAAATCAAAAAATACCTAGGGACAAATGACAATGAAAATACGACGATCCAAAACCTATGGGATGCAACAAAAGCAGTTCTAAGAGGGAAGTTTATAGCTATACAAGCCTACCTCAAGAAGCAAGACGAATCTCAAGTAAACAATCTAACCTTACACCTAAAGGAACTAGAGAAAGAAGAACAAACAAAACCCAAAGTTAGCAGAAGGAAAGAAATCATAAAGATCAGAGGAGAAATAAATGAAATAGAAACAAAGAAAACAAGAGCAAAGATCAATAAAACTAAAAGCTGGTTCTTTGTGAAGATAAACAAAATTGATAAACCATTAGCCAGACTCATCAAAAAAAAGAGGGAAAGGACTCAAATTAATAAAATTAGAAATGAAAAAGGAGAAGTTACAACAGACACCACAGAAATACAAAGCATCCTGAGACTACTATAAGCACCTCTATGCCAATAAAATGGACAACCTGGAAGAAATGGACAAATTCTTAGAAAGGTATAACCTTCCAAGACTGAACCAGGAAGAAACAGAAAATATGAACGGACCAATATCAAGTAATGAAATTGAAGCTGTGATTAAAAATCTTCCAACAAACAAAAGTCCAGCACCAGATTGCTTCACAGGTGAATTCTATCAAACATTTAGAGAAGAGCTAACACCCATTCTTCTCAAAATCTTCCAGAAAATTGCATAGGAAGGAATACTCCCAAACTCATTCTATGAGGCCACCATCACCCTGATACCAAAACCAGACAAAGATACAACAAAAAAAGAAAATTACAGATCAATATCACTGATGAATATAGATGCAAAAATCCTCAACAAAATACTAGCGAACAGAATCCAACAATACATTAAAAGAATCATACACCATGCTCGAGTGGGATTTATCCCAGGGATGCAAGGATTCTTCAATATATGCAAATCAATCAATGTGATAAACCGTACTAAATAATTGAAGGAGAAAAATCATATGATCATCTCAATAGAAGCAGGAAAAGCTTTTGACAAAATGCGACACCCATTTATGATAAAGACTCTCCAGAAAGTGGGCATAGAGGGAACATACCTCAACATAATAAAGGCCATATATGACAAACCCACAGCAAACATCAGTCTCAATGGTGAAAATTGGAAAGCATTTCCTCTAAGATCAGGAATAAGACAAGGATGTCCACTCTCGCCACTATTATTCCACATAGTTTTGGAAGTCCTAGCCAAGGCAATCAGAGAAGAAAAAAATAAAAGGAATACAAATTGGAAAAGAAGAAGTAAAACTGTCACTGTTTGCAGATGACATGATACTATACATAGAGAATCCTAAAGATGCCACCAGGAAACTACTAGAGCTAATCAATGAATTTGGTAAAGTAGCAGGATACAAAATTAATGCACAGAAATCTCTTGCATTCCTGTACACTAATGGTGAAAAATATGAAAGAGAAATTAAGGAAGCACTCTCATTTACCACTGCAACAAAAAGAATAAAATACCTAGGAATAAACCTACCTAAGGAGACAAAAGACCTGTATGCAGAAAACTATACGACACTGAGGAAATAAATTAAAGATGATACCAACAGATGGCGAGATATACCATGGTCTTGGATTGGAACAATCAATATTGTGAAAATGACTATAGTACCCAAAGCAATCTACAGATTCAATGCAACCCCTATCAAATTACCAATGGCAATTTTTTACAGAATTAGAACAGAAAATCTTAAAATTTGTATGGAGACACAAAAGACCCCAAATAGCCAATGCAGTCTTGAGGGAAAAAAATGGAGCAGGAGGAATCAGACACCCTGACTTCAGACTATACTGCAAAGCTACAGTAATCAAGACAATATGGTACTGGTACAAAAACAGAAATATAGATCAATGCAACAGGATAGAAAGCCCAGAGATAAACCCAAGCACATATGGGCAACTAATCTATGACAAAGGAATCAAGGATATACAATGGAGAAAAGACAGTCTCTTCAATAAGTGGTGCTGGGAAAACTGGACAGCTACATGTAAAAGAATGAATGAGAACACTCCCTAACACCATACACAAAAATAAACTCAAAATAAATTAGAGACATAACTGTAAGACTGGACACTATAAAACTCTTAGAGGAAAACATAGGAAGAACACTCTATGACATAAATCACAGCAAGATCTTTTTTGAGCCACCTCCTAGAGTAATGGAAATAAAAACAGGACCTAATGAAATTTAAAAGCTAAAAAAACCAAAATAAATAAATCAATAAAAGACAAACTGCTATTTCAGTGTGTTCTTAAGTAATCTATATTTTATGTGCTTATTATTTCATTTTTTTGAGAGAATATATATTTATTATTTTAAGTCACTGAAACAATATTGCTATTATGCAGCGATAGATTACCAGCAGAGGAAGCGTATGTTCAACCTTAGTAGAAAACACCAAAGATTTTTTCCAAATTTACCCACACACCACCAGTGTATAAAAGTTTTAATTGTTCCACATCCTTGGCAATATTTGGAACTGACAGTCTTTTCATGTATAGCTCTACAGGTAGGTGTGTAATGCTATTGCATTGTGGTTTAATTTGCATTTCCCTGATGATTAATGAAGTTCATTAGATGACTAGTAAACTTTCTTATGTTTATTGGACTTTTGGACTTTTGGATATCTTATTTTTGGCTTTGGTGGAATCTTTTGTTTAGTTTTCTATTAACTTCTTGATTTTTAGGAGTTTCTTATGTGTCTCGGATATGGTCCTTTCCGTGGTTAAAAATACATTCTCCTTATTTATAGGACTTGCCTTCTTGCTCTTTTTTTTTTTTTTACATCTTTACTGGAGTATAATTGCTTTACAATGCTGTGTTAGTTTCTGCTTTACAAGAAAATGAATCAGTTACATATATACATATGTTCCCATATCTCTTCCTTCTTCCGTCTCCCTCCCTCCCTCCCTCCCTATATCACCCCTCCAGGTGGTCACAAAGCACTGAGCTGATCTCCCTGTGCTATGTGGCTGCTTCACAGTAATTTACTACCTTACGTTTGATACTGTATATATGTCCATGCCTCTCTCTCGCTTTGTCACAGCTTACCCTTCCCCCTCCCCATATCCTCAAGTCCATTATCTAGTAGGTCTGTGTCTTTATAACTGTCTTACACCTAGGTTATTCATGACATTTTTTTCTTAAATTCCATATATATATGTTAGCATACGGTATTTGTCTTTCTCTTTCTGAGTTACTTCACTCTTCATGACACAATCTAGGTCTATCCACCTCATTACAAATAGCTCAATTTCGTTTCTTTTTATGGCTGAGTAATATTCCATTGTATATATGCGCCACATCTACTTTATCCATTCATCTGATGATGGACACTTAGGTTGTTTCCATCTCAGGGCTATTGTAAATAGAGCTGCAATGAATATTTGGTACATGACACTTTTTGAATTTTGCTTTTCTCAGGGTATATGCCCAGTAGTGGGATTGCTGGGTCTTATGGTAGTTCTATTTGTAGTTTTTTAAGGAATTTCCATACTGTTCTCCATAGTGGCTGTATCAATTTACAATCCCACCAAGAGTGCAAGAGGGTTCCCTTTTCTCCACACCCTCTCCAGGATTTACTGTTTCTAGATTTTTTGATGATTACCATTCTGACTGGTGTGAGATGATATCTCATTGTAGTTTTGATTTGCATTTCTCTAATGATTAATGATGTTGAGCATTCTTTCATGTGTTTGTTGGCAATCTGTATATCTTCTTTGGAGAGATGTCTATTTAGGTCTTCTGCCCATTTTTGGATTGGGTTGTTTGTTTTTTTGTTATTGAGCTGCATGAGCTGCTTATAAATTTTGGAGATTAATCCTTTGTCAGTTGCTTCATTTGCAAATATTTTCTGCCATTCTGAGGGTTGTCTTTTGGTCTTGTTTATGGTTTTCTTTGCTGTGCAGAAGCTTTGAAGTTTCATTAGGTCCCATTTGTTTACTTTTGTTTTTATTTCCATTTCTCTAGCAGGTGGGTCAGAAAGGATCTTGCTGTGATTTATGTCATAGAGTGTCCTGCCTATGTTTTCCTCTAAGAGTTTGATAGTTTCTGGCCTTACATTTAGGTCTTTAATCCATTTTGAGCTTATTTTTGTGTATGGTGTTAGGGAGTGTTCTACTGTTAAGGAGTGATCTAATTCATACTTTTACATGTACCGGTCCAGTTTTCCCAGCAGCACTTATTGAGGAGGCTGTCCTTTCTCCACTGTATATTCCTGCCTCCTTTATCAAAGATAAGGTGACCATATGTGCATGGGTTTGTCTCTGGGCTTTCTATCCCGTTCCATTGAGCTATCCTTCTGTTTTTGTGCCAGTACCATACTGTCTCGATTAGTATACCTGTGTAGTATAGTCTGAAGTCAGGGAGCCTGATTCCTCCACCTCTATTTTTCGTTCACAAGTTTGCTTTGGCTATTTTGGGTCTTTTGTGTTTCCATACAAATTGTGAAATTTTTTGTTCTAGTTCTGTGAAAAATGCCACTGGTAGTTTGATAGGGATTGCATTGAATCTGTAGATAGCTTTGGGTACTAGAGTCATTTTCACAATGTTGATTCTTCCAATCCAAGAACATGGTATATCTCTCCATCTATTTGTATCATCTTTAATTTCTTTCATCAGTGTCTTATAATTTTCTGCATACAGGTCTTTTGTCTCCTTAGGTAGGTTTATTTCTAGATATTTTATTCTTGTTTTTACAATGGTAAATAGGAGTGTTTTCTTGATTTCACTTTCAGATTTTTCATCACTAGTGTACAGGAATGCCAGAGATTTCTGTGCATTAATTTTGTATCCTGCTACTTTACCAAATTCATTGATTAGCTCTAGTAGTTTTCTGGTAGCATCTTTAGGATTCTCTATGTATAGTATCATGTCATGTGCACACAGTGACAGCTTTACTTCTTCTTCTTTGATTTGGATGCCTTTTATTTCCTTTTCTTCTCTGATTACTGTGGCTAAAACTTCCAAAACTATGTTGAAGACGAGTGGTGAGAGTGGGCAACCCTGTATTCTTCCAAATCTTTGTGGAAGTGTTTTCAGTTCTTTACCATTGAGGACAATGTTGGCTGTGGGATTGTCATATATGGCATTTATTATGTTGAGGAAAGTTCCCTTTATGCCTACTTTCTGCAGGTTTTTTTTTTTTATCATAAATGGGTGTTGAATT
The DNA here is from genome assembly GCF_963455315.2 of Globicephala melas. Lineage (NCBI taxonomy): Eukaryota > Metazoa > Chordata > Mammalia > Artiodactyla > Delphinidae > Globicephala > Globicephala melas. Next base: position 71,005,768 of record NC_083335.1, read on the forward strand.
TTGTCGAAAGCTTTCTCTGCATCTATTGAGATGATCATATGGTTTTTCTCCTTCAATTTGTTAATGTGGTGTATCATGTTGATTGATTTGCGTATATTGAAGAATCTTTGCATTCCTGGAATAAAACTCACCTGATCATGGTGTATGATCTGTTTAATGTGCTGTTGGATTCTGTTTGTTAGTATTTTGTTGAGGATTTTTGCATCTATGTTCATCAGTGATATCGGCCTGTAGTTTTCTTTCTATGTGACATCCTTGTCTGGTTTTGGTATCGGGGATGGTGGCCTCATAGAATGAGTTTGTGAGTGTTCTTCCCTCTGCTATATTTTGGAAGAGTTTTAGAGGGATAGGTGTTAGCTCTTCTCTAAATGTTTGATAGAATTCGCCTGTGAAGCCATCTGTTCCTGGGCCTTTGTTTGTTGGAAGATTTTTAATCACAGTTTCAATTTCAGTGCTTGTGATTGATCTGTTCATAGTTTCTATTTCTTCCTGATTCAGTCTTGGCAGGTTGTGCATTTTTAAGAATTTGTCCATTTCTTCCTTGTTGTCCATTTTAGTGGCATAGATTTGCTTGTAGTAATCTCTCAGGATCTTTTGTATTTTTGCAGTGTCAGTTGTTACTTCTCCTTTTTCATTTCTAATTCTATTGATTTGAGTCTTCTCCCTTTTTTTCTTGATGAGTCTGGATAATGGTTTATCAATTTTATCTTCTCAGAGAACCAGCTTTTAGTTTTATTGATCTGTGCTATTGTTTCCTTCAATTCTTTTTCATTTTTTTCTTTACTGATTTTAATGATTTCTATCCTTCTGCTAACCTTGGATTTTTTTTGTTCTTCTTTCTCTAATTGCTTTAGGTGCAAGGATAGGTTGTTTATTCGAGATATTTCCTGTTTCTTAAGGTAGGATTGTATTGCTATAAACTTCCCTCTTAGAACTGCTTTTGCTGCATCCTATAGATTTTTGGTCGTTGTGTCTCCATTGTCATTTGTTTCTAGGTATTTTTTTATTTCCTCTTGGATTTCTGCAGTGATCACTTCGTAATTAAGTAGTGTATTGTTTCTCCTCCATGTGTTTGTATTTTTTACAGATCTTTTCCTGTAATTGATATGTAGTCTCATAGTGTTGTGGTCGGAAAAGATACTTGATACAATTTCAATTTTCTTAAATTTACCAAGGCTTGATTTGTGACCCAAGATATGATGTATCCTAGAGAATGTTCTATGAGCACTAGAGAAAAATGTGTATGCTGTTGTTTTCGGATGGAATGTCCGATAAATATCAATTAAGTCCATCTTGTTTAATGTATCATTTAAAGCTTGTGTTTCCTTATTTATTTTCATTTTGGATGATCTGTCCATTGGTGAAAGTGAGGTATTAAAGTCCCCTGCTATGAATGTGTTACTGTCTATTTCCCCTATTATGGCTGTTAGTATTTGCACCTATAATATGCACCTATATTAGGTGCATAAATATTTACAATTGTTATATCTTTCATTTGGATCGATCCCTTGATCATTATGTAGTGTCCTTCTTTGTCTGTTGTAATAGTTTTTATTGTAAAGTCTAATTTGTCTGATATGAGAATTGCTACTCCAGCTTTCTGTTGGTTTCCATTTGCATGAAATATCTTTTTCCTTCCCCTTACTTTCAGTCTATATGTGTCTCTACGTCTGAAGTGGGATTCTGGTAGACAGCAAATATATGGGTCTTGTTTTTGTATCCATTCAGCCAATCTCTGTGTTTTGGTGGGAGCATTTAGTCCATTTACATTTAAGGTAATTATCGATATGTATGTTCCTATTCCCATTTTCTTAATTGTTTTGGGTTCGTTATTGTAGGTCTTTTCCTTCTCTTGTGTTTCTTGCCTAGAGAAGTTCCTTTAGCATTTGTTGTAGAGCTGCTTTCATGGTGCTGAACTCTCTTAGCTTTTGCTTGTTTGTAAAGGTTTTATTTTCTACATCAAATCTGAATGTGATCCTTGCTGTGTAGAGTAATCTCGGTTGCAGGTTTTTCTCCTTCATCACTTTAAATATGTCCTGCCACTCCCTTCTGACTTGCAGAGTTTCTGCTGAAAGATCAGCTGTTAGCCTTATGGAGATTCCCTTGTGTGTTATTTTTCCCTTGCTGTTTTTAATATGTTTTCTTCGTATTTAATTTTTGACAGTTTGATTAGTATGTGTCTTTGCATATTTCTCCTTGGATTTATCCTGTATGAGACTCTCTCTGCTTCCTGGATTTGATTAACTATTTCTTTTCCCATATTAGGGAAGTTTTCAACTATAATCTCTTCAAATATTTTCTCAGTCCCTTTCGTTTTCTCTTCTTCTTCTGGGAGCCCTATAATTCGAATGTTGGTGCGTTTAGTGTTGTCCCAGAGGTCTCTGAGACTGTCCTCAGTTCTTTTCATTCTTTTTTCTTTATTCTTCTCTGCAGTAGTTATTTCCACTATTTTATCTTCCAGGTCACTTATCCGTTCTTCTGCCTCAGTTATTCTGTGATTGATCCCATCTAGAGTATTTTTAATTTCATTTATTGTGTTGTTCATCGTTGTTTGTTTCATCTGTAGTTCTTCTAGGTCCTTGTTAAATATTTCTTGCATTTTGTCTATTCTATTTCCAAGATTTTGGATCATCTTTCCTATCATTATTCTGAATTCTTTTTCAGGTAGACTCCCTATTTCCTCTTCATTTGTTACGTCTGGTGGGTTTTTATCTTGCTCCTTTATCTGCTGTGTGTTTTTCTGTCTTTTCATTTTGCTTATCTTACTGTGTTTGTTGTCTCCTTTTTGCAGGCTGTAGGTTCGTAGTTCTGGTTGTTTTTGGTGTCTGTCCCCAGTGGCTAAGGTTGTTTCAGTGGGCTGTGTAGGCTTCCTGGTGGAGGGGACTAGTGCCTGTGTTGTGGTGGATGAGGCTGGATCTTGTCTTACTGGTGGGCAGGTCCACGTCTGGTGGTGTGTTTTGGCGTGTTTGTGGATTTATTATGATTTTAGGCCGCCTCTCTGCTAATGGGTGGGTTTGTGTTCCTGCCTTGCTCGTTGTTTGTCATAGGATGTCCAGCAGTGTAGCTTGCTGGTCATTGAGTGAAGCTGGGTTCTGGTGTTGAGACAGAGATCTCTGGGAAATTTTAGCTGTTTGATATTATGTGGAGCTGGGAGGTCTCTTGTGGCCCAGTGTACTGAAGTTGGCTCTCCCACCTCAGAGGCACAGCACTGACTCCTGGCTGCAGCACCAAGGGCCTTTCATCCTACGGCTCAGAAGAAAAGGGAGAAAAAGTAGGAAGAATGAATTAGTAGAAGTAGAAACAAAGAAAGAAAGAAAGGAAGAAAGGAAGAAAGAACAAAAGAAATGAGGGAGGGAGGGAGGGAGGAAGGAAGGAGGGAAGGATGGAAGGAAGGAAAAAGTAAAGATAAAGTGAAATAAAATAAAATAAGTTAAAATATAAAAAGTGATTAAAACAAAAAAAAATAATTATTAAGAGAAAAAAAAGGACGGATAGAAACTTAGGACAAATGGTGGAAGCAAAGTTATACAGACAAAATCTAACACAGAAGCATACACATATGCACTCACAAAAAGAGGAAAAGGGGAAAAAATATAAATCTTGCTCTCAAAGTCCACCTCCTTAATTTGGAATGGTTCGTTGTCTATTCATGTATTCCACAGATGCAGGTACATCAAGTTGATTGTGGAGCTTTAATCCGCTGCTTCTGAGGCTGCTGGGAGAGATTTCCCTTTCTCTTCTTTGTTCTCACAGCTCCCTGGGGCTCAGCTTTGGATTTTGCCCCGCCTCTGCATGTAGGTCGCCGGAGGGCGTCTGTCTTCGCTCAGACAGGATGGGGTTAAAGGAGCAGCTGCTTCGGGGAATATGGCTCACTCAGACCTGGGGGAGGGAGGGGTACAGACTGTGGGGCGAGCCTACGGCGGCAGAGGCTCACGTGACGTTGCGCTAGCCTGAGGCCGGCCGTGCATTCCCCCCGGGGAATTTGTCCCTGGATCACGGGACCCTGGCAGTGGCGGGCTGCACAGGCTCCCCAGAAGGGGGGTGTGGATTGTGACCTGTGCTCGCACACAGGCTTTTTGGTGGCGGCAGTAGCAACCTTAGCGCTTCATGCCCGTCTCTGTGGTCCATGTTTTTAGCCATGGCTCACGCCCGTCTCTGGAACTCCTTCAAGCAGCGCTGTTCATCCCCTCTCCTGACGCACCAGGCAACAAAGAGGAAGAAAAAGTCTCTTGCCTCTTGGGCAGGTCCAGACTTTTCCCCAGACTCCTTCCCAGCTAGCCGTGGTGCACTAACCCCCTGCAGGCTGTGTTCACACCGGCAACCCCAGTCCTCTCCCTGCTCTTTGACCAAAGCCTGAGCCTCAGCTCCCAGCCTCGCCCACCGCAGCAGGTGAGCAGACAAGCCTCTCGGGCTGGTGAGCGCTGTTCGGCACCGATCCCCTGTGCGGGAATCTCTCTGCTTTGCCCTCCGCACCCCTGTTGCTGTGCTCTCCTCCGCGGCTCCAAAGCTTCCCCCCTCTGCCACCCGCAGTCTCCACCCTCGAAGGGGCTTCCTAGTGTGTGGAAACCTTTCCTCCTTCACAGCTCCCTCCCACTGGTGCCAGGTCCCAGCCCTATCCTTTTGTCTGTGTTTATTCTTTTTTCTTTTGCCCTACCCAGGTACGTGGGAACTTTCTTGCGTTTTGGGAGGTCTGAGGTCTTCTGCCAGCGTTCAGTAGGTGTTCTGTCAGGTTGTTCCATGTGTTGATATATTTCTGGTGTATCTGTGGGGAGGAAGGTGATCTCTGTGTCTTACCCTTCCTCCATCTTCCCCTCGTCTCTACTTATTATTTCTTATGTAAATTGTTCATACACTTTGCTTGCAGCTTTTTTAAAGTGTGCAGCTGAGGAAATAGCCATTGTTTGGTCAGGAAAAGGGGCTGGATTTTCATAGAAGTTTTGTCTTTCCATTCTTAGAATGATTTTTAAACAGGTGCAGTGTCACATATATTAGGCTACAAATTTTACCTTTCTGTAATTAAGGTTAATCTGGCCACAGCTTTGGAGAGTCGTCACATTCCTATGCTCTTGCCTCGACTTTCTCCTCAATGATGAGCTGGCTATATCAGTGCTTTTTAAGCTTGAAGGCGTATACTAAACACCTGAGAACTGTTAAAATGAAGACTGATTTAATAGGTCTGGGGACCACATGTTGAGTGAGGATATAGATCTCTCTTCAAGGTGAAAAGGTGAGAAAGATCAACAGCTATGATAGGTTAAGGGTTAAGGGTTCTTTTTTTTAGGATGAGAAATATTAAGTATGTTTATTGGTCTGAAGAGGTGATAACTATTCTGTTGGTCCTTGAGTTACAAGAGCTAAATGATGTGGCAAATAGTGCTTCTCTATATACAAAACACTTCCATATCCATTGTCTGAGTCAATGTTTCATAACCTTTTCTTCATGATTATCCCCCTAAGGAGCCATGAATTTGTTTTAATATTGCAGCTTTATTGAGATAAATTCGCATAGCATACAATTCACCTGTTTAAAGCGCACAATTCAGTGGTTTATAGTGTATCTAGATTTGTGCAACTATCACCACAATCAATTTTAGAACATTTTTGTCTCCCCTAACAGAAACTTCATACTCATTAGCAGTCCCTCTCTTTCTCTTCAACCCCCACAACCCTAGACCACCACTAATTTATTTTCTATCTCTATGGATTTGCATATTCTGGATATTTCATATAAATGTAATCAAACATTATGTAGTCTTTGTAATTACCTTAGTTTTTTTACTCCAACTTTAAAACATTTTTATATATTTACATTCATTTCAAAAAAATTTATTGTGGAAAAATTCAGACATATTCAAGTAGAGTTCACATATAGTGAACCCAATGTGCCCATCATCCATGTTCCATAAGTATCAACTCGTGGCCACTTTTGTTTGTTGTACACTCAATTTTCCTTTCCCAACTGGATTATTTTGAAGCAAGTTTCAAGACAACATATTATATTTTAGTATTTACCTCACAAAATGAGAATTTTAAAAAACATAACCACAATCACATATCATACCTAAAATAATTAAAATATTTCTTTAATATCATCAAATAAAGATTAAATATCCACATTTCCTGATTGTCTTCTAAATTGTTTTTTTATAGTTAGCCTATCAATACTCAAACAAGGCCCATCCATTGCACTGAGTGGGTATGTCTCTTAATTATGTTTTTAAAATTTCCCTTTTTCTTCACTTACAGTTTACTTGTTGAAGAAATTGCTTGGTTGACCTCTAGCCTTTCTCATAGTATGATTCCATGGACTTTACTGATTCCATCACCATGCTGTTATTTAACATATTCCTCTAGGAATTCCTGTAGGCTTGCAGTTAGATCTAGATGTTTGATCAGATTTAGGTTCATTTTTTGTGTGTATTGTGTTTTCTATTGCCTTACATCAGGAGGTACATAATACTTGGTTGCCCTTTGGTGTGTGTGTAATTTTAAGGTTGTGTGTACAGAGGTTTTTCAGCTTGATACTTCCATTGTAAAATTTATTATCAGCTTGTCCCTCACCTAATGGTTTTAGCAGCTATTGCCTAGATCTGTTGTTTAATAATGGTTTGAAAAATGGTGATATTTTAATTGTCAGTCCCTCAATTTTCTTAGTTGGAATTTTTCTATAAAGAATAACTTGTTCTCATCACTATTTGGTTATCTTGAAATATATTTGTATTGAAAAGGCAGAAAAAGTGCTTGATTTTTTTCCCCTTTATTTACCAATTTTCAGATAATGACTTGATTCTCTAACATCCTGCATAGGTGACCAATTAGGAGGATGGGCATTATAGAACTCATTATAAAACTCACGGATTTTCGTATTTGATGAGTTTCAATTCATTGAAATTATTATACTTTATAATGTTCACATTGCCCTGCCTTTGGTTAGTGGGAACCCATTCAAGTTATTTCAAGTTTGTTTTATAGAAGAACCAAATCTCAAAAAGTTGTAATTTAGTTAAAGAACTCTTTGGTGTACTTTGCCCTATCCTCCATTTTTAAATCTGAAAGTCTTTTGCACTTTTCCACCTTTAGGCCTTTGTTCACACTATTTTATCTATTAAAATCCAAGGCCTAATGAATGAGGTAATTATTGAATTTGGGGAAGTGAGGGCACATGGGGGTTTGTCATTCTATTCTATTCACCGTTTAATAGCTTTATTGATATATGTCACATACTATAAAACTCACCCATTAAGTGTGTGTGATTCATTGGTTTTTAGTATATTCCTGAGTGTATAACCAACTTTACAACATTTTCATCACCCCAAAAAGAAACCCCATACCATTTAGCATTCATCCCATGGCCCTAACCATAGGTAACCACTAAGCTTAATTTCTATCTCTAGATATTGGCCTATTCTGTATATTTCATATAAGTAGAATTATAAAATAAGTGACCTTTTGCCACTGAGTTCTTTCCTTTAGCCTAATGCTTTCAAGGTGCATCCATGCTTTAGCATGTATCAGTACTTCATTTCTTTATATTGGTGAGTAATATTCCATAGCATGGATATACCACATTTTATTTATTCATTAGTTGATGGACATTTGGGGTGTTTCCACGTTTTACCTGTTATGGACAACGCTCCTATGAACATTCATGTACAAGTTTTTGAGTGACATACATTTTCATTTCTCAGATACATATTTATATATACCTAACAGTAGAATTTTTGAGTCATATGGTAACACTATGTTTAACATTTTAAGGAAACGCTAGGCTGTTTTCCAAAGTGGCTGCATCATGTTATACTCCTACCAACAGCATATGAAGGTTCCAGTTTCTCCACCAATGCATCCCCACCAATGCATGTTATTATCTGTCTTTTTACTATAGCCATACTAGTGGGTGTGAAGTGGTATCTCATTATGGTTCTGATTTACATTTCCCCATTGGTTTTTGATGTGAAGCATGTTTTCATTTTTTTATTGGTCATTTTAACATATTCTTTGGAGAAACGTTTATTCAGATCCTTTGTTCATTTGTAAATTATTTTCCTTTTTATTACAGAGTTAGATAAAAGTTCCCTATCAGATACAGGATTTGCAAATAAATATTCTTTTCCATCATGTAGGTTGTGTTTTTACCTTTTTTGATGGTGAGCTTTGAAGCACAAAGGTTTTTAATGATTTCAGCTTATCTACTTTTTCTTTTTTTGCTTGTGCTTTGAGTGTCGTATCTAAGAATTCATTGCCTAATCCAAGGACATGAAGATTTATGCATATGTTTTCTTTCAAGAGATTTGTAGTTTTACATCTTGCATTTGGGTCTGTGATCCATTTTGACTTAACTTTTGTGTATGCTGTGAAGTGGGGGGTCCAACTTCATATTTTTGCAGGTGATATCCATTTGTGCCAGTAGTATTTGTTGAAGAGACTATTTTTTTCTGCATTGTGTTGTCTTGAGACCTTTGTTGAAAATCAGTTGACCACAAATGTGAGGGTTTACTTCTGGACTCTCAATTCTATTTTATTCATGTTTATGTCTGTCTTTATGGCAAGACCACACAGTCTTGATTGCTGTAGCTTTGTATTAAGGTTTTAAACCTAGTATGTGAATCCCCAAACTCTGTTTTCCATTTTCAAGATTGTTTTGAATACTCTTGGTTTCTTGAATTTCCATATGAATTTTTGGATCAGCTTGTCAATTTCTGTAGGAAAGGAAATTTTGGTAGAGATTGCAATGAATCTGTAGAACAATGTAAATATTTCCATCTTAACAATATTGTTTTCTGAACATAAACATGGACTGTCTTTCTACTTTAGTTCCTCTTTAATTTCTTTCAACAATGTTTTGTAGTTTCCAGTGTATAAATTGCACGTTAATTTGTTAAATTTAGTTCTAAGTATTGTTTTTGAGGTTATTTGTGATATTGTGATTTATAAGGAATATATAATTAGTTGGTCATTCAGATAACCAAAATATATTTATCACATATGTATTTGGTCTTCATGTGTGGTTCCTGTTTCACAGGTCCCCAAATCCTTCAAATTTCCTGAGTAATAAGAACACTGGGAGCATCTTTTGTTATAGTTTGTCTCTTATTCACAGTTCCTGAAATGCATGTATTGTTATTCATAACAAAAGCCTTTCCACCCAGTTGTGGAACATAAACATAACTGGGTTTATGTTAATGAGGTGACTTTTGGAAAGCACCTGAGGATGAGGTCTGGTCTGGTTGCCAGGGGAACCTTCCATGATTAGACCGTTAGAACTTTCAGTTTGATTTCTGGAGAGGGAAGAAGGGCTGGAGGTTGAATCAATCATAAATGGCCAATGATTTAATCAATTGTGCCTATGTAATGAAGCCTCCGTAAAAACACAAAATGAGAGATTTTGAGAGCTTCCAGGTTAATGAACCAGAACACTTCCACATGGGGTACTTGTTGGGTCCCAACTTCCACCATGATAGTGGCTCCTTTGTTCAGGACCCCGCCCTATGTATCTCTTCATCTGGCTGTTGATTCATGTCCTTTAATATCCTCTGTAATAAACCAGTAGTCTAGTGAGTAAATGGGTTTCCTGATTTCTGTGAGCTCCTCTCACAAATTAATCAAACTCAAGAAGGGGGTCATGGGAACATTTGATTTATAGGCAGTTGATCCAGAAGTACAGGTAACAACCTGGGCTTTGTGATTAGCATCTGAAGTGGAGAGTAGTCTTCAGGACTGAGCCCTTAGCCTGTGGAATATCATGCTATCTCCGTGTAGATAGTGTCATAATTAAATTCTTGTTGATGTGGGAAACCCCTCCAACACACACACACACACACACACACACACACACACACACACACACACACACACTGAAGTTGGGTCCAGATTCCTTTACTATTGTAAATTAAACTTTTTTCTTAATTTCAGTTTTGGATTGCTCATTGCTACTGTATAGAAATACAGTTTTTTTTTTTAACATCTTTATTGGGGGTATAATTGCTTTACAATGGTGTGTTAGTTTCTGCTTTATAACAAAGTGAATCAGTTATACATATACATATGTTCCCATATCTCTTCCCTCTTTCGTCTCCCTCCCTCCCACCCTCCCTATCCCACCCCTCCAGGCGGTCACAAAGCACCGAGCCGATATCCCTGTGCCATGCGGCTGCTTCCCACTAGCTATCTACCTTACGTTTATTAGTGTGTACATGTCCATGACTCTCTCGCCCTGTCACAGCTCACCCTTCCCCCTCCCCATATCCTCAAGTCCGTTCTCCAGTAGGTCTGTGTCTTTATTCCTGTCTTACCCCTAGGTACTTCATGACATTTTTTTTCTTCTTAAATTCCATATATATGTGGAATATATGGTATTAGCATATGGTATTTGTCTTTTTCTTTCTGACTTACTTCACTCTGTATGACAGACTCTAGGTCTATCCACCTCATTACAAATAGCTCAATTTTGTTTCCTTTTATGGCTGAGTAATATTCCATTGTATATATGTGCCACATCTTCTTTAACCATTCATCCGATGATAGGGACTTAGGTTGATTCCACCTCCGGGCTATTGTGAATAGAGCTGCAATGAACATTTTGGTACATGACTCTTTTTGAATTTTGGTTTTCTCAGGGTATATGCCTAGTAGTGGGATTGCTGGGTCATATGGTAGTTCTATTTGTAGTTTTTTAAGGAACTTCCATACTGTTCTCCATAGTGGCTGAACCAATTCACATTCCCACCAGCAGTGCAAGAGTGTTCCCTTTTCTCCACACCCTCTCCAGCATTTATTGTTTCTAGATTTTTTGATGATGGCCATTCTGACTGGTGTGAGATGATATCTCATTGTAGTTTTGATTTGCATTGCTCTAATGATTAATGATGTTGAGCATTCTTTCATGTGTTAGTTGGCAGTCTGTATATCTTCTTTGGAGAAATGTCTATTTAGGTCTTCTGCCCATTTTTGGATTGGGTTTTTGTTTTTTTGTTATTGAACTGCATGAGCTGCTTGTAAATTTTGGAGATTAATCCTTTGTCAGTTGCTTCATTTGGAAATATTTTCTCCCATTCTGAGGGCTGTCTTTTGGTCTTGTTTATGGTTTCCTTTGCTGTGCAAAAGCTTTGAAGTTTCATTAGGTCCCATTTGTTTATTTTTGTTTTTACTTCCATTTCTCTAGGAGGTGGGTCAGAAAGGATCTTGCTGTGATTTATGTCATAGAGTGTCCTGCCTATGTTTTCCTCTAAGAGTTTGATAGTTTCTGGCCTTACATTTAGGTCTTTAATCCATACTGAGCCTATTTTTCTGTATGGTGTTAGGGAGTGATCTAATCTCATACTTTTACATGTAGCTGTCCAGTTTTCCCAGCACCACTTATTGAAGAGGCTGTCCTTTCTCCACTGTACATTCCTGTCTCCTTTATCAAAGATAAAATGACCATATGTGTAAGGGTGTATCTCTGGGATTTCTATCCTGTTCCATTGATCTATCTTTCTGTTTTTGTGCCAGTACCATACTGTCTTGATTACTGTAGTTTTGTAGTGTAGTCTGATGTCAGGGAGCCTGATTCCTCCAGCTCTGTTTTTCATTCTCAAGATTGCTTTGGCTATTTTGGGTCTTTTGTGTTTCCATACAAATTGTGAAATTTTTTGTTCTAGTTCTGTGAAAAATGCAGGTGGTAGTTTGATAGGGATTGCATTGAATCTGTAGATTGTTTTGGAGTAGAGTCATTTTCACAATGTTGATTCTTCCACTCCAAGAACATGGTATATGTCTCCATCTATTTGTATCATCTTTAATTTCTTTCATCAGTGTCTTATAATTCTCTGCATACAGGTCTTTTGTCTCCTTAGGTAGGTTTATTCCTAGATATTTTATTCTTTTTGTTGCAACGGTAAAAGAGAGTGTTTTCACTTTTAGATTTTTCATCATTAGTGTATAGTAATGCCAGAGATTTCTGTCCATTAATTTTGCATCCTGCTACTTTACCGAATTCATTGATTAGCTCTAGTAGTTTTCTGGTAGCATCTTTAGGATTCTCTATATATAGTATCATGTCATGTGCAAACAGTGACAGCTTTACTTCTTCTTTTCCGATTTGGATTTCTTTTTATTCCTTTTCTTCTCTGATTGCTGTGACTAAAACGTCCAACACTATGTTGAATAATAGTGGTGAGAGTGGGCAACCTTGTCTTGTTCCTGATCTTAGTGGGAATGGTTTAAGTTTTTCACCATTGAAGGCGATGTTGGCTGTGGGTTTGTCATATATGACCTTTATTACGTTGAGGAAAGTTCACTCTATGCCTACTTTCTGGAGGGTTTTTTTAAATCATAAATCGATGTTGAATTTTGTTGAAAGCTTTCTCTGCATCTATTGAGATGATCATATGGTTTTTCTCCTTCAGTTTGTTAATATGGTGTATCACGTTGTTTGATATGCGTATATTGAAGAATCTTTGCATTCCTGGAATAAACCACAATTGATCATGGTGTATGATCCTTTTAATGTGCTGTTGGATTCTGGTTGCTAGTGTTTTGTTGAGGATTTTTGCATCAACGTTCATCAGTGATACTGACCTGTAGTTTTCTTTCTTTGTGACATCCTTGTCTGGTTTTGGTATCAAGGTGATGGTGGCCTCGTAGAATGATTTTGGGAGTGTTCCTCCCTCTGCTATATTTTGGAAGAGTTTGAGAAGGATATGTGTTAGCTCTTCTCTGAATGTTTGATAGAATTCGCCTGTGAAGTCACCTGGTCTGGGTTTTTGTTCGTTGCAAGAACTTTTTTTTTTTTAAATTTTATTTATTTATTTATTTATGGCTGTGTTGAGTCTTCGTTTCTGTGCGAGGGCTTTCTCTAGTTGCGGCAAGTGGGGGCCAGTCTTCATCGCGGTGCACGGGCCTCTCACTATCGCGGCCTCTCTTGTTGCGGAGCACAGGCTCCAGACGCGCAGGCTCAGTAGTTGTGGCTCACGGGCCCAGTCACTCCGCGGCATGTGGGATCCTCCCAGACCAGGACTCCAACCCGTGTCCCCTGCATTGGCAGGCAGATTCTCAACCACTGCGCCACCAGGGAAGCCCTGTTGCAAGAATTTTAATCACAGTTTCAATTTCAGTGCTTGTTATTGGTCTGTTCATATTTTCAATTTCTTCCTGATTCAGTCTTGGCAGGTTGTGCATTTCTAGGAATTTGTCCATTTCCTCCAGGTTGCCCATTTTATTGGCATATAGTTTCTTGTAGTAATCTCTCATGATCTTTTGTATTTCTGCAGTGTCAGTTGTTACTTCTCCTTTTTCATTTCTAATTCTATTGATTTGAGTCTTCTCCCTTTTTTTCTTGATGAGTCTGGCTAATTGTTTATCAGTTTTGTTTAGCTTCTCAAAGAACCAGCTTTTAGTTTTATTGATTTTTACTATCATTTCCTTCATTTCTTCTTCATTTATTTCTGATCTGATCTTTATGATTTCTTTCCATCTGCTAACTTTGGTGTTTTTTTGTTCTTCTTTCTCTAATTGCTTGAGGTGCAAGGTTAGGTTGTTTATTCGAGATGTTTCCTGTTTCTTAAGGTAGGATTGTATTACTATAAATTTCCCTCTTAGAACTGCTTTTGCTGCATCCCATAGGTTTTGGGTCATCGTGTCTCCATTGTCATTTGTTTCTAGGTATTTTTTTATTTCCTCTTTGATTTCTTCAGTGATCACTTTGTTATTATGTAGTGTATTGTTTAGCCTTCATGTTTGTATTTTTTACAGATCTTTTCCTGTAATTGATACCTAGTCTCATGGCGTTGTGGTCAGAAGAGATACTTGATACAATTTCAACTTTCTTAAATTTACCAAGGCTTGATTTGTGACCCAACATATGATCTATCCTGGAGAACGTTCCATGAGCACTTGATAAAAATTTGTATTCTGTTTTTTTAGGACAGAATGTCATATAAATATCAATTCAGTCCATCTTATTTAATGTATCATTTAAAGCTTGTGTTTCCTTATTTATTTTTATTTTCGATGGTCTTTCCATTATTGAAAGTGGGATGTGAAAGTCCCCTCCTATGAATGTGTTACTGTCGATTTCCCCTTTTATGGCTGTTAGTTTTTGCCATATATATTGAGGTGCTCCTATGGTGGGTGCATAAATAATTACAACTGTTATATCTTCTTGGATTGATCCCTTGATCATTATGTAGTGTCTTTCCTTGTCTCTTCTAATAGTCTTTATTTTAATGTCTATGTTGTCTGATGTGAAAATTGCTACTCCAGCTTTCTTTTGGTTTACATTTGCATGGAATATCTTTTTCCATCCCCTTACTTTCAGTCTGTATGTGTCTCTAGGTCTGAAGTGGGTCTCTTGTAGACAGCATATATATGGGTCTTGTTTTTGTATCCATTCAGCCAATCTGTGTGTTTTGGTGGGAGCATTTAGTCCATTTACATTTAAGGTAATTATCGATATGTATGTTCCTATTCCCATTTTCTTAATTGTTTTGGGTTTGTTATTGTAGGTCTTTTCCTTCTCTTGTGTTTCTTGCCTAGAGAAGTTCCTTTAGCATTTGTTGTAAAGCTGGTTTGGTGGTGCTGAACTCTCTTAGCTTTTGCTTGTCTGTAAAGTTTTTAATTTCTCCATCAAATTTGAATTTAATCCTTGCTGGGTAGAGTAATCTTGGTTGCAGGTTTTTCTCCTTTATCACTTTAAATATGTCCTGCTAGTCCCTTCTGGCTTGCAGAGTTCTGCTGAGAGGTCAGCTGTTAACCTTATGGGGATTCTCTTGTGTGTTATTTGTTGTTTTTCCCTTGCTCCTTTTATATGTTTTCTTCGTATTTAATGTTTGACAGTTTGATTAATATGTGTCTCGGCGTGTTTCTCCTTGGATATTTCGTTTATGGGACTCTCTGTGCTTCCTGGACTTGATTAACTATTTCCTTTCTCATATTAGGGAAGTTTTCAAGTATAATCTCTTGAAATATTTTCTCAGTCCCTTTCTTTTTCTCTCCTTCTTCTGGAACCCCTATAATTCGAATGTTGGTGCGTTTAATGTTGTCCCAGAGGTCTCTGAGACTGTCCTCAGTTCTTCTCATTCTTTTTTCTTTATTCTGCTCTGCAGTAGTTATTTCCACTATTTTATCTTCCAGGTCACTTATCCGTTCTTTTGGCTCAGTTATTCTGCTTTTGATCCCTTCTAGAGTGTTTTAAATTTCATTTATTGTGTTGTTCATTGTTGCTTGTTTCATATTTAGTTCTTCTAGGTCATAGTTAAATGTTTCTTGCATTTTCTGTATTCGATTTCCAAGGTTTTGGATCATGTTTACTATCATTATTCTGAATTCATTTTCCAGTAGACTGCCTATTTCCTCTTCATTTGTTAGGTCTGGTGGGTTTTTATCTTGCTCCTTCATCTGCTGTATGTTTTTCTGTTTTTTCATTTTGCTTATCTTGCTGTTTTTGGGGTCTCCTTTTTGCAGGCTGCAGGTTCGTTGTTCCCATTGTGTTTGGTGTCTGTCCCCAGTCGCTAAAGTTGTTTCGGTGGGTTGTGTAGGCTTCCTGGTGGAGGGGACTAGTGCCTGTGTTTTGGTGGATGAGGCTGTATCTTCTCTTTCTCATGGGCAGGTCCACGTCTGATGGTGTGTTTTGGGGTGTCTGTGGCTTTATTATGATTTTAGGCAGACTGTCTGCTAATGGGTTGTGTTGTGTTCCTGTCTTGCTAATTTTTTGGCAAAGGGTGTCCACCACTGTAGCTTGCTGGTCGTTGAGTGAAGCTGGGTGCTGGTGTTGAGATGGAGATCTCTGGGAGATTTTCGCCATTTGATATTATGTGGAGCTGGGAGGTGTCTTGTGGACCAGTGTCCTGAATTGGCTCTCCCACCTCTGAGGCACAGCACTGACTCTTGGCTGCATCACCAAGAGCTTTTCATCCACATGGATCAGAATAAAACGAATAAAATGTAGAAAGAAAGAAAGGATAAAATAAAATAAAGTAAGATTAAATAAAATGAAGCTATTAAAATAAAAAATTATCAGGAATTTTTTTTAAAAAATGTTAAAACAAACAAACAGAATGGATGGTTAGAACCCTAGGAGACAGATGGTGAAAGCAAAGCTATACAGACAAAATGTGTCACAGAAAAATACACATACACACTCACAAAAAGAGGAAAAGGGGCAAAAATAATAAGTCTTGCTCACAATATCCACCTCGTCAATTTGGGATGATTCGTTGTCTATTCATGTTTTCCACAGATGCAGGGTACATCAGTTTGATTGTGGAGATTTAATGTGCTGCTTCTGAGGCTGCTGGGAGAGATTTCCCTTTCTCTTCGTTGTTCGCACAGCTTCCGGTTCTCAGCTTTGCATTTGGCCCCGCCTCTGCGTGTAGGTCACCGGAGGGCGTCTGTTCTTCGCTCAGACTGGACGGGGTTACAGGAGCAGCTGCTTTGGGTACTCTGGCTCACCCAGGCCGGGGGGAGGGCTGGCTGCGGATGCGCGGCGAGCCTGAGGCAGCAGAGCCTGGTGGGACTTTGCACCAGCCTCAGGCGCGCCTTACGTTCTCCCAGGGCAGTTGTCCCTGGATCATGGAACCCTGGCAGTGGCGGGCTGCATAGGCTTCTGGGAGGGGATGTGTGGATAGTGACCTGTGCTTGCACAAAGGCTTCTTGTTGGCGGCAGCAGCGGCCTTAGAGTCTCATGCCCGTCTCTGGGGTCCGTGCTGTTAGTTGCGACTTGCGCCCGTCTATGGAGCTCCTTTAAGCAGCGCTCTCAATCCCCTCTCCTCGCACATCAGGAAACAAAGAGGGAAGAAAAGGTCTCTTGCCTCTTCAGCAGGTCCAGACTTTTCCCCGGACTCCCTCTCGGCTAACCTTGGTGCACTAACCTCTTGCATGCTGTGTTCACGCCGCCAACCCCAGTCCTCTCACTGCGCTGTGTCCAAAGCCCGAGCCTCAGCTCCCAGCCCCGCCCGCCCCAGCAGGTGAGCAGACAAGCTTCTCGGGCTGGTGAGTGCTGGTCGTCACTGGTCCTTTGTGTGGGAATCTCTCTGCTTTGCCCTCCTCACCCCTGTTGCTGTGCTCTCCTCGGTGGCTCCGAAGCTTTCCCCCTCCGCCACCCGCAGTCTCCACCCGCGAGGGGGCTTCCTAGGTTGTGGAAACCTTTCCTCCTTCACAGCTCCCTCCCACTGGTGCAGGTCCTGTCCTCTGTGTATTGTTATTTCTTTTGCCCTACCCCGGTACGTGGGGAGTTTATTCCCTTTTGGGAGGTCTGAGGTTTTCTGCCAGCATTCAGTAGGTGTTCTGTAGGAGTTGTTCCACGTGTAGATATATTTCTCGTGTGTCTGTGGGGAGGAAGGTGATCTCTGCATCTTACTCTTCACCATCTTCCCGCTCTCTCCCGCATATATTCTTTATTATATATCATTCACTATCTTTTGATTCAGTTATTTAATCAATTCAGATTTAATGTTATTATTAATATAGTTGGATTTACATCTGCCATTTTACTTTTTTTATATTTCTCATGTCTTTTTTGTTCATATATTCCTCACTGCTTTTTCTGTATTAAATGCTAGTATTGATATTATAGTTATACATATTGTATTTGTATATTTAGAAAACTAACAATACATTGTTATAATTGCTTCTAAGATTTAATTAATGTCTTTTTAAGAAGTTGTGAGAAGAAAGGAGAATAGGCATAAATTTATGGAGTTTGTTATATTAATCATCTTGGGTGCAATTTCTGATTCTCTTCATTTGTTTTTTTGGATTTAAGTTACCATTTTGTGCCACTTACTCTATTAAGGCTTTGCTTTCACCCTCTTTCTTTGTGATTTTATTGTAAAAGTGATATTTCCTTGTGTTACGGGTCACAAAATGCAATTATATACATATAGTTTTATACATTTGTCTTTTTATATCAGTTAGGAGAAGAAAGGAAAATGAATTATAAATGCATAATCATTTAAAATTACAGAATTACTACTGCAAGAGATCTCAGTTTTTCAAGTGAATTTGAATTACCTTTGATGGCCCATTGCCTTTTTTTAACTTTAAAAATTCATTGAAAGATAAACATACATATATTTTTTTCTTCCAGTTTTATGAGATGTAATGGACATACAGCACTCTACGTTTAAGGTGTACAGCATAATGATTTCAGTTCCATACATCATGAAGTGATTACCACAGTATGTTTAGTGAATATTCATCATATCATATAGATGCAAAACTAAAGAAATAGAAAGAGAATTATTTTCTTTGTGATGAAAACTCTTAGGATTTGCTCTTTTAACAACTTTCATATGTAACATACAGCAGTGTTAAATATATTTATCATGTTGTACATTACATCCCTAATGCTTATTTTTGTGTGTGTGTTTGTAATTAAAACTTTATTTGTAGAACAATCATGGTTTTATTTTAGTGACAGAGCATGCAGCAAATAGTATTGATTATAGACTAATACAGAAAGTGTCACTTTATGTATTAGATATAAAGCATCTTCTTGGCATATTGTAGAAAGTGGCCATGAATCACTTCCCATGAACATCAGAGATTAACTTCACATTTATTTATTTATTTTAATTAGTTGTTTAATTAGAGTATAGTTGATTTATAATGTTGTGTTACTTTCTGCTGTACAGCAAAGTGAATCAGTTATACATATACATATATACTCTTTTTTTTGGATTCTTTTCCTATATAGGTCATTACAGAGTATTGAGTACAGTTCCCTTTGCCATACAGTAGGTCCTTATTAGTTATCTATTTTATATATAGTAGTGTGTGTACGTCAATCCCAATCTCCCATTTAACCCTCACTTCCTTCCCCCGGTAATCATAAAATTGTTTTCTACACCTTTAACTCTATTTCTGTTTTGTATATAAGTTCATTTGTACCACTTTTTTTTTAGATTCCATATGTAAGTGATATTATGTGATATTTGTCCTTCTCTATCTGACTTACTTCACTCATTGTGACAATCTCTAGGTCCATCCATGTTGCTGCAAATGGCATTATTTCATTCTTTTTTATGGCTGAGTAATAGTCCATTGTGTGTGTGTGTGCATATATATATATATATATATGTGTGTATTCATATATATATATCACATCTTCTTTATCTATTTCTCTGCTGATGGACATCTAGGTTGCTTCCGGGTCCTGGCTATTGTAAATAGTGCTGCAATGAACACAGGGATGCATGTATCTTTTCAAATTATGGTTTTCTTCATGTATATGCCCAGGAGTGGGTTTGCTGGATCATATGGTAGCTCTATTTTTAGCTTTTTAGGAACCTCCATAATGTTCTCCATAGTAACTGTACCAATTTACATTCCTACCAATGGTGTAGGAGTGGCAACCACCATTTTTTTCTCTGAGTCTATGACTGTTTCTGTTTTGTTATTTCATTTATTTTGTTTTGTAAATTCCACATATAAGTGAAATCATGCAGTATTTGTCTTTCTCTGACTTATTTCATTTAGCATAATACCTTCTAGGTGCATCATGTTATTGCAAATTGCAAGATTTCATTATTTTTGTGGCTGAGCAATATTCCATTGGATATATGTACCACATCTTCTTTATCCATTTATTTATTGATGGGCACTTAGGTTGCTTCTATATCTGGGCTATAGTAAATAATGCTGCAATGAACATAGGGGTACATATATAATTTTGAATTAGTGTTTTGTTTTCTCCAGATAAATTCCCAGGAGTGGAAGTGGATCATATGGTAGTTTCATTTTTAATGTTTTGAGGAATGCCCATACTGTATTCCATAATGACTACACCAATTTACATTTCCACTGACAGTTCACAAGGGTTCCATTTTCTCCACATCATTGCCAGCATTTGTTGTCTTTTTGAAAATAGGCATTCTGACAGGTGTGAGGTGATATCTCAGTTTGGTTTTGAATTGAATTTCCTTGATGATTAGTTATGTTGAACATCTTTTCATGTGCTTGTTGGCTATCTATATGTTTTCTTTGGAAAAATGTCTACTCTTCTTCCCCTTTTTAAATTGGGTGTTTTTCTTGATGTTGAGTTGTTTGAGTTCTTTGTATATTTTGGATGTTAACCACCAAATTTGTGAGAATGGGCATCTCTGTCTTGTTCTTGATCTTAGAGGAAATGCTTTCAGCTTTTCATCATTCTCTGTGATGTTATCTGTGGGCATATCATATATGGCCTTTCTCACGTTGAGTTATGTTCCTTCTATACCCACTTTGTTGAGAGTTTTTATCATAAATCTATGTTGAACTTTGTCAAAAGCTCTTTCTTTATCCTTTGAGATGACCATATGATTTTCATTCTTCAATTTGTTAACGTAGTTATAAATCAAATCATAAGGGAAGAGAGTGAAAGAAGAAAGGAACCAAAAAGTTCAAAAACAATCAACAAAATAGCAATAAGAACATACTTATCAATAATAACTTTAAATGTAAATGGACTAAATACTGAAATCAAAAGATATAGAGTACCTGAATGGATATAAATAACAAGGCCCATCTATATGGATACAAAAACGAGACCTGTATATATGCTGCCTAAAAGAGACTTGCTTCAGATCCAGCAACACACAGACTAAAAGTGAGGAGATGGAAAAAGAAATTCCATGCAACTAGAAAAGAAAAACAAAGCCGGATTAGCAGTACTGCTATCAGAAAAAAAAAATAGACTTTTAAAGAAAGAATGTAACAGCAGCCAAAGGAGGACATTACATAATAATCAAGGGATCAATCCACGAAAAAGAATCAACAATTATAAATATATATGCGGGCTTCCCTGGTGGCACAGTGGTTGATAGTCCACCTGCCGATTCAGGGGATACGGGTTTGTGCCCCTGTCCAGGAAGATCCCACATGCCGTGGAGCGGCTGGGCCCGTGAGCCATGGCCACTGAACCTGCGCGTCCGGAGCCTGTGCTCCGCAATGGGAGAGCCCACAACAGTGAGAGGCCCGCGTACCGCAAAATAAATAAATAATAAATATATATGCACCCATCATAGGAGCACCTCAATACATTAAACAAATATTAACAGACATTAAGGGAGAAATTGATAGCAATTGATAGATATTAACAGACATTAAGGGAGAAATTGATAGTAACACAATAATAATAGGAGATTTAAACACCCCACACATATAGATGTAGATATAGATATGCGTACAGATTTATATGTCCCACTTACATCAATGAATAAATAATCCATACAGAAAATGACAGACATGAAGGGAGAAATTGATAGTAACGCAACAATAGGAGATTTTAACACCCCACATATATAGATGTAGTTATAGATACAGATATGCATACAGTTTGATATAATCCCACTTACATCAATGGACAGGTAATCCAGACAGAAAATGAGCAGTGTGCTGATCTTTTAAATTCAAGTGCATATTAATAACCCTGTATTTTTGTTCCACCACCCCATTTACTGTTTTTGACGTCATACTTTACATCTTTTTTTGCGTATCCCTTATCCACTTATTGTGGATGTAGATTATTTTAATACTTTTGTCTTTGAACCCTCCTACTAAGCTTTATACATCCTTGATTTACAACCTTTACTGTGTATTTGCCTTTACCAATGAGATTTTTCCTTTCATAATTTTCATATTTCAAGTTGTAGCTTTTTGGTATTGCTTGTAGAAGTCCCTTTAACATTTGTTGTAAAGATGGTTTGGTGGTGCTGATGTATTTTAGCTTTTGCTTGTCTGTAAGATTTTTTTATGTCTCCGTCAAATCTGAATGAAAGCCTTGCTGGGTAGAGTGTTCTTGGTTGTAGATTTTCCCCTTTCATCCCTTTAAATGTATTGTGTTTCTTCCTTCTGGACTGCAAGATTCTGCTTAAAAGTCAGCTGATACCCTTATGGGAGTTCCCTTGTATGTAATGTGTTGCTTTTCCTTTGCTAATTTTAATATTTTCTCTTTAATTTTTGTAATTTTATTTAGAATGTGTTTTGATTAAGTCACCTTTGGGTTGATCCTGTTTTGGACTCTGTGATTGCTGGAACTTGATGTCTGTTTCCTTTCCCAGGTTTAGGAATTTTTCAGCTACTGTGTCTTCAAATATGTTCTTTGCCCCCCTTCTCTTTCTGGGACCCATACAATGCAGACATTAGTAAACTTGATGTTGTCACAGAAGTCTCTTAAGTTGTCCTCATTTCTTTGCATTCTCTTTTCTTTTTCCTCTTCAGCTTCAGTGATTTCCACTACTTTGTCTTCCAGGTCACTGGTCAGTTCCTCTGTATCATTCAGTCTACTGTTTATTCTTTCTAGTGTATATTTTTAAAATTTCCATTATTATATTCTTCATCTCTGTTTGGTTTCTCTTTCTATTTTATAGCTCTTTGTTAAAACTTCTAACTTTCCCTCTGTTCCTCCCATCTTCTGAATTCTTTGGATATCTTTATGTTCATTACCTTAAACTCTTTATCAGGTAGTTTGCCTATCTCCACTTCACTTAGTTCTTCTTCTGGGGTTTTATCTTGTTCCTTCTTTTTAACATATTCCTCCGTCACCTCATTTTACCAAAGTTGCTGTTTTTATTTTTATGTATCTGATAGTTTGGTTATATTTCCCAACCTTGGAGAAGTGGCCTTTTGTAGGAGATGTCCTATGCATCCCAGCAGTGCATTTCCCACTTGTCACCTGAGCTTATGCTATAGCAGTGTCTCCTATGTAGGCTGTGTGAGTCCTTCTGTTGTGGTGGGCTGACTACTGTGGGTTGTCTAGTAGATGTGGCTCGCTTCTGGTATAGTTGATGCCAGGCCTTGCCTTGTGCAGAGGCTGCTGGCCACTGGTTGGTGGGACAGGTCACAAGGTGGCTGGCTGTGAGGTCTTTGGTGGTCCCAGGGCTAGTGCTGGCCCATTTTTGGGTGGAGTTGGGTTCTGGGATGGGTGGTTGTGGGTTTGGGGGCTCTGGAACTAGTGCCAGCCTGCTGGTGGGCAGGCTGACTTTTGATACCACTGGTTGTGGAATTCAGTGTATCCCAAAACTCGTGAGTGGTGCTGGATCCAGGGGCAGATGACTGAGGTTTGCAAGGTGTTTCACAGATGGTCTTGGCCTGCTGGTGGGAAGTGCTGGTTTCTGGGACCACTGACTGAGGGTCCCAAGGTGTCCCAGAGCTGGTGTTTGCCTGCTGGTGAGTGGGGCCTGGGCTTGGTGAGTCCCTGGGCTGATGCCTGACTGGTGGTAGGTGAGACCACAGCTCAGTGGATCCTGGTGCTGATGCCCATCCAGTGGTATGTGAAGCTAGTCCTGGGGCTAGTGCCAACCCACTCATGGGTGGAGTCGGGTCCCGGGGTCTCTGGTTGCAGGACCCTTGGTTTCCTGGAGTTGATATCAGTCTACTTGTGGGTGGGTCCATGTCCCAGTACCTGACTGCAGATCCTAGGTGGTTCCAGGGCTGTTGCTTATGCACTGCTGTGTGGGGCTGGGTCCTGGACCCTCTGGTCAACAGGGCTGGCTCCTGGTATGACTGTGGGCTAAAAGGATCTTCAGGTTGGTGGACTGCTGGAGAGTTGTGCTGTGTCCCTGTCTGGAGAGCTTCTTGGCCTCAGGTGGCCCACTACTCATGTTGACACACTAGTAAGCAGAGCCTTTTTCTTTTGCTAATAAGCTAGAGAAAGGATTTCAAAATGGTGATTGCCAGCACCAGTGTTCTCATGGTAGAACGAGCTCCCCAAAATGGCTGTCATCAGTGTCTCTGTTCCCGAGGTTAGCTCCAGTTTCCACCTGCTTATCCAGGAGGCTCTCCAAGATCAGCAGTTGGATTTGACCCAGGCTTCTTTCACATTACTGCTTTCACCCTGGGTCCCAGAGTGTGTGATTTTGTGTGCATCCTTTAAGAGGGGAATCTCTATTTACTACAGTCCTCAGAATCTCCCAAAAGTATGTCCTGCTGGCCTTCAAAGCAAACCATTCTGGACGTTTTAATCTCCCCTGCAGGACACCTGTGTTGGGGAACCTGACATGGGGTTTGGACCTCTTGCTCCTTGGGAAGAACATCTGTAATTTAGTTATCTCACAATTGTTGGTAGCCTACCCAGGGATGTGGTTCTTGATCATACCGTCTCTGCCCCTCCTACCCATCTCCTTGTGGTGCTTTCTTTATATCTTTAGTTGCAGAAGATATTTTTTGCTAGTCTTCGGGTTGTTCTCATGGTTAGTTGCTCTGTAAATAATTGTAATTTTGGTGTGCCCATGGGAGGAGGCGACCTTATGGTCTTCCTACTTCACCATCTTGGCCACCCCTCTCCTATGGTCAATTGCTTTTAGCCTGAAGAAACCCTTTAGTATTTCTTGTAAGGTGTGTCTGCCAGCAAAGGATTCTCTCAGTAGAACTTAAGTGTCCTCCTATGCAATTGAAATCACAATCTCTGAGGGTAGAGCCAGGCAAAGGTGATTTTTCGAAAATTGTATCATGTTATTCTAATAATAAACCAGGGGCCATAACCACTGGGCTAGATGATTTCTAGTTTTCCTTGTAGCTCTGACATTCTGTGATACTGTGGGCAAGAGAGATGTTTCCCATGAGATTCTTTACCCATGTTAGATCACATCTTCTTAACTTGTCAGTATGGAATAGAACTGTAGTTTTCAAAGTGTGGTCCCTAGACCAGCACCATTAGCATCACTTGGCAGTATGTTAGAAATGTGAATTCTCAGGTACCACCCCACATATACTGTATCAGAAACTGTTGGGGTGGGGCACAGTAGACTGTGTTTTAACAAGCTCCATCTTTCCAGTTGATTCTGATGCACTTTGAAGTTTGAGAACCACTGGCATAGGGAAAGAACACTGTGGGCTTTGAGGTCTGAGGACTTCCTGTGAGTCTTGTAGCTGTCACTGGGCAGCTCTGGGTGATGCTTGGCAGCTTACTTATATCCTCTGAGCCTCCTTTACCTTTTGTTTTTAAGGAGAATAAGAATATTTCTTCTATCTAATTCACACAGTTGTCATGATACTAATCAGAGAATTTATGTCAGTGCTGAAGCTGAATCCAACCTCTGTACCTTGACACCAAATTAAATCTTGGAAGCAGAGTTTAGGGTGAAGT
Organism: Globicephala melas; assembly: GCF_963455315.2. Lineage (NCBI taxonomy): Eukaryota > Metazoa > Chordata > Mammalia > Artiodactyla > Delphinidae > Globicephala > Globicephala melas. The sequence continues at coordinate 71,030,810 of NC_083335.1, forward strand.
AGAAAATAATAGCTTTATTGCTTTGCCAGGCAAACGGGGTCACAACAGGCTAGTGCCCTCAAAACTGTGTGTCCCAACCTGGAGGAGGTAGTGAGAAGTTTTATAGTAAGGTTCAAAGAGGGTGTAATCAGCTTGTGGACATTCTTCAGACTAGTCGGTGGTGAGGTAAGAGGGAGCCAGCATCATCAACCGTCTGGTTCCAACCGGCCTGTGGTCTATATGCTTGTGGGCAGCATATAACCGTTAACTTCTTCCACCTGGTGGGAGTTTCAGTATCTGCAAAACAGCTTGTGTGTCCCTTGATGGGGAACAAGGACCTTGCCCCAAGGCTGCACTATTGTTTCTCTTGGCTGTTCCTCCCTTGTCTCCCCTCCCTTCCCTAATTAACAACTGTTGGTACTTGCTCTTTGGAACTCAGGGAAGGTCCTGGAGGCTGAATGCAGCCTATTTCCTGTAATCAAAAAATGGGGAACACAGGAAGACTTTTGTACCCAGGAGCCCCGCAGAGTCCTGCTTGGTATCAATGCCCCTTTGTAAAGTATTAAGCCTGTATGCATATGTAAGACATCATTATGAACAAGAGAAAGCACAATTTATTGAGCATTTATTCTGAGCCAGGAACCCTGTACATGTTATCTCATTTAGTCCTTAACTGCTTTATAAGTAGTGATAGAATTATTTAGCAATCCAATTTATTTATCAACTGCATTGGAATCCAAACATTGAAATCCAAAATTAAAATCCAATTATATCAAAATCCAACTACACTGAAATCCATCTATATCAAAATCTAACTACATAAAAATTCAATTACATTATAATCCAATAGGAGAGGTAGATGAGGGATGGTGTTTATTAAAATACTAAGAGCGTTTTGTTGTGTTCTCCCACCTCCTCACCAAGAAAAGCACAAAATCATTTGTCTTAGCCTGTTAAAATTTAGCTCTGATACTAATTATTTTTGTGATTTAGGGGAAATCATGCTTCCTTCCTGGACTTCAGTCTTTTCATTTTAAAATAAGCAGTTTTACCAAAAAATATTTAAAATATCCTTTATAATTTCATCTGTTAGTTTAAGATGTGCTGTTAGGTGTGAAATTTAGTGATTAGTAAAAGCTATAAGAACTGCTTTCCTAGTGAACTTTAAGAATTAGAGAAGCAAGTATCTTTCTGGAATGGATTAACTATCAGCATCAATGTCAGATTAAGACTTATTGGACTGGAGTAGAAAATGACAGTTGAATTAGAGAAAATTTCCCTGTTGATATTGGTCCTTAGGAGTATGATTGGAGGCTCTTAAAAGTCAGAGGAGGTGGTTAGTCTCAAATTAATGATACTTGTTTTCTTATATAGAGTTACTGGGAATTTACTGTCAATGTGAAGGTGCTCATTTTATATATTTTATCACAGTCCTTTCATATATAGGGTTGTGAGTGTGTGTACACATGTGTTGTCGACTTAAAAAATTATTTACAGGGCTTCCCTGGTTGCGCAGTGGTTGAGAGTCTGCCTGCCGATGCAGGGGACACGGGTTCATGCCCCGGTCCGGGAAGATCCCACATGCCGCGGAGCGGCTGGGCCCATGAGCCATGGCCGCTGAGCCTGCGCGTCCGGAGCCTGTGCTCCGCAACGGGAGAGGCCACAACAGTGAGAGGCCCGCGTACCGCAAAAAAAAAAAAAAAAAAAAAAAAAAGAAAAGAAAAAAAAAATTATTTACAACCTAAAAGTTGGGAGTTATGTTTTATTCGGCAGGAATTTTTAGGACTTCAAGCCCGGGAGGTAGCATCTCAAGTAACCCTGAGAGAACTGCTCCAAGGAGGTAAGGGGGGGAGCCAGGTTATACAGAAGTTTTGCAACAAAGGGAAGGTTGTCTAAACATCAAAATATTATTTTTAAAGGAAAACCAGATATCTCAAGTTAAGGAATTTACTGCTTTATTATGTATAGGAAGATGTAGCAGTCTGGGCTCACTCACATCATTCCTTTGATATGCACCTCAGCTATCTGGGGCCAGTATCCCCTGTTTTCACATCCTGAGTTTCCTCAGGGCCTACTGTATGGAGTGGCTGCACTCTGATGGATGCTAGATGGCAGGTATTCTTTCCTTCCTTAGTTTCCTCAGGGATCACTGGCTCACGTTGCAGGGCTGCAGTCTGCCTGTGCAGCCTGCACAGGATGACTGTGACATCCTCTGTTTACTGATATGGCAGAAAATATTCCATTTCTCTGTGTGTACACATGGATATATGCTTTGAGTTACCAGTCTTATTGGCTATATATTACTACAGTATATGTAGTACTTTATGCATTTCTTGGCTACCATTATGTATATGTAATATAATTGTGATTTATCAGGGGCTAGAATGTGAACTTGAAGTTTTAGCATTTTGGTTCTTTTCTCTGTAAGATTGAATGGACTAGCTGATGATGGAGTGGTCAGTCGCTGAAGAATATTGTCTTCCTGTGTTAAAGAAACAAATTTGGCCCCAAGGGACATTTTCTATTGTTTCTGCATCCAGGCAGCAGAATCTGTTCACTTTACCTCCTATAGATCTGTATATAGGCATAGCAGCAGCCTATGTACTTATGATTTGAAGGGTTTAATCTCTCTGCTTTTTAAAAAAAATTCTACAAGTGACCAATTAGAGTAGGAAAAATGATAGAGTGGTTATAAAGATTCCCTCTCTGTCCTTTTTGGCCCAGAGGTCTACTGCTTTATTTTCTCAAAGGCTGAGTCTTTTGCAGAGGCTCTGCTGAGGAGAATTGGAGTTTTCCCTTGGGAATCAGAAAAGGGACCAGTACTCAATAAATCTGAAAAAAGGAAAGCTTTTCAAATGTTAATAAGTCTAAGCAGGACCTAGGAAGCTCTGCATTCTGGGGGGGCAGATTAAATACACAGGCAATATGACCTTTCCCTGGCCTGTAGCCAGGTTCTTACTAGTGTTGGTGATAACTGTAAGAAAGGATCACAAAAGTAGAATTCCCCCCGAGGGCATCACTCTGAACTTGGAATTCAGTGCAACTCCCAGAAGGTCCCAGTGAGTGAAAAAGCACGGACAACAACAGGCAATTATTTGGGTGCCAGGTTTTCACATTTTCTTTGGTTTTCCCTGTGTCTCTAACCTTGGCTGTTAGTGAGTGCTGAACGGCCAATTGCTGCCACAAACATTATGTAGGAAACTTGGGGGGAAAAGCTCTGCTTTGGAAAGAGCACAGGAGCCACAAGGAAAACGAAATTACTTATTTTTATTATTATTATCACTACTTCTATTAATGCAATTTCTTTTTTACTTTCACATCCCTTTTGTTTATTTCTTTTTAACATCTTTATTGGAGTATAATTGTTTACAATGGTGTGTTAGTTTCTGCTGTATAACAAAGTAAATCAGCTATTCATATACATATATCCCCATATCTCCTCCCTCTTGCGTCTCCCTCCCACATTCACTATCACACCCCTCTAGGTGGTTACAAAGAACTGAGCTGATCTCCCTGTGCTAGGCAGCTGCTTCCCACTAGCTATCTATTTTACATTTGGTAGTATATATCAGTCCATGCCACTATGTCACTTCATCGCAGCTTACCCCTCCCACTCTCCGTGTGCTCAAGTCCATTCTCTACGTCTGCGTCTTTATTCCTATCCTGCCTCTAGGTTCTTCAGAACGATTTTTTCTTTTTTAGATTCCATATATATGTGTTAGCATACGATATTTGTTTTTCTCTTTCTGACTTACTTCACACTGTATGAAAGAATCTAGGTCCACTCACCTCACTGCAAATGACTCAATTTCGTTTCGTTTTATGGCTGAGTAATATTCTATTGTATATATGTGCCACATCTTCTTTGCACATTCATCTGATGATGGGCACTTAGGTTGCTTCCATGTCCTGTCTATTGTAAATAGAGCTGCAATGAACATTTTGGTACATGGCTATTTTTGAATTATGGTTTTCTCAGGGTATATGCCCAGTAGTGAGATTGCTGAGTCATATGGTAGTTCTATTTTTTAGGTTTTTAAGGAAACTCCATACTGTTCTCCATAGTGGCTGTATCAATTTACATTCCCACCAACAGTGCAAGAGGATTCCCTTTTCTCCACACCCTCTCCTGCATTTATTGTTTGTAGATTTTTTGATGATGGCCATTCTGACTGGTGTGAGGTAATACCTCATTGTAGTTTTGATTTGCATTTCGCTAATGATTAGTGATGTTGAGCAATTCTTTCATGTGTTTGTTGGCAATCTGTATATCTTCTTTGGAGAAATGTTTATTTACGTCTTCTGCCCATTTTTGGATGGGGTTGTTTGTTTTTTGATATTGAGCTGTATGAGCTGCTTGTAAATTTTGGAGCTTCATCCTTTGTCAGTTGCTTTATTTGCAAATATTTTCTCCCATTCTGAGGGTTGTCTTTTCGTCTCATTTATGGTATTCTTTGTTGTGCAAAAACTTTTAAGTTTCAATAGGTCCCATTTGTTTATTTTTGTTTTTATTTCCATTTTTCTAGGAGGTGGGTCAAAAAGGATCTTGCTGTGATTTATGTCATAGAGGGTTCGGCCTATGTTTTCCTCTAAGAGTTTGATAGTGTCTGGCCTTACATTTAGGTCTTTAATCCATTTTGAGTTTCTTTTTGTGTATGGTGTTAGGGAATGTTCTAATTTCATTCTTTTCCATGTACCTGTCCAGTTTTCCCAGCACCACTTATTGAAGAGCCTGTCTTTTCTCCACTGTATATTCTTGCCTCCTTTATCAAAGATAAGGTGACCATATGTGCATGGGTTTATGTCTGGGCTTTCTATCCTGTTCCATTGATTTATATTTCTGTTTGTGTACCAGTACCATACTGTCTTGATTACTGTACCTTTGTAGTATAGTCTTAAGGCAGGGAGGCTGATTCCTCCAGCTCCGTTTTTCTTTCTCAACATTTCTTTGGCTATTTGGGATCTTTTGTGTTTCCATACAAATTGTGAAATTTTTTGTTCTAGTTCTGTGAAAAATGCCAGTGGTAGTTTGATAGAGAAGGCATTGAATCTGTAGATTTCTTTGGGTAGTAAGTATAGTCATTTTCCCAATGTTGATTCTTCCAATCCAAGAACATGGTATATCTCTCCAGCTATTTGTATCATCTTTAATTTCTTTCATCAGTGACTTATGACTTTCTGCATACAGGTTTTTTGTCTCCTTAGGCAGGTTTATTCCTAGATATTTTATTCTTTTTGTTGCAGTGGTAAATGGGAGTGTTTTCTTAATTTCGCTTTCAGATTTTTCATCATTAGTTTATAGGAATGCAAGAGATTTCTGTGCATTAATTTTGTATGCTGCTAATTTACCATATTCATTGATTAGCTCTAGTAGTTTTCTGGTAGCATGTTTAGGATTCTTTATGTATAGTATCATGTCATCTGCAAACAGTGACAGCTTTGCTTCTTCTTTTCAGATTTGGATTCCTTTTGTTTCTTTTGCTTCTCTGATTGCTGTGGCTAAAACGTCCAAAACTATGTTGAATAATAGTGGTGAGAGTGGGCAACCTTGTCTTGTTCCTGATCTTAGTGGGAATGGTTTCAGTTTTTCACCATTGAAGGCGATGTTGGCTGTGGGTTTGTCATATATGACCTTTATTATGTTGAGGAAAGTTCACTCTATGCCTGCTTTCTGCAGGGTTTTTTTAATCATAAATCGATGTTGAATTTTGTTGAAAGCTTTCTCTGCATCGATTGAGATGATCATATGGTTTATCTCCTTCAATTTTTTAATATGGTGTATCACATTGATTGATTTGTGTATATTGAAGAAACCTTGCATTCCTGGGGTCAACCCCCCTTCATCAGGGTGTATGATCCTTTTAATGTGCTGTTGGATTCTATTTGCTAGTATTTGCTGAGGATTTTTGCATCTATATTCATCAGTGATATTGGCCTGTAGTTTTCTTTCTTTGTGACATTTTTGTCTGGTTTTGGTATCAGCATGATGGTCGCCTCATGGAATGAGTTTGGGAATGTTTCTCCCTCTGCTATATTTTGGAAGAGTTTGAGAAGGATAGGTGTTAGCTCTTCTCTAAATGTTTGATAAAGTTTCCCTGTGAAGCCATCTGGTCCTGGGCTTTTGTTTGTTGGAAGATTTTTATTTTTATTTTTTTTGCGATTCTTGGGCCTCTCACTGTTGTGGCCTCTCCTGTTGCAGGGCACAGGCTCCGGATGCACAGGCTGAGCAGCCATGGCTCATGGGCCCAGCCACTCCGCGGCCTGTGGGATCTTCCCGGACCGGGGCACGAACCAGCGTCCCACGCATTGGCAGGCGGACTCTCAATCACTGCGCCACCAGGAAAGCCGTGTTGGAAGATTTTTAATCACAGTTTCAATTTCAGTGCTTGTGATTGGTCTGTTCATATTTTCTATTTCTTCCTGGTTCAGTCTCGTAGGGTTATGCATTTATAAGAATTTGTCCATTTCTTCCAGATTGTCCATTTTATTGGCATAGAGGTGCTTGTAGTAATCTCTCATGATCCTTTGTATTTCTGCAGTGTCAGTTGTACCTATGCTTTTTCATTTCTAATTATATTGCTTTGAGTCTTCTCCCTTTTTTTCTTGATTAGTCTAGCTAATGGTTTATCTATTTTGTTTATCTTCTCAAACAACCAGCTTTTAGTTTTATTGATAATGGCTACTATTTCCTTCATTTATTTTTCATTTATTTCTGATCTGATCTTTATGATTTCTTTCCTTCTGCTAAAGTTGGGTTGTTTTTGTTCTTTCTCTAATTGCTTTAGATGTAAGGTTAGGTGGTTTATTTGAGGTGTTTCTTGTTTCTTGAGGTAGGATTGTATTGCTATAAACTTCCCTCTTAGAACTGCTTTTGCTGCATCCCATAGGTTTCAGCTCGTTGTGTTTTCATTGTCATTTCTTTCTAGGTATTTTTTGCATTACTCTTTGATTTCTTCAGTGATCTGTTGGTTATTAACGAATGTATTGTTTAGCCTCCATGTGTTTGCATCATTTACAGTTTTTTTTTTCCTGTAACTGACATCTAGTCACATAGCATTGTTGTAGGAAAAGATACTTGATATGATTTCAATATTCTTAAATTTCCCAAGGCTTGATATGTGATCCAAGATATGATCTATCCTGGAGAATGTTCCATGAGTACTTGAGAAGAAAGTGTATTCTGTTGTTTTTGGATGGAATATCCTATAAATATCAATTAAGTCCATCCTGTTTAATGCATCATTTAAAGCTTTTGTTTCCTTATTTATTTTCATTTTGAATGATCTGTCCATTGGTGAAAGTGGGGTGTTAAAGTCCCCTATGATGGTTGTGTTACTGTTGATTTCCCCTTTTATGGCTGTTAGCATTTGCCTTATGCATTCAGGTGCTCCTATGTTGGGTGCATAAATATTTACAATTGTTATATCTTCTTCCTGGATTGATCCCTTGATCATTATGTAGTGTCCTTCTCTGTCTCTTGTAATAGTCTTTATTTTAAAGTCTATTTTTTCTAGTATGAGAATTGCTCCTCCAGCTTTCTTTTGATTTCCATTTGCATGGAACATCTTTTTCCATCCCCTCACTTTCAGTCTATATGTGTCCATAGGGCTGAAGTGGGTCTCTTGTAGACAGCATATATACGAGTTATTTTTTTTGTTACATTCAGCCAGTCTATGACTTTTGGTTGGAGCATTGAATCCATTTATACTTATAGTAATTATCGATATGTATGTTCCTATTCCCATATTCTTAATTGTTTTGGGTTTGTTATTGTGGATCTTTTCCTTCTCTTGTGTTTTCTGCCTAGAGAAGTTCCTTTAGCATTTGTTATAAAGCTGTTTTGGTGGTGCTGAATTCTCTTAGCTTTCGGTTGTCTGTAAAGGTTTTAACTTCTCTGTCGAATCTGAATGAGATCCTTGCTGGGTAGAATAATCTTAGTTGTAGGTTTTCCCCTTTCATCACTTTAAATATGTCCTGCCACTCCCTTCTTGCTTGCAGATTTTCTGCTGAAAGAACAGTTGTTAACCTTATGGGGATTCCCTTGTATGTTATTTGTTGTTTTTCCCTTGCTGCTTTTAATATTTTTCTTTGTATTTATTTTTTGATAGTTTGATTAATATGTGTCTTGGTATTTTTCTCCTTGGATTTATCCTGTATGGGACTCTGCACTTCCTGGGCTTGATTTAGTATTTCCTTTCCCATAATAGGGAAGTTTTCAAGTATAATCTCTTCAAATATTTTCTCAGTCCCTTTCTTTTTCTCTTTTTCTTCTGGGACCCCTGTAATTCCAGTGTTGGTGTGTTTAATATTGTCACAGATGTCTCTGAGACTGTCCTCGATTCTTTTCATTCTGTTTTCTTCATTCTGCTCTGCAGTAGTTATTTCCATTATTTTATCTTCCATGTCACTTGTCCCTTCTTCTGCTTCAGTTATTCTGCTATTGATTCCTTCTAGAGAATTTTTAATTTCATTTATTGTGTTATTCATCATTGTTTGTTTTCTCTTGTGTTCTTCTATGTCCTTGTTAATCATTTATTGTATTTTCTCCATTCTATTTCCAAGATTTTGGAGCATCCTTACTATCATTGCTGTGAATTCTTTTTTAGGTAGACTGCGTATTTCCTCTTCATTTGTTTTGTCTTGTGGGTTTTTACCTTGCTTCTTCATCTGCTGTGTGTTTGTCTGTCTTCTCATTTTGCCCTAGTTTACTGTGTTTGGGGTCTCCTCTTCGTAGGCTGCAGGTTCGTAGTTTCTGTTGTTTTTGGTGTCTGCCCCCAGTGGGTGAGGTTATGTCAGTGGCTTGTGTAGGCTTCCTGGTGGAGGGGACTAGTGTCTGTATTCTGGTGGATGAGGCTGGATCTTGTCTTTCTGGTGCACAGGACCATGTCCGGTGGTGTGTTTTGGGCTGTCTGTGACCTTGTTATGATTTTAGGCAGCCTCTCTGCTAGTGGGTGGCATTTTGTTCCTTTCTTGCTACTTGGTTGGCATAGGGTGTCCAGCACTGCAGCTTGCCGGTCGTTGAGTGGAGGTGCTTCTTAGCATTGAGATGGAGATCTGTGGGAGAGCTTTTGCCATTTGATAGTACGTGGAGCCAGGAGGTCTTTGGTGGACCGATGTCCTGAACTTGGCTCTCCCACCTCAGTGGCACAGGCCTGACCTGTGGCTGCGACACCAGACCCTGTCAGCCATGTGGCTGAGAAGAAAAGGGAGAAAAAAAGAAAGAAAACAAAATAAAATAACGTTATTAAAGTAAAAAGTAGAAAATATTTGTTAGAAATAAAAAATTAGAAAGTAATAAAAAAAGAGAGAAAAAAAGAAAGAAGAGAGCAACGAAACCAAAAAAAAATACACCAATGATAACAAGTGCTAAAAACTATACTTAAAAAAAAAGAAAAGCGGACAGACAGAACCCTAGGACAAATGGTAAAAGCAAAGCTATACAAACAAAATCACACAAAGAAGCATACCCATTTACACTCACAAAAAGAGAAGAAGGAAAAAAATATATATTTATCATTGCTCCCAAAGTCCACTGCCTCTCTTTTGGGATGATTTGTTGTCTATTCAGGTATTCCACAGATGCAGGGTACATCAAGCTGGTTGTGGAGATTTAGTCCACTGCTCCTGAGGTTGCTGGGGAAAATTTCCCTTTCTCTTCTTTGTTCATACAGCTCCAGAGGTTCAGCTTTAGATTTGGACCCGCCTCTGTGTGTAGGTCGCCTGAGGGCATATATTCACCACCCAAACAGGGCTGGGTTAAAGTAACAAATGATTAAGGAGCTCTGGCTCACTCAGGTGGGGGGAGGGTGGGGTACAGAATGTGGGTTGAGCCTGTGGCAGCAGAGGTTGGCGTGATGTTGCAACAGCCTGAGGCATGCCATGTGTTCTACCCGGGAAGTTGTCCCTGGATCATGGGACCCTGGCAGTGTCGGGCTGCACAGACTTCCGGGAGGGGAGGTGTGGATAGTGACCTGTGCTTGCACATAGGCTTCTTGGTGGCTGCAGCAGCAGCCTTAGTGTTTCATGCCCGTCTCTGGTGTCTGCACTGGTACCCACAGCTCGCACCCATCTCTGGAGCTTGTTTAGGCTGTGCTCTGAATCCCCTCTCCTCCTGCACCCTGAAACAATGGTCTCTTGCCTCTTAGGCAGGTCCAGTCTTTTTCCCGGACTCCCTCCCAGCTATCTGTGGCACAATTGCCCCCTTCAGGCTGTGTTCACACAGCCAAACCCAGTCCTCTCCCTGGGATCTGACCTCTGAAGCCCGAGCCTGAGCTCCCAGCCGCCCTCAGCCCTGGCAGGTCAGCAGACAAGCCTCTGGGGCTGGTGAGTGCTGGTCGGCACCAATCCTCTGTGCAGGAATCTCTCCACTTTTGCCCGCTGCACCCCTGTTGCTGTGCTCTCCTTTGTGGCTCTGAAGCTTCCCCCCCTGCCACCCCCGTGTCCTCCAGTGAAGGGGCTTCCTAGTGTGTGGAAACTTTTCCTCCTTCACAGCTCCCTCCCAGTGGTGCAGGTCCATCCCTATTCTTTTGTCTCTGTTGTTTCTTTTTTCTTTTGCCCTACCTGGGTACGTGGGGAGTGTCTTGCCTTTTCGGAAGCCTGAGGTCTTCTGTCAGCATTCAGTAGGTGTTCTGTAGGAGTTGGTCCACATTTAGATATATTTCTGATGTATTTGTGAAGAGGAAGTTGATCACCACATCTTACTCTTCCGCCATCTTGAACGTCTCTTATGAATGCAAATTTTAAAGTACAGAGGGTCATATAAAAATCATTGTTGGACCTACCCCTGAAGATGAACATTCTGTCATATTTGCTTCATTGCTCTTGTTCACTTAAAAAAAAAAAAGCACAACGTGAGAGTTACAAGTTTTATTTGGGACAAAATGAGGACTGCTGCCCAGGAGACAGCATTTCAGATAGCTCTGAGAAACTGCTCCAAGGAGGTGAGTGGCAGGGAGCCTGGTTATATAGAAGTTTTGTAACAAAGGGCAGGTAGACTAAACATCAAAAGATTATTGTTAATTAAAGAAAACCAGATATATCAAGTTAAGGAATTTAGTGCTTTTTCTATTTATGGGGAGGTGCAAGTGTCTGGGCTCACTGAAATCATTCCTTTGATATGCACCTCAGCTATCTGGGTCCAGTATCCTGTGTTTTCACATCCTGAGTTTCCTCAAGGCTCACTGTAGGGAGTGGCTGCAGTCTGATGCCTGCCAAATGGCAGGTATTATTTTTGGCCCTGTGTTTCCTCAGGACTCACCAGCTCACATTGCGGGATGCAATCGTTGATGACTGTGACATCCTTTGTTTAAATATTCTATATATCAGTCCCTTCTCTTGGTTGGAAATTCAACCAATGTTTGGGAGACATTTCATGACCAAATTTTGTCCCACAGTACTGGGAGGCTCATCCTAGATCAGGCGAAAGTTCTTGTTGCTATCCCACACCAGGTGTTAATTTCTGGATTAGGCCCTGTTGACAGTTAAAGATTCTCTGGGTCCTCTGTCTTACTAATCTACTGTGACACAGGAAATATTTTCCTTTGTTGCTTCTTCCCATATCTAGAATCACACTATTAAAATTATTTTATGAGTCACAAATGTGATCTATTTTCTCAAGATGTTTAGCCATCATCAAATTTGTTGGAGGCCTGGTTACACATTGAGTACTGTAAGAGACAACCATCTTATAAAATAGACAGGATATAAGTAATGCAGTTAGTAATATTGACAAAGACATAGTGCAGGAGGGAGACACAAATCATCAACAATTTGGAAACTAAGAGCAAATTAAAACAATTATTAGGGGACTTCCCTGGTGGCACAGTGGTTAAGAATCCGCCTGCCAATGCAGGGGACAGGGGTTCAATCCCTGGTCTGGTAAGATCCCACATGCTGCAGAGCTACTAAGCCCGTGTGCCACAATTACTGAGCCTGTGCTCTAGAGCCCGTGAGACACAACTACTGAGCCCACACGCCACAACTACTGAAGCCTACGCATCTAAGGGCTCGCCTGCCACAACTACTGAGCCCACATGCTGCAACTACTGAAGCCTGTGTGCCTAGAGCCCATGCTCCACAACAAGAGAAGCCACCAGAATGAGAAGTGCGAACACCTCAATGAAGAGTAGCCCCCCACTCGCCACACCCGGAGAAAGCCTGTATGCAGCAATGAAGACCCAACACAGCCCAAAAAAAGAAAAAGGAAGAAAAAAACTGATTAGTTGTAATTCAGTTGCAATAAACCATCAAGTTCATAGGAGAGCCAGGTGGAGAAGCCAAATTCTGGCAGGGTTAGGTAGAGAGAAAAAGATAAATGTTTTATCTTTGTTTTACAAAGGTATACTTTATCAACTTGTAGGTCATAACGTAAGAGAAAAAGTTTTTCTGAAAAACAAAGAGTAAAGGTAGTATATTTCCCAAAGTCATAAAGTTATAAATTATATTCATCAGTTCATTCAGTTCCATGTAATTGATTCCTATTGATATGGATGAAGTATTCAGGTTTTCTGTCATTTGTTATACAGTTCAGTGGTATTATTTAAAGGCCATCAGAAACTTATGTTTGTTACAAAAAGTTCTTTTTATGAGTCTTCTTGAAAATCTTCATTTTGTAAAAGCATCCAGACAAAACTTAAAATAGCAAGGTTTAAAAATTAGAATACAATGCAATTAGTAGGAAACTTGGATATTTCTGTGACATATAACATTTTAGAATAAATAGAATTTTGACTGATAACATTATATCAGGGCATATCAGATGTTAGGAATTCCATATCAATTTTGGAATATCTATATTAATGACATTTATCCATACACTACAACCTAAGTTTCATCTCCAATCACTTGACAAATTTTCTGAAGTAATTAAACATACCAAATAAACTTAGTTTAACATTCCTCTTTAAGATGTCTCAGAGACGTTCCTTCAGAGCAGCCCAGAATCAGCTGGAGGCTAAAAGAGCTTTAGTTGGAGTTTAATATTTGGTAAGTTTGTTAAAAATATCAAAACGGTTTTAAAACACAACAGGTCACTCTGAAACAATACTTATTCATTTAACCAAAGTCTAAAAAACATTACTTAAGGGCACAGAAACTCACAAAATCTATTACCAAAAAGGAGCACTCTAAGAAACTTTGTTCAAATCCCAGTCTTGTACCAGCTTACTTAACAACAAAATCTATTTACTTAGTTAACTTCAATCTAAATTTAATTAATCCTGACCATGCATAAAACTTTTTTTTCCCCTCGTGGTTTCTTTCCACAATCTTTCATCACTTTCTGTTTTCATATCAGCCTGTCCCTTATTTTTCTATCCAAATAAATCAAGACATACTTTCTTTCTTTTCCCTCAATAAAATGTAATTCCATTCCTCATATCTTCTTTACTAAAAACACACATTCTCTTTTCCTACTGTACACTGAAGTGTTTCCATATTATTCGTATTAACTTTAATTATGTGTTTAAATTAGAATCCTCAACTCTTAAAAACTTAATTTCTAGTGAAAGTTAAGAAGTAAGCAATTGTGAACTGTCTTTTACATTAGTATTCTGTACATTGATGAACATAAATATCAGTGATAATTTCTAAAAACATTTGTTTTCTTATAGAGGCTATCTCAGGGTGGCACCAAACATTGTCATTAATAGTCCTAAATACCTTTAGTTTCTCTACTTAGTAATTGATGTCTCAGTATCTCATTTTTTTTGGAAATTATCTAGCTATTCAATAAACTTTCAGCACTTAAATTAGCACAACTCTAGAAGTTATCAGATATCTGAAGAGATAATTTTAAGTAGACATTTCTAAAATCTATTTTTAAAGAGTTTACCCAAAAGCTCTCATCTCATTTACATTCAGAGACTCATCATATCAAGTTATTTTTCTTGCAACAGACATAAGGTCTTATTTGACTTCTATTAAACTTAGGTACAATAAAGTATTATACTTAATATTGATGACTCTAACGGCATGTCTATATTAATTAGATCAACAAACAAACTTTAATACCGGATGTCAACTTAATATTGAATATTTCCCAGTTCACGTGAACCTGAAAGTCATTTTGGCCGGTTTCTTTATTTGTAAGTGCTTTTTAAAAAATATTAAATAGAGCTCTTATAAATTCAATTTTCATAATACTTTCCAGAGGTAGAGATATATCATATGTATAATGTGTACACAGACATAAACAGGCAAAACTAGAGATCTCATGGCTTCATTAAAAAAAACTTAGTTATGAATCAGGTATTACAATATAAACTTACTAGTTTACAAAGAACAGTTGGAACACATTAAAGTTGCTTGCTTAGATGACTAAGGCTTTACTGTTTGTAAAGATTGGCTGAGGGAGCATTCCCGGTGGTTTGAATTTTAAAAGTGCCACTTTGCCATTGTTTTCCCCTTGGTTTCAGGTCTTGCCAGATTGACCTAATTAGGCTCAGTCTCAGGTCCTTGTGGCCTGGTTTGTAGAGATTTGCAAGAGAAAGATGGTTGCTTTTAGTTTCCCAAAGAACAGGTCTGTCACCCATAAGATACTAAAAGATTTTATCAGTGACAAGATTTCTAACTTATTTTATGAGTTCTATGTTGTAGAACTTTAGAGTTTAGTTTATCATGCCTTCAAAGGTTTGTATAAGGCATTCAGCAAAGACCTTCTTTCTGAGTTTACAAGTTAAACCCAGAGCAAAATCACTATTTTTATTTTTACTAGCTCTTTAATGTTAGTTCCCAGTTTTCCTTATTTGTATGGCTCAAGTAACCCTATTGGTGTCTTTTAGTACGTTCAATTAATATTTCCTGAGGGGAAGATTTATATGCCTTGTCTTATAAGTCCATGCAGGGGAAGTATTTCCCAGTGAAACATGCCTATCCCCCAATATAATTAACCAAAAAAGATGTATCCATCTTATATAAAGCTCATTTATATATACCAATTTTATATACTTTCATCTCATTTCTGTCAACTTTATACCTTTAACTTTACTTTTCATTAGGGTCCAATCAACAAGCTTACAGGAGGAGTTCTAGGAGTTTTTCTTCTTTTTGTTCCCTGTCCATTTTATCTATTTTTATATAAAAGTCTTGTTACCGAGTCCTAGCTCGCTTTGCTTGTTGGCCTGGCACAACAGGCCAATAAATCAGGAGACGAGGTGTTGAGGCAAGGAATAGTGACTTTATTTGGAAAGCAGGCAGACTGAGAAGATGGCGGACTAGTGTACCCAAAAAAACATCTTATCAGGGTCTGGATGTCAGATACTTTTATAGAACAGAGAGGGAATGGAGGTGAGGGAGTAAAGTAAAAAGGCCATTTATCTTGCAAGATATCTCCTTGCTTGGTCTACACTGGTGAGGGGATACGTTAATTTCTTCTTTTCTGCAGCCATTCACAGGTGGGCAGGGTCAGAATGTCTCTCTGAGAGCTGAACAAAGGCCTTTTAGTTTAACAGTCAGGCAGAGGGGCAAGGTTCCCTGTTGCAGGCCATTATGTATGCTTACAGCTATAGACAGTGATTATAATACTAACAAAAGGAACAAAAAGCAAAGGTTAAAGTAAAAGAAACAGAACCAACATGGAGTCAGAATTTGCTCTTCCCTGTTACAGGCTCTGGGATCCCCAGAGTGGGCTTGAGCCAATGAACTCAGACCCTTTGGCCTAATTGTTGTCCCAAATAATCGTTGGTCAGGTATCTTGGTGTAAAGAAAAAATTTTTTTCTAGCCCCTTAAATATATTTTAAAACTGGGATAAATAGAAGAGACTTGTTTGGCTTTTAATGTTGGGGACTAGTATGGGGTTCCTTCTGGCCCATTTAACCTTAGGTAATGTAGTAATATCAAAACCTTGTGTTTTAATTACATAAACGTCCATTTTATTTATCCCATTTTAAATAACCATCTAAATATTTCTTTATTCGAGATAATTCCTTTAAAATTTCTATCTTGTTGGAAATAGTATCTAGATTTTCCTTACAGGATTTTTCCTGTTAACATTAATTATTGTAATGCTTTTATTAGCATCTGTAAGACCCATTGAGGGAAAGCACAGACCACAAATGAAGCTTCCCAAACCAGTTTTTCTTACTTGTTTTAAACTAAAGAATTTCTTAGGTTAATCATTAGATATATTTCTTTTTTCCACCTTTAATTTGATTTTTTTTGTTTTTATAGGTACCAATAAAACAGCTGTTTATAATGAGAGTGCTCTAGATTCACAAATTTGTTAGTTTCTCCAATTTTAAAAGGATCCATCATTTGGCCATTAATAAAGTATATATATACTGATTCAAACTATTAAGATGCAAGAGGCTTCCCCATAAGAGAGTGGGGGAGAATGTAATCTAAGTAAAATCTGGAGAGTTTACTCTCAAACAGTATGGCAGAGGTCAAGTTTTCAAAGCACATACATACACACACACACACACACATACACACACACACACACACACACACACAGGCACACACACACAGGGAACGTACTAGAAAGATCAGGTAGAACATTTACATCTGAAAGACAGTAGGGCGAGATTTCCTTTAATTTTCAATTAAGTAAATACCAATTGATATAAAATTGAAAACCCAGGCTTATAGGTCTGGATGGTTAACTCACATTCCTTAGCAAATTCCAGTGGATCCTGACTCAGATCCGGAAATTCTTTAGCCAAGGCTCTAGGTTCTGCTCAGGTCCATGATGTGTACATAAGCACCGAGGATGGCTCACCTCTCCCTGTAATAGGTTTCTCATTAAAGGGAGCTATAATCACTTCTGACTTTTTTATCTTCCTTTGCTGGGGAAGAGGGAGCAGCAGGAGGTGGAAGAGTTGGAAGAGAAAAAGAGATAGCATCTGGGCCAAGCAATTCTGATAGAAGAGGATACATGGGAGGAGCAGAGGGAGAGACAGAGTCAGAGACAGGGTGCTAGCAGCCTTTTTTAGTTCTGATATTGTTGCAAAAAGTTACTCTATCATTTCCTCTATTAGAAGCTTCTAGGTACCAATCAAAATAAGCATTCCATTCAGTCTGTTTGATCTTGTGGCAGGCTTTTTTTAGCTGTGTGCGCAAAAATAGCAATTTTGGAATATCAGAAGAACCCCAATTTGGCCATTTTAGGTTCAGATCTCCTTTAGTATAATTTCCCCAGTTAACTAGGTACTTGCAAGTATGAGCTCCGTACAGTGTTATACATGAATCTGTCTGGTGTGTTAGTCGGAGGTTGGTTTTCTGACGCCCCTTGTTTCTGTGTTTGAGAGATTCTATTTCCCATTTTAAGTTGAATTTGTCAGGGATAAAATTTACTAATGAAGTTGTGTGGTGGGCCAGTGTGCTGCTTGTGAGCTTGAGTCCTCTAGGTATCACCCTAGAGTTGTTTCAGTGCTTTTATGTGTCTCAGTGTCTCCCTTCAGTGGTCTAAGACCACTGGGTGCTCAGATTTCTGAATGGCCAATTCTTATCTGCAGCCCCTGGATGAGCAAGTGTTTTTTTTTCATTTTTTAAAATTTTTGTGCGGTACGCGGGCCTCTCACTGTTGTGGCCTCTCCCGTTGCGGAGCACAGGCTCCCGACGCGCAGGCTCAGCGGCCATGGCTCACGGGCCCAGCCGCTCCACAGCATGTGGGATCCTCCCGGACCGGGGCACGAACCCGTGTCCCCTGCATCGGCAGGCGGACTCTCAACCACTGCGCCACCAGGGAAGCCCTAAGCAAGTGTTTTAATTAATGAGAGGGTTTCCCTATGGGACCACTGCATGATATGAGGCCTCTGCCTCCACCACTCCCGTAAATTTCTTAGTCGCCTGAGAAAGCTGTAACCGGCTGGGAGGAGTCTTGTCCCTTTTCTTTGGAGCATTGCTTTCATGTTATATCTTCATTTTTATCTTGACAAATTCTATTAAGGCAGCTGAACTGAGGAAAAGTGTCAGATCAGCCACTTACCTAACCACTCAGCCAAGACCACTCAGTCTCTTAAAACTAAGCAAACCCTGGTATCTTTCAACCAGTACCTCCCTCCCCAGTATCTTTCACCTGGGTGGGTATTCCCTGGTATCTTTCAGCTGCTCCCCCCCACCCCAGCCCAGTATCTTTCAACTGGGCAGGGGTAGGTACCTGCTATATACCACCAAATAAAACTCAGGATGATCAACCAGCATTGGAGATCTGAGAACCAGGAGAGACGTACCCAAATTCGTCTGGACTCTCCAAGGAGCCCGACGGGTGCAAGGGGCCTCTGCTGGTACCAAGGCTTTGATTCCTCATAGAGTTCAGGTGAAGGAGAGAAGTCCACTCTGGGTCCCTTCATGGTTGCCATAATTGTTGACAAAAAATGCACAACGTAAGGGTTGCAAGTTAAGTTTTATTCGGGGCAAAATGAGGACTGAAGCCTGGGAGACAGCATTTCAGATAGCTCTGAGAAACTGCTCTGAGGAGGCTAGAGGGGGGAGCCAGGTTATATAGAAGTTGTGCAACAAAAGGCAGGTAGACTAAACATCAAAAGATTATTGTTAATTAAAGAAAACCAGATATGTCAAGTTAAGGAATTTAGTGCTTTTTCTATTTATGGGAAGGTGCAAGAGTCTGGGCTCACTGAAATCATTCCTTTGTTATGCACCTCAGCTATCTGGGGCAAGTTTTCACATCCTGAGTTTCCTCAGGGCTCACTGTAGAGAGTGGCTGCAGTCTTATGGCTGCTAGATGGCAGGTATTCTTTTTTTTTTTTTTTTTTTTTTAGCTGAAGGTACAATTTTTTTTTTTAACATCTTTATTGGGGTATAATTGCTTTACAATGGTGTGTTAGTTTCTGCTTTATAACAAAGTGAATCAGTCATACATAAACATATGTTCCCATATGTCTTCCCTGTTGCGTCTCCCTCCCTCCCACCCTCCCCATCCCACCCCTCCAGGCTGTCACAAAGCACCGAGCCAATATCCCTGTGCCATGCGGCTGCTTCCCACTAGCTATCTACCTTACTACGTTTGTTAGTGTGTATATGCCCATGACTCTCTCTCGCCCTGTCACAGCTCACCCTTCCCCCTCCCCATAACCTCAAGTCCGTTCTCTAGGAGGTCTGCGTCTTTATTCCTGCTTTACCCCTAGGTTCTTCATGACATTTTTTTTCTTAAATTCCATATATATGTGTTAGCATACGGTATTTGTCTTTTTCTTTCTGACTTACTTCACTCTGTATGACAGACTCTAGGTCTATCCACCTCATTACAAATAGCTCAATTTCGTTTCTTTTTATGGCTGAGTAATATTCCATTGTATATATGTGCCACATCTTCTTTATCCATTCATCCGATGACGGGCACTTAGGTTGTTTCCATCTCTGGGCTATTGTAAATAGAGCTGCAATGAACATTTTGGTACATGACTCTTTTTGAATTTTGGTTTTCTCAGGGTATATGCCCAGTAGTGGGATTGCTGGGTCATATGGTAGTTCTATTTGTAGTTTTTTAAGGAACCTCCATACTGTTCTCCATAGTGGCTGAACCAATTCACATTCCCACCAGCAGTGCAAGAGGGTGCCCTTTTCTCCACACCCTCTCCAGCATTTATTGTTTCTAGATTTTTTGATGATGGCCATTCTGACTGGTGTGAGATGATATCTCATTGTAGTTTTGATTTGCATTTCTCTAATGATTAATGATGTTGAGCATTCTTTCATGTGTTTGTTGGCAGTCTGTATATCTTCTTTGGAGAGATGTCTATTTAGGTCTTCTGCCCATTTTTGGATTGGGTTGTTTGTTTTTTTGTTATTGAGCTGCATGAGCTGCTTGTAAATTTTGGAGATTAATCCTTTGTCGGTTGCTTCATTTGCAAATATTTTCTCCCATTCTGAGGGTTGTCTTTTGGTCTTGTTTATGGTTTCCTTTGCTGTGCAAAAGCTTTGAAGTTTCATTAGGTCCCATTTGTTTATTTTTGTTTTTATTTCCATGACTCTAGGAGGTGGGTCAGAAAGGATCTTGCTGTGATTTATGTCATAGAGTGTTCTGCCTATGTTTTCCTCTAAGAGTTTGATAGTTTCTGGCCTTACATTTAGGTCTTTAATCCATTTTGAGCTTATTTTTGTGTATGGTGTTAGGGAGTGATCTAATCTCATACTTTTACATGTACCTGTCCAGTTTTCCCAGCACCACTTATTGAAGAGGCTGTCCTTTCTCCACTGTACAGTCCTGCTACCTTTATCAAAGATAAGGTGTCCATATGTGCATGGGTTTATCTCTGGGCTTTCTATCCTGTTCCATTGATCTATCTTTCTGTTTTTGTGCCAGTACCATACCATCTTGATAACTGTAGCTTTGTAGTATAGTCTGAAGTCAGGGAGCCTGATTCCTCCAGTTTCTTCTTTCGTTCTCAAGATTGCTTTGGCTACTCGGGGTCTTTTGTGTTTCCATACAAATTGCAAAATTTTTTGTTCTAGTTCTGTGGAAAATGCCAGTGGTAGTTTGATAGGGATTGCATTGAATCTATAGATTGCTTTGGGTAGTAGAGTCATTTTCACAATGTTGATTCTTCCAATCCAAGAACATGGTATATCTCTCCATCTATTTGTATCATCTTTAATTTCTTTCATCAGTGTCTTATAATTTTCTGCATACAGGTCTTTTGTCTCCTTAGGTAGGTTTATTCCTAGATATTTTATTCTTTTTGTTGCAGTGGTAAATGGGAGTGTTTTCTTGATTTCACTTTCAGATTTTTCATCATTAGTGTATAGGAATGCCAGAGATTTCTGTGCATTAATTTTGTATCCTGCCACTTTACCAAATTCATTGATTAGCTCTAGTAGTTTTCTGGTAGCATCTTTAGGATTTTCTATGTATCGGATCATGTCATCTGCAAACAGTGACAGTTTTACTTCTTCTTTTCCAGTTTGGATTCTTTTATTTCTTTTACTTCTCTGATTGCTGTGGCTAAGACTTCCAAAACTATGTTGAATAATATTGGTGAGAGTGTGCACTCTTGTCTTGTTCCTGATCTTAGAGGAAATGGTTTCAGTTTTTCACCATTGAGAATGACGTTGGCTGTGGGTTTGTCATATATGGCCTTTATTATGTTGTGTTTGGTTCCCTCTATGCCCAGTTTCTGGAGAGTTTTTATCACAAATGGGTATTGAAGTTTGTTGAAAGCTTTTTCTGCATCTATTGAGATTGTCATATGGCTTTTATCCTTCAGTTTGTTAATATGGTATTTCACATTGATTGATTTGTGTATATTGAAGAATCCTTGCATTCCAGGGGGAATCCTGTCTTGCTCATGGTATATGATTCTTTTAATGTGCTGTTGGATTCTGTTTGTTAGTATTTTGTTGAGGATTTTTGCATCTATGTTTATCAGTGATATTGGCTTGTAATTTTCTTTTTTCATGACGTCTTTGTCTGGTTTTGGTATTGGTGTGATGGTGGCTTCAAAGCATGAGTTTGGGAGTGGTCCTCCCTTTCCTGTATTTTGGAAGAGTTTGAGAAGGATGGATATTAACTCTTCTTTAAATTTTTAATAGAATTTGTCTGTGAAGCCACCTGGTCCTCCACTTTTGTTTGTTGGAAGATTTTTAATCACAGTTTCAATTTCAGTGCTTTTGAGTGGTCTGTTTGTATTTTCGATTTCTTCCTGATTCAGTCTTGGAAGGTTTTGCTTTTCTAAGAATTTGTCCATTTCTTCCAGGTTGTCCATTTTATTGGCACATAGTTGCTTGTAGTAATCTCTCATGATCCTTTGTATTTCTGTGGTGTCATTTGTTACTTCTTTTTCATTTCAAATTCTGTTGATTTGAGTCTTCTCCCGTTTTACCCTGATGAATGCAGCTAATGGTTTATCAATTTATTCATCTTCTCAAAGAACCAGCTTTTAGTTTTATTGATCTTTACTATTGATTCCTTGTACTATTTTTTTTTTTTTTTTGGTACGCGGGCCTCTCACTGCTGTGGCCTCTCCCGTTGCAGAGCACAGGCTCTGGACGCGCAGGGTCAGCGGCCATGGCTCACGGGCCCAGCCACTCCACGGCATGTGGGATCCTCCCGGACCAGGGCACAAACCTGCGTCCTCCGCATCGGCAGGTGGACTCTCAACCACTGCGCCACCAGGGAAGCCCTCCTTGTATTTTTTAACTACAGAAGGTTTAATTGGCTCTTTTAAAAATATCTCCAACACTCTATTTTTATTTTTTATTTGGTGACACATCATTCTTATTCTCTCCTTTAGTTATTAGGCATGGTTTAGTTTAATTCTTTGAACATATTTAAAATAGCTAATTCAAAATCTTTTTTTTTTTTGAAAGTCCAGTGTCTGGGCTTCCTCCTGAATAGTTTCTATCGATAACCTGTTTTTTTTCTTGAGTATGGGGCAGTATTCTCTGTGTGACTCCTAATTTCTTGTTCAAAAGGGTACATTTAGAAAAATATAATGTGACAACTCTGAAGATTAGATTCTGTCTCCCTCCCAGGGTTTGTTATAAGTGACTCTTATTGTTCTTTGTTTTTTGACCTCCTGGACTATATCTGTCTTAAAGTCTGTACTTTTTGTTGTGTGAAGCCACTGAAGTCTTTGATAGCTTAGCTTAGTGTTCTGCTAATGATTGGACAGTGATTTTATTAAACAATTTTAACCAGTAAGTCTCCCAGCTTTTGCTGAAAGGCTTTGTGTGTGTTTTAAGGCATGCCTTCAACATTTGGGCAGTAAATTTACAATGCTGCCTTACCATTCTCTCCTTGCTTGTACAGGGCCTCAAATTCAGGCAGAAGAGAGAGATTAAGGCCTTTTCAAGTCTTCTGTGGGCAAACACACAACCCAGAGTGTGCATACATTTCTTTGCATGTATGTGTCTTTCTAGATTTCTTGGAATAGTTTTCAGCTTTGCAAAGACCCCTATGAGTATGTCTTTCTCTAATTTGTCATTCTTTTTTTTTCTTAGCAGGTGTTTTGTTCAGCCACTTTATAAGTCCAGTTTGTACATCACTTCAGGTCACCACAATCTTAAACAATTTCAGATGATTGTTTTTGTAAATGCTCCAATGGCAGCATAGTTTACACAGAATGAACTTTGCATTAAGAGAAGCAAAGACAAACTCTAAGAATGGAGCTTTCTGTACCTCTCAGACTGGACAAATAGTAATCATTCTCTGAGAGTGGGGCCTTGTGAACCTCCAGCTCAGTTCTGCCCTCTCCAGTGGCTGCTAAACTGTTGGTTTTCATAGATACTGTAGTTGTTAGACTGTTGGTTTTTAGCGTTATTGCAGAGATTGCAGAGCTGGAAAGAAGGTGATTTGATTAGAATAACTTAATATATCACAAAATTCACTGTTTTTATGAAGATTCACTCTTTTGTCTTGAATATACAACCCTTAGATTGTTAAGCTTTAGTTAATTTATATAGTACTTGTGAGATATATATATATATATATATATATATATATATATATATGAGACAAAATACTTGGATCCAGAATATATAAAGAAATTTTATAGCTCAATAATAAGAAAATAAACAACTCAATCATAAAACAAGCAAAAATTTGAACAGACCCTTTGTAAGAAAAATTATTACAAATGTCCGATAAGTACATGATAAGATACTCAGCACCATTAGTCATCAGGAAAATGCAAATTAAAACTATAGTGAAATACCACTACACACCCATTAGAATGGCTAAAATTAAAATTAAGAAGTAAATAACCAGATGCTGGAAAGTATGTGGATCAACTGAAATTCTCATACATTGTTGATAAGAATACAAAATGGTACAATGGCTTTGGAAGACAGTTTAACCTTTTCTTATATAGTTTAATATACATTTAGCAACTAACTGTAAAACACATTCATTGAGCTCCTAGGGTGCACTCCTTGGGAGAAGTGAAAACATATGTCTCAGAAAGAATTTTACATGAGTGTTTATAGCAGTTTTTATTCATAATAGTGAAAGGCTAGAAACATCACAAAAGTCCCTGAATAGATGAATGAATGAATTATGGTATATTTACACAATAGGATACTACTTAGTAACAAAAAGATTGAATTACTGATTCATGAATTACCAAGACATCCTGCAGACTTAAGTAAGTTGGAAATAAAAGAGGATATTCCGTATGATTCTGTAGAAAACTATAATGATAGAAACCAAATTGGGATCTATATAATATGAATTAGTTAACTAATCGATCCCGTTTATATTCTGCCTCATTCCCTGGAAGCTTCAATTGCCTAAAAGGCACTATCCAACTACATTCTAAAATGAGCTAGGAAAAGATGAGGGAAAAACATCATAGAAGACACACGAATAAATAAGAAGGTGATTGAGGGAGAACTGACAAAGATAGCTTGAAAAATTATGAGATAGTGGCCTTGTGGGTGGGGGTGGGGCAGTATCAGGGAGGATATAAGGATGAATTTACATGGTTTGGAGTGGTGCAGCGAATTTTAGGACGATAAAGAAATAAATGTCCCATCCATGATAAGCATTTCTAGGTTATGTGTTGATTCTTTGTAGTCAGGAAGTCACCCAACACATTAATCTAAACTATATGTCTTTCCTGGCATTTCCCTCAGTACAGAGGCCAAATAAATGAGACCTTCTTTCCATGAAGAGCTGTTAATTTGTGTTTGTATTTTTGTGCATGTGATTTGCTTCATGGTCTCATTTTTTGGGTTTGTTTATAAAGTGAGGATAGTAATACCTACCTTTAGGTACTTGGGAAGAGTAAATGAAAAGTGTTTGTGCAAAGTCCTTCATAAACATTTTCAGGCTCTGTGCAGATGTAAGGTAGTGTTTTGAAGTCCAAGAAATCTGGAGAAGAGTGTTGGTGCAAATAATGAGAAAGGGAATGAATATAACTCCTTTCTCACTCCATGCCTTTACTTACAAAATACTATAAATGTTGAAAATCATAATATTTGTGGTTTCTAAAATGTTCATATAATTCTAAATGAGGAGTGATTTATAACTGTACCTTGCTCAGCTCAATTTACGAAATCCTGGTATTTGTGAAAGGACAGTACAATGAATATCATATATAATTTCCCTGAGTAAAACAGAGCACATGGGAAACTCTGGCCTTGCATTTTTTTTGCTGCTGTCCAAAGAGGCCAGAGAAAAGTTTTCCAGATATGGAGGCAGTTTTGTGTTCTCTTTGCTGATGAAATGTGGAAGGCAGGGTGTGCATGCTCCTCTCACATTTATATGGCCTGATTTGAAGTGGAAAATGTGATTCTAAAATGTGGAAATTTGAAAACAAATGGTAACCTGGTCTGCAGTCTCCAATCTCTGTAAAGTATTATTATTATTGTTGTTATTATTGCCAATTATGTGTTCAGAGGGTCAAGGATCTAAATACTAAAAATAAGTACTCCTGAAAATGGGACATAGGCAAGAAGGTAATAAAATTCTTGGCATGTTTATCTGCTCCAGACAAATGCCTAAGCATGTTTTATTGTTTTTAACCATGATAGCCTAACCATGATAACTTTTCATTGAAAGGACTGTTGTTTGCATTGTCTCCCTTTCTGTTAGAGTGAGAGCAGAAACTTTCAGTAGCTTGTATATCTGATAGATATGAAGGTGGAGGATGATGAAGCTAAGGAGTGAAAGAAGAAATAGGAAAAGGGGGCCAAAAATTACCAAGAAGCTTGATCTTTCGTAGAATATGGTCTTAATGTGTTACTTTAGTTGGTGACAGCAGTGCTCCTCAAACTCTAAAGAGCATATGAATCCCCTAGGGATTATATAAAAATGCAGTTTCTGATTTTGTAGGTCTGGGGTGTGACCTGGGAATGTGTATTTCTATCAAGCTCCCAGGTGATGATGATACTGCTGGCCTGAGAACCACTCTTGGCATAGCAAGATTGGAGGTTTGGCTGGATATACCGGTGAATGTCGTATTTTAAAAATTTCAATAAGGATAATTTGTCAAAAGCGTAGCTAATTATGATTTAATTTTATATCATCATTAAACTTCTGTGTAATAAAATTCAAAATCATTGACCAAAAATAAAAACATCTGTCTGGCCATACCACCCTCAATTTTTCATCAATTATCTCCTTATTTTAGGTCCCTTAGTGCATACTCTGTGAGCAAGTTAAATTTGTCCCTCTGCCAGATAGTATCTTAACCCAGGCTGCCATCTGGTTAATGTGTAAAATGTCCAGCTGTTACTACCTATGTTGTCATGGGAAATGCCCTAGAGATGCAGACAGACCACCGGGCTTCTAGTTACAGCTCTTCCAGATAGCTCTGGAACCTGGAGCTATTTTTTTCTTTGTACAATTATTGTGGATATTTCTTTGGTAGAGGTAAGAAAACGTCTAGTCCATTGTCCATAATAGGCACTCAATAAAGCTTAAGGAGACTCTCTTAGGAGTACAACTAAGTAGCTTTAGGTCTTACAGGCTTTGGGTAGAACAGGTCATATAGGACAGGGATTGAATATAAAACATGTACCATGACTTAAACAAAGGACTTCACTAAGCTGCCCTACTTCATCTTTAATGTGTGGTTTTAGTTGCTCAAATTTTCTACTGAAGGTCTGGTCTTTGGTTTAACGTCTTGCAATGCAACTTGCTACCTGCTAGGAGCACTTCCCTTTGTTTTTCTCCTGTCTGCTCTAACAGAGATGAGGAAATCAGACAAAAGGCAGCAGTATTGACCATTTCTCCTGTTTCCCTTCCTTTACAGATTACTCCTCTGCTGTTCAGAAATTTTCCCAAACGTTGCAGTCCTTTCAGTTTGATTTCATTGGAGACACTCTGACTGATGACGAGATTAACATTGGTAAGTCTTCAGCTACATATGGCCATGTGCCTCTCATAGCAGGTCTGAGAAAAAGCAGCTTACTTGGTCTGTGGGTATAGAAAACTTGGGCATCTTTAATCCCTGTTGTCCCCTGTTGTGCCAAGCTCCTGGGAGGCTGCTTAAGAAACATAAAGAAACATTCCCTTGTAGTCCCATTTCCTACTTACACAAAAGCAATCAAAAGATATCCCTTAAACCTCCACTGAGGTCTTTGACTCTGTCTGCAGGGGAATTTTTCTTTAAAGAATCTAACACACGAAAATAGATGTTTTTGTGAAGGATAAAGAGTGATTTTTTTTGTTTTTTTTCGCAAAATAATTTAGAGTAAGGTTCTTCTAAGGAACAAATTCCCCGAGAAAGTTTAAAATTAGCATTTATATATGTACAGCTTTTAAGGCAACAGGAGATTTGGCATCTCTCTTTGGGAGCTGAACTTAATAACTCGCTTTGTGAGCTGCATGATGTTGGACAAGATATTTCCTCTCTCTGAGCCTTAGTCTTGTCCTCTGTAAAATGTGGTTAATATTTATCTCTCAAGGATGTTACAATTAGGAGATTGAACAGTGGAAGTAAGAACTTTGTGTTTGTTATGAAGTTAATTATGGCCCTTGGGCCAATCTTCTCTGCCACATTTTTTTGTAAATAACGTTTTGTTGGAACACAGACTTAACTGGAACACAGTTAAATATTGTCTGTGGGTGATTTTGTAGTACAACGGCAGCATTGAGTAGTAGTGGCAGAGACTGCATGACTTTCAAAGCCTCAAATATTTGCCCTCTGGCCATTGAAGAAAAAAGTTTGGTAACCACTGAGTTAATTGTCGTGGTCCGAAGGTGCATTGGAAAAGAATTTCCAGACACAGGGCAGAATGTAAAGAAGGTAGAATTTATTAGAGGGAAAGGTCGCTGCCAGAACGGCAGCCCGACTTCCTAGTAGTCTGGGAGAGTCGAGCCGGAACATGTGCTATTGATTAGTTTTTATAGCCAGAAAACAAAGGAATGGTCCGAGGTGAAAATTTCATTTACTTATTGGTCGAGGCACATATACCTTCCTTCTATAGGGTGCGAGTGAGGCAGGGCATATGCCTTTCCTTATTTGGGACAGGTCCAGTTGCCCAGGTGGGCGTCGCCCAGGTGGGCTCAGGAATTTTGTAACCATCCTGACATGGTGGGGAGGGAGACTAAGAGTCGGGTAGGGGGTGTAACGCTGAAACTTTTTCAGGCAGGGTTGTCCTTTGTCCTTGAAGCACCATTGTCCTTGCAGTACCACATTAAAGAGTTAGTGTAAAGCATTTGCTAGATGAGAGCACAGAAATAGTGTGAACGATCTAATGTCACCAAAACAATTATATTTATGAGCCCAAGAACTAAAATATAAAATGTATTATTATTATATTAAATGCTCTTTGCAGTAAATATGAATAATATATAAAAATATAAAGTTACCTGTAATAATAAGATATTTCAGCACAGAAGCAATGTATTGGATGTATTGGCATATTGTCTTTTAACTCTCTTTTGTACATGTATCTGTTTTGTGTATGTGTAATTTAGTTCATACTAAATACATAATTTTATCTAATTTCAACCTGACATTTCATCAAGTATTTTCTCATGTCATTTAAAAATTTTCATAAGCTTCATTGCATGGGACAAGGACACTGTTTTGTTCATTACTATTTCCCTAGCATGTAGAGGAGTACCTAGCATATAGTAGATGCTCAATACATGTTTGTTGAATGAATGAGTAATGGATGCATTTGAGTTTCATTATTATAGGAGCTATACTTTATATACTCTTCAACTGTTGTTAGAAATTTAACTTTTTTCCAATTTTTCATGTTTATAAATCATACTGCAATGAGTATTTTTATGAGGTTGATGACTAATGTTTTGGATAAATGTGGCAGTGTAACTAGTGAGGCAGACATTTGCATTTGGATTATTTCTTTATTCACTCCACTTCATTCTACTTCTGCAAATCTGTCTTGGTCTAAGGGCATGGCTTATTTAAAAGTTAATATTGTGAGAGTCAGATAGTCCAAGTTTGAACTCTAGCTTTGCAGCTTATTAGCTGTGTAATCTTGGAAAGTGACTTCACCTCTCTAAGTGTTACATTTCTCATCTGTAATATGGGGATGAGGTGATCAATGCCATGTGTGCACAGTGCCTAAATAAATGTTAGCTATTTAATCATTATTATTATTATTATTTTAATCATTATTATTAATATAAGGTTTTGTTACTTTGTACCTTGCAATGGACTGAATGTTTTTGTGTCTTCCACAAATTCATACGTTGAAATTCTAACCTCCAATGTGACGGTATTAGGAGGTGGGGCCTTTGGGAGGTAATTAGGTCATGAAGGTGGAGCCCTCATGGATGGGATTAGTACCCTTATAAAAGAGACTCCAGAAAGCTCTCTCACCCTCTTTCCATCATGTGAAGATACAGTGAGAAGTTGGAAGTCTGCAACCTGGAAGAAAGCTCTCAGGAGAACCTGACCTTGATCTCAGACTTCTAGCCTCCAGAACTGTGCAAAATAAATTTCTGTTGTTTATAAGCCACACAGTCTATGGTATATTGCTATAGTGTCCTGAACTCAGTTAAACACGAATTAGTACTGAGAAGTCCGGGGTGCTGCTATAACAAACACCTAAAAATGTGGAAGTGGCTTTGGAACTGGGTAATGGGCAGAAGCTGAAAGAATTTTGAGGTGCATGACAGAGAAAGTCTAGATTGCTGTGAATGGAATTTTAAAGGTGATTCTGGCAAGAGCTCTGAAAGAAGAAAGAGTGGTAGGGAAAGCTTCAGTCTTCTTGGAGAATACCTAAGTAATCATGGACAGAATATTGGTAGAAATATAGATGGTAGAGTTCATTTTGAGGAGGTCTCAGACAGAGAGGAGGAACATGTTATGGGACAATGGAGAAAGGTGATCCTTGTTATAGAGAGGCAAATAATTAGGCTGCACTGTTTGTGTTCTAGTGTTTTTTTGGAAGGTGAAACTTGCAAGCAATGAAATTGGATATTTGGCTAATGTGGTTTCTAAGCAAGTGTTAAAGGAGTGGCTTGGTTTACCCTGACTGCTTATACTAAAATGTCAGAGGAGAGAAATGAAGAGAAGGTGAAATTTTTAAGCAAAAAGGAACCAGAACTTAAAGATTCATCCATATTACAAAAAATGAGAAAGTGTATTTGGAAGAAAGCACTAAAGGTATGGTAGACGTACCATTTGATAAGGAGATTAATGTGGGTGTGAACCATGGATTTAATCAAGTATCTCAACAAAAGCTAGGAATAAAGATGGGATTATACCAGCAGAAACACTGCCAGCTAGGACTAAAGGAAACAGAGAAAACAAGACAAAATGAAGGAAAACTTATTAGATCCTATAGGACCAGACCATAGAGCAATGTGAACCTGCACTATTCTTCTTCAAAACAAGGGAAGAAGGACCCTGAAGGTGATTCAGAGATCATCAGGGCTGCCACTCCCACCCCAGGTGTAGGGGTACGGCCACTCTGCAGAATCCTGAGGATACACACAAACCTCTCTCCCCATGCCTCTTCCAGACAGAGAACCAAAATGTGTGGGGCCACTGCAGAGAGCCACAGTGTGGGCAGCCCTCCACCACACTGTGGGGGTGATGTTGCTACTCCAGTGGGTCCAGAAGGCTAGACTGCTGCCACAGTGGGTCTAGAAAGCAGACCATCAAGCCAAAGAGCATTGTTCTCAAGACTTAAGATCATATGGAACTTGCCTTGCTAGATTTTGGGCTTGCTTGGGACCTATCGTTCCTTCCTTCTTTCTTTTTGGAGTGGGAATGTCTATCTTATGCATGTCCCATCATTGTATTTTGGAAGCACATAAGTTGTTTGTTTTCACAAGTTCACAGCTAGAGAGGAATTTTGCCTCAGTATAATTTGTACCTTGAGTCTCACCCATATTTGATTTAGATATTTAGATGAAATTTTGGACTCTAGACCTAAAAGTTGATACTGGAATGAGTTGACTTGTAGGGCTGTTGGGATGGAATTAATATATTTTACATGTGAGAAGGACATGAATTTTATGGAGCAGGGGATGGAATGCAACAGACTGAATGTTTGTATCTCCCCCAAATTCATGTTAAAAGCCAATCCCCAAAGTGATGGTGCCAGGAGGTGGAGCCTTTGGGAAGCAGATAGATCATGAGGGTAGAACCCTCATGAATGGTTTTAGTGCCCTCATGAAAGGGACCCCAGAGAGCTCTCTAGCCCTCTTTCCATCATGTTAGGATACAGCAAGAAATCAGCAGTCTATAAGCTGAAAGAGAGCATGCTCCAGAACCCAACCATGCTGGCACTCTGATATTGGACTTCCAGCCTCCAGAACTGTGAGAAATTTCTATTGTTTATACATGACCCAATCTATGGTATTTTATTATAGCATCCCAAACTAAACATATTTCTTTCTTAAAAATAACTACTACTTGCCTATCAATTGGTAACCTTGAAGACTGCAGATGCATGGTATGTGGAATTTCATAAATATGTCTTTTTCCTACTAAAAAAATGTCAGACTAGGCTTCCCTGGTGGTGCAGTGGTTGAGAGTCCGTCTGCCGATGCAGGGGATGCGGGTTCGTGCCCCGGTCCGGGAAGATCCCACATGCCGCGGAACAGCTAGGCCCGTGAGCCATGGCTGCTGAGGCTGTGTGTCCGGAGCCTGTGCTCCACAACGGGAGAGGCCACAACAGTGAAAGGCCCGCATACCGCAAAAACAAAAACAAAAAAAGTCAGACTTTGAACATGTGCCCATTTTCCCTAAAGCCAACCAACAGATCTGAGATGTGTCCCATATCTTCTTTTATGTTGAACTTTGTGCTTCAACTCTCTCACCCCTCTGAAACCCACCATAATTGTCAACTAGTACCAGCAGCATAAAAGAGTGTGTGAGCTTGAGCATAATGGCTTATAAACAAAAATAAAAATGACCCCCTGGTGCTGCCAGGTTCTTGTTGATGTCTGCTGGCTGTGACACATTTGCTTCTTAATGTATGCTTTACAGTAACCCTTTGACTCAGTTATCATTTGCCTGCCAATTCCAGAAACTCCTAGTTATCATCTGACCATTGCTTTTAGTGATGCTGACTCATAAACTAATGTTTATTGATGGGGACTGAAAAGAGATTTTGAGAATTTCAATGGCCTGTCATAGTCATTGGCTTTGTTGATTTTGTCATTTTGAAAGCTGGGACGTGTGGTGTTAGTGAGGCGAACAACCGATGCTCCACCGGCTGAGGCTGAAGCTCCTTAGAGGCTCTGAGAAGCAATCTTGGAGATCCTACTGGGAGGCTATTGTTGGGAAAGAACAGTTGCTTTGGAAGTGGAAAGAACAGAGTGTGCCATGCCCTCCAATTGCCAGTACTACTGGCCCTTCTGTTTCACTGGAAAAACTGGTAAAGGTACAGTTAGGATGGAATTTTGGGCTGAGCTTTTAGATTTCACATTACATGTGAAGAGGGCCTTGCAGTTCTCCCCATAATAGATTTTTCATGGTTGCTGCAAGAGGTAATCAGTAGCATTAACCCCATTGTAGATTCCAGTTGTGTAACAGAGATGGTAGTGATTCCTAGGGGATGTAAGGGAAAGCCTGAAGCTTCTCTGAAGAGTTCCTTCCCTTGATGGTCAGCTCTTGGACCTCACAGTCTGTGTACAACAGAGACAAGTGGGAGGAAGTATCTCACTGCCCTGACCATGACATTTGTCACTGCTTTAGAGTGCGACATCTGGGCTTTCAATTAGCATTGCCTGGCCTTTTCTCTACCTCTATGGCCCAGTAACAAAAGGAAATGACAAGTGTTTAGGTAGTGTTGTATCTCCTTCAGATTTGAGTTTTATTTATTGGCTATGAGATCTTGGCAAAATTACTTGAGCTTGTTGGGTCTCTGTTTTCCTCATTTGTAAAGTAGGCAGTATAACCTACTTCCCAGAATTGTGAGGAGTAAATCAGATAAATACATGTATACATGTATCAGAGGGTGTATATAAATCATTTGTCTCAATTCCTGGTGATCCTACTAGGAAGGTGGTAGAACCTAATTTTTGGAGAAAGCTGTTAGTTTGAAACTATATTTCCCGAGTTAACTACAAGAGGAAAATGTAAAATGAGATGTCAGTGTTTACAGGGATCTAGTTCAGTTATTCCTAATATAGCTTTGTATCAGAATTACCTGGAGAGCTTGTTGATCCAGAGTCTCAGGACCCGTGTTAGGTGAAATGAATCAGTTTGCTTGTTTATGCCTGGAGAAAGAAAATGCAGTGATTTTAAATCTCAGACTGCAAATCAAATTTCTAGTCTAGTCATCAACATATTTGAAGAAACTCCTTTGTGGACCAAGCAGATTGATTTAAGGTCAAACTTGCAGGTAGAAAGTTCCATGAGCCACCCATTACTGCTTTATAGGAGCAGAGGACTCAGGTAAAATTCTACATTATCTATTACCCCAGCCCCCACACTTTTATTCAACATGAATATTATTCATTGCTGATAGTTCACAGGCAATCATAAACCTGATTGGGATGCAGCAGGGCTTAAGAAATAGTTGCTTGAGGACTTTTGTTGGTGTTTTTCTGACCACCTTTTGAGGTTGCAAAGGTCAGTTGTTTTAGGGTCCTGAAAATCAGACATCCTAAAAGAAGAGGTATACCCTAAATGA
Source organism: Globicephala melas (assembly GCF_963455315.2). NCBI lineage: Eukaryota > Metazoa > Chordata > Mammalia > Artiodactyla > Delphinidae > Globicephala > Globicephala melas. The sequence continues at coordinate 71,064,261 of NC_083335.1, forward strand.
GAAAGAAAAATATTAATATAAAAGTTAAATTTTTTTAAAAAATTTTATTTATTTTTTATTGAAGTATAGTTGATTTACAATGTTGTGTTAGTTTCTGGTATACAGCAAAGGGATTCAGTTTTATACACACACACACACACACACACATATTCTTTTTCATATTCTTCCATTATGGTTTGTTACAAGAAATTGAATATGGTTCCCTGTGCTGTACAGTAGGACTTTGTTGTTTAACACAAAAGTTTGTATTAAAGAAAAGAGCCAGGAGTTGAACACTGAGGGTCCAGTGATTTCTAAGTGGTCAGTGGTGGAAAATTTTTTGATTATGTAGTGCCGCTCATTGGAGTTTCTTGAACCTCTCAAGGTGGGATGTCAGTCCTCTTTGTGATATTGTCCATGTTCCTGGCAATCTTTCATATAAGGGCATATATGAATTGAGCATTTCACCTGACTTCCTTAGTCCAGACAGTGGTTTGTCCAGGGAAAATTCTAGCCCAGTGCATGGTCTGCTGTGGTGGTGAGCACTTAGAGGTTTATATCAAGTCATCGGGTTTCAGTTCACAGGTCTTCTTCATATCATGGGGAAAGGGTCAGTTACAAGGTGACCTGGAATCCTTATAGGGATATGGATCATCAGGTCTTAGTTCTCCATGACTCCAGATCATATGGGAAGGGGAACATTGGAATTGCTAGTTTGGAGGATTATAACTAGATATTAGAAAAAATAGAAGGGATTGAAAATTTGCTAAATATTTACAAATTGGGAAAGTTGGCTGGATCCAGTTCAATTTACAGATAGATACCAAAACTGTTTTTTTTGACAAGAGGAGGAAGTTGTTTAAATCTCAACCAGATAAGACAGGGTGTGCATGTTTGTAAGTTACCCTCAATTAACAAGAGATGCAAAAGTTCAACTAGCTCAAAGACAACAGGGCAAAACTCTGATAATCCAAAAGGGTGTGCTATAGACAATGCATCATTTTCCATTGAAACACAAAAATTCTCCCTTTTGATGAAAGTTAATCTCAAAGAAAAAATATTCTTGATTTAAAAAATAAGGCTGGTCTCATGAGATTTCGCCTAATTATTTGTACTCACAACAAGGATAATTATTTGCCATATGGGTCTATTTAAGTTTGCTTTGCTGGAAGTTTTCAAAAAGAATCTAAGATTGGATTTTTAAAAGCCCTTTGAGGCTAAGAAGCCAAGCCAAGAATTATCCACCAGATTTCACCTGCAGTACCTAAAAATTTGGGTGGATTCTTCTCTAGATACCCAGCATATCCTAAAGTTTTTGTGTCTGCCAGGAAGAGAGTTTCCTTACTCACCTATAAGGCCAAGAACTCTGTAATACAGGTGTCAGCCTGGTTTTTCCACGAGGGCTTTGTGAGCATTGTTGGCTCCGTAAAGTCAACCTTTCTCCTTAAAAGTATCTGGTCATATCTGATTCAATGAGCATCATTTTCATATATGTCATTCCAGGTAAGGCCTTGGTTGCAAAAACCAGTGTTCCAACCCTTTCCTGATAATAAAGAGGACAGACTCTAATTAAACCTATGTAAATAATTTTATTGTTATGGAAATAAGAATAATATGAGTTTCTGAATCCTAGATGGGATTAGGCAGAGATAATGCCACTTACAAATGTCATTTACAAATGAATGTCATTTCATTTCAACTTACAAAAACATAATATTCTAAATTGTTATGAGTTATAGACAACTTACAACATAAGAGAAATGGGTTCCTTATATATTCAAAAAATAGAACATTATAACATCAGTAATATTCCAAACAAAACCCTCAATCATCCTTCATTAGTTCATTCAGTCCTAAGTAGTTCTTGTTTTACTAGACCTTGCATTAGCAAACTCATGAATTCATTTGATTCTCAGAGTTCTCAGAATCCTGAATCAATTCACTGGTATGATCTCAAAGGTCATTAAAGGGTGCCATCAGAAACCTGTACACAAAAGGATTGGTACAGTGCTATTCTCTGGGGTTCTGAGAAAGTCCTTCTTTGTTAACAATGAAGTACTCTGCCCTGTAGACAATTACAAGTGCTTTTAGGGTTGCATTAGAATAAAACATAAAGTATCTATAGATGAGGAAGAGATTTACATAGCTGTGACTAACTTACTACTGGTAATTTTCAAAAGTGAAAGATATGATGAGAGTTCATTATAAGAATAATAATGCAACTGACAAGGACATGTGGCTATTTCTGTGGTATGCAGAACAAGATAAATATTAATCCAGAAAAGGTATTGGACAAAATATTTGTAAACATAATGATGTCTATGTCCAAAGAAGAGTGGATATTACATCTAATTTATAAAAATGGATGAATACAATATTTACAAAAAATCTTCAGATATACGGTAATTATAGTGGCATAATATGCCAACCATATAGTTAGAATATACCAAGAATACATTAAGAATATCATGTAATGAGAAAAAATGATCTGGAGTACTCCTAAACATCTCTATATTAATAAGATTCCAAAGGTAAGAGAAGTGAGTGCCCAATTAAAACCACTGATTTGAAGATGCTGATTTCAAGTTAAAGAATTAATGTTATAATTAAGCTACCATTTAAAATAAATTGCAACTAATGACACTATACTGTTTTGTAATATCAGGCAAGGTAGCACCAGGATTCTGATAAATAGAAACATATCATGGACAATGAGGGCATTGACAATTTTCTAGGAGCTTCCTGTACAGCATATAATATCTATAATATGTGTATTAAAACATTTTACCTATCAGATTTAACCCAGGGAAGGCTAAGAATTTCTTTTGATTTGACAGTGCTTCCTGTGCAACTCAAATGATAAAATCCAAAGTACCAAAACTGTGCACTAGCTAGTTTAAGGAGTTCATTGTATTCAGACTGTTACCATAGGGAAAACCTTCATTAATGAGGAACATTTTAAAGAAAAGGAAGGAAACTTGGGGGTATTATAGAGGCAGATAAACAAGGAAGTCATCTGTGAGTCTTATGGGAGTCATGAGGGAGGATGGAGATGGTCCTTTGTGGTTTACTTGTTTTTCAGAACATGAAAGGGTGTTTCTTAATAGTCTCTGCTGTCCTGGAGCCCAGGGTTCAAATTAAGTTCAGCATTGTCAGTGATCTAGGATTCACAAAGCAGGGCATAACCCAGAGTGCTTTCAAAGAGAAGTGTCAGCTCTCAGGGCCCTCTGAGTTCTTCCCATGGAGGTGTTGATTGAAAAGATGACACCCATGCAGAATGAGGAGACTGCAAGGCATGAGTGTCACCCTCTCCAATTCTCATGAACTTTTCATACCCTCCTGCCATGCTTCCCATCTAACTTATCTGTAGACTGCTGCTTAGGTGCCAGCTAGCATTGAGTATGTGGTCTAAAACAATCCCAACACATTCCTGATTGTGGACTGTGAGATTAGGTGAAGTGAATGTCAGTTTCCCAGGAACGTCCTTCAAGAGGCTCAGGCTTCAGGCCTGCCTGCCATTCACTCCTGCCCCATCATAAAGGTCACATAGACTCTTGTAATTGCACTCTCTGAGCTTTGCTCTCTATCTTGTCTTTGCCACTATCTTATATCCCTGGTAATGACCCTTCTAACACCTTGGCTCACTGGTTCTCTATGGAGAGTTGATAGGAGTTAGGCACATGGTCTTTTAGGTGGCTGGATCTGGGTACAGATTTTGACCTATCCATTTGTTAGCTATGTGATCTTAGTTTTCATTTTTTTTAAAAAAATATTGAGTTTATTGGCATTTCTGCATTATAATAAAAATGTGGAAAAAGAGAACACAGAATATTAAAAGTTTCATTTGCTGAGTACCTACTATGCGAAAATTGTTTGCATGCATTATCTAATATTCAGAGCAATTCTTAAGAGGTTGACTGCGGCTAAGAAAGGTTAAGGGACTGTTTGCAGATGACATGATACTATACATAGAAAGTCCTAAAGATGCCACCAGAAAACTAGTAGAGCTCATCAATGAATTAAGCAAAGTTGCAGGATATAAAATTAATATACAGAAATCTGTTACATTTCAATACACTAACAATAAATTATCAGAAAGAGAAATGAAGGAAACAATCCCATTTACCATTGCATCAGAAAGAATAAAATACCTAGGAATAAACCTGTCTAAGGAGGTAAAAGACCTGTACTCGGAAGACTATAACACACTGATGAAAGAATTTGAAGATGGCACAAACAGTTGGAAGTATATGGACTGGAAGAATTAACACTGTCAAAATGCCTATACTACCTGAGTCAATATACAGATTCAATGCCATTGCTATCAAAATACCAGGGACATTTTTCGCAGAACTAGAACAAATAATTTTAAAATTTGTATGGAAACACAAATAGCCAAAGAAATCTTGAGAAAGAACAACAGATCTGGAGGAATCATGCCTCCCGACTTAAGACTATACTACAAAACTACAGTCATTGGCACACTATGGTACTGGCACAAAAACAGACAAATAGATCAATGGAACAGTATAGAAAGCCCTGAAATAAAACCACTTGCTTATGGTCAATGAATATATGACAAAGGAGACAAGAATATACAATGGAGAAAAGACAATCTCTTTAATAAGTTGTGCTGGGAAAACTGGACAGCTACATGTAAAAGAATGAAATTAGAGCATTCTCATAACACCATATACAAAAATAAACTGAAAATGGGTTAAAGACCTAAACGTAAGACTGAAACCATAAAACTCCTAGAGGAAAACATAGGCAGACCACTCTTCGACATAAATCATAGCAATATTTTTCGCATCTATCAACTCCAGCAAAGGAAATAAAAGCAAAAAAAAACCCAAATGGTCCTTAATTAAACTTAAAAGCTTTTGCATAGCAAAGGAAACCATTGACAACATGGAAAGTCAACCTACCAAATGGGATAATATATTTACAAATGATATGCCTGATTAGGGATTAATATCTAACATATATAAACAGCTCATACAACTCAACATTAAAAAAAAATTAAAAATGGGTGGAAGAACTGAATAGACATTTTTCCAAAGAGGAAATGCAGATGGCCAAGAGGCACAGCATCACTTACCATCAGGGTAATTGAAATCAAAATCACAATAAGATATCACCTCACATCTCTCAGAATGACTATCATCCAAAAGAACACACATAACAAATGTTAGCAAGGATGTGGAGAAAAGAGAACCCTTCTACACTGTTGGTGGGAATGTAAATTGATGCACCACTTTGGAAAACATTATGGAGGTTTCTTTAAAAAAATGAAAAATAGAACTACCATATGACTCAGCAATTCCATTCATGGGTATACATCTGAATAAAAAGAAAACACTAATTTGAAAAAATACATGCACCGCAAAGTTCATAGCAGCATAATTTACAATTGCCAAGTTGTGGAAGCAACCTAAGTGTCCATCAACAGATAAATGGGTAAAGAAGTTGTGGGGTATGTGTGTACACACACAGAAACACACACACGCACACAAAATGGAATACTACTCAGACATAAAAAGAATGAAATTTTGCCATATGCAGCAACATGGATGGACCTAAGGATATTACGCTAAATAAAATGAGTCAGAGAGAGAAAAACAAATACTATGTGATATTACTTATATGTGGAATCTAAAAAATACAACAAATTAGTGAATATAGCAAAAAAGAAGCAGACTCACAGATATTGAGAACAAATTAGTGGTTACCAGTGGGGAAATGGAAGGGGGGGCAATATAAGTGTAGGAGATTAACAGGTACACGTTATTAGGTATAAAATAAGCTACAAAGGTATATTGTGCAACAGGGCATATAGCCAATATTTTATAATAAGAATAAATGGCGTATAACCATTAAAAACTGTGAATCACTGTATCCTACACCTGTAACTTATGTATTGTACATCAACTATACTTTAATTAAAAAAAAAAGAAAAAGAAACTTGCACAGGTTAATATAGCTAGTAATTAGCATAAGTGGGATTTTAAATCAGTTCTTCTTGCATCTAAAGTTTATATGTATATATACATATAAACTTATGCCTTCCACTCAAAGAACCACAATTGTGGTCTGAAGGAACAGCTGTGAGACCTCTTTACATGGCTCCCTGTGAGCAAGTGAAACTAGACTAAGAGCAAAGGAATAAAAGGACATCAGACTCCAGGAGTCTATGTGACCTGGTGGGACCCCTTGCCCAGGAGCTCCCTTGCCTTGCTTATGCCTGAGAGGAGCTGGGTGCAGCACTTCTCCACACGTCTGCCCACAGAGCTGAGGTGTCAGCACAGCCATTTCACTGTGCTAGGAACTCTGGTCTAAAGTGCTAGCAGCAAGGCTTCTGCACACAGCACCCTATAGACAAGTGAAACTGGACGAAACACAAAGAAGAGAGGCCTTGGAACTGACTGTCCTCACTCCTGTTTCCTGTGAAGAATCCCAGGATTTAACCAGCCCTCTGGCCAACGAAGCCTCTCCATGCAGAACAACTGAACAACTGCAGAAGAAGCTGGTTATTTGGGCCATCTGGATGTTTTACCTGAAGAGCAGCCAGATCAAGTTGGCCAGGGTCCATCTGAGTATAACAAGTCAGCTCACTGGGCCAAGCAAATCCTTCAGTTCAATTTTGCTTTCTGCATTTGATTTGTTTCTGGTTTTATGTAATTGTTAGTTTAGTTTTTAGTGTTTGTATTCGTTTTTGGGTTTCTTTATTGGTTTGGTTGCTCTCTTCTTTGTTTTCTCTTTTTCTTTTCTTTCTGTGAGTGTGTGTATGTTTTTGTTTTTGTTTTGTTTTGTTTTGTTTGCGATACACGGGCCTCTCACCATTGTGGCCTCTCCCGTTGCGGAGCACAGGCTCTGGACATGCAGGCTCAGTGGCCATGGCTCATGGGCCCAGCCACTCCGCAGCATGTGGGAATCCTCCCGGACTGGGGTACGAACCCGTGTCCCCTACATCGGCAGGCGGACTCTCAACCACTGCGCCACCAGGGAAGCCCTAGTGTGTGTATGTTTGTCTTGGGGTTTTGTCTCTCCGTTTATTTATTTTTCTTCTTCCTTTTATTCTACGCCGTGCAGCTTGCAGGGTCTTGGTGCCCCGGCCGGGGAAAAGGCTTGAGGCTCCAAGGTGGAAGAGCTGAGTCCAAGATGTTGGGCCACCAGAGGACTCCCGGCTCCATGGATATTAATCATTGAGAACTCTCCTAGAGATATCTGTCTCGGCACTAAGACCTGGCTCCACAAAAGGGCTGGCAAGCTCCAGTGCTGGATGCCTCATGCCAAACAACTAGCAAGACAGGAACACAATGCCACCATTAGCACACAGGCTACCTACAGTCATACTAAGCTCACAGACATCCCAAAATACACAAACGGACATGGCCCTACCCATCAGAGGGAAAGGATCCAGCCCCACCCACCAAAACAAAGGCACCAGTCCCTCCCACCAGGAAGCCTACACAAGCTTCTGGACCAACTTCACCCACTGGGGACAGTCAACAGAAGTAAGAGGAATTATGACCCTGCAGCCTGGGGAAAGGAGACATCAAACACAGTAAACTAAACAAGATGAGAAGACAGAGAAATATGCAGCAGATGAAGGAGCAAGGTAAAAACCCACCAGACCAAACAAATGAAGAGGAGATTGGCAGTCTACCTGAAAAAGAATTCAGAGTAATGACAGTAAACATGATCCAAAATCTTGGAAATAGAAGGGAGAAAATGCAAGAAACGTTTAACAAGTTCCTAGAAGAACTAAAGAGCAAACAAACAATGATGAACAACACAGAAATGAAATTAAAAATTCTCTAGAAGGAATCAATAGCAAAATAATGGAGGCAGAAGAGTGGATAAGTGAGCTGGAAGATAGAATGGTGGAAATAACTGCCATGGAGCAGAATAAAGAAAAAAGAATGGAAAGAATTGAGGACAGTTTCAATTGAAGACAACATTAAATGCAAGAACAATCAAATTATAGGGGTCTCAGAAGAAGGAAAGAAAAAGAAAGGATCTGAGAAAATATTTGAAGAGATTATACTGGAAAACATCCCTAACATAGGAAAGGAAATAGTCAAGTCCAGGAAATGCAGAGTCCCATACAGGACAAACCCAAGGAGAAATACACTGAGACACATATTAATCAAACAATCAAAAATAAAATACAAAGAAAAAATATTAACAGCAACAAGGGAAAAGCAAGAAATAACATACAAGAGAATCCCCATAAGGTTATTAGCTGATTTTTCAGCAGAAAGTCTGCAGGCCAGAAGGGAGTGGTAGGACATATTTAACGTGATGAAAGGGAAAAACGTACAATCAAGATTACTATACCCAGCAAGGATCTCATTCAGATTAGACAGAGAAATCAAATGTTTTACAGACAAGCGAAAGCTAAGAGAATTCAGCACCACCAAAACAGCTTTACAAGAAATGCTAAAGGAACTTCTCTAGGCGGGAAAAAGAAGAGAAGAAAAAGAGCCATAGAAACAAACCCACAACAATTAAGAAAATGGCAATAGGAACATACATATTGATAATTACCTTAAATGTGAATGGATTAAATGCTCCAACCAAAAGAGACAGACTGGCTGAATACATGTAAAAACAAGACGTGTATATATGCTGTCTACAAGAGACCCACTTCAGGCCTAGGTACACATACAGACTGAAGGTGAGAGCATGGAGAAAGATATCCCATGCAAGTAGAAATCAAAAGAAAGCTGGAGTAGCAATACTCCTATCAGACAAAATAGACTTTAAGATAAAGACTACTACAAGAGACAAGGAAGGACACTACATAATGCTCAAGGGATCAATCCAAGAAGATATAACAGTTGTAAATATTTATGGAAGCAACACAGGAGCACCTCAATACATAAGGCAAATGCTAACAGCCATAAAAGAGGAAATCGACAGTAACACAATAATAGTAGGAGACTTTAACACCCCACTTACCCCAATGGACAGATCTTCCAAACAAAAAATAAATAAGGAAACACAAACCTTAAATGACACATTAGACCAGATAAACTTGATTGATATTTATAGGACATTCCATCCAAAAACAACAGAATACATTTTCTTCTCAAGTGCTCACGGAACTTCTCCAGGATAGATCACATCTTGGGTCCCAAATCAAGCCTTGGTAAATTTAAGATAATTGAAATTGCATCAAGCACCTTTTCCGACCACAATGCTATGAGACTAGATATCAATTACAGGAAAAAAAAAAACTAAAAAATACAAACCCATGGAGGCTAAACAAAATGCTACTAAATAACCAAGAGATCACTGAAGAAGTCAGAGAGGAAATCAAAAAATACCCAGAAACAAAAGACAATGAAAACACGATGATGCAAAACCCTTGGGATGCAGCAAAAGCTGTTCTCAGAGAGAAGTTTATAGCAGTAGAATCCTACCTCAAGAAACAAGAAAAATCTCAAATAAACAACCTAAACTTACACCTAAAGCAATTAGAGAAAGAAGCACAAAAAAAAAAACCACACACAATGCTAGCAGAAGGAAAGTAATCATAAAGATTGGATAAGAAATAAATGAAAAACAAATGAAGGAAACAAGAGCAAAGATCAATAAAACTAAAAGCTGGATCTTTGAGAAGATAAACAAAATTGGTAAACCATTATCCAGACTCATCAGGAAAAAAGGGAGAATGCTCAATTCAACAGAATTAGAAATGAACAAGGAGAAGTAACTGATGCCTCAGAAATACAAAGAATCATGAAAGACTACTACAAGCAACTATGTGCCAATGAAATGGAAAACATGGAAGACATGGAAAGAATCTTAGAAAAGTACAACTTTGCTGTACTGAACCAGGAAGAAACGGAAAATGTGAACAGACAAATCAAAAGCAGAAAAATTGAAACTGTGATTAAAAATCTTTTAGGAAACAAAAGCCCAGGGCCAGATGACTTCACAGGCGAATTCTATCAAGCATTTAGAGAAGAGTTAACACCTGTCCTTCTCAAACTCTTCCAAAATGTAGCTGAGGAAGGAACACTTCCAAACTCATTCAACGAGGCCACCATCAGCCTGATATGAAAACTAGACTAAGATGTCCCAAGAAAAGAAAATTAGAGGCCAATATCACTGATGAATACAGATGCAAAAATCCTCAACAAAATAATAGCAAACAGAACCCAACAGCACATTAAAAGGATCTTACACCATGCTCCAGTGGGATTTATCCCAAAGAATGCAAGGATTCTTCAATATACACAAATCAATCAATGTGATACACCATATTAAGAAACTGAAGGATAAAAACCCTATAAGAATCTCAATAGATGCAGAAAAAGCTTTTGACATAATTCAACACCCATTTATGATAAAAACCCTCCAGAAAGTAGGTATAGGGGAAGCTTAACATAATAAAGGCCATATATGACAAACCCACAGCCAACATCATGCTCAATGGTGAAAAACTAAAACTATTTCCTCTAAGATCAGGAACAACAGTGGGTGCCCACACTCACCAATATTATTCAAAATTGTTTTAGAACTTTTAGCCACAGGAATCAGAGAACAAAAAGAAATAAAAGGAATCCAAATTAGCAAAGAGGAAGTAAAACTGTCACTGTTTGTGGATGACATGATACTATACATAGAAAATCCTAAAGATGCCATCAGAAAACTATTAGAGCTAATCAATGAATTTGGTAGAGTAGCAGGATACAAAATTAATGCACAGAAATCTCTTGCATTCCTATACACTAATGATGAAAAATCTGAAAGAGAAATAAAGGAAATATTACCACTTACCATTGCAACAAAAAGAATAAAATACCTAGAAATAAAACTACCTAAGGAGACCAAAGACCTGTATGCAGAAAACTATAAGACACTGTTGAAAGAAATCAAAGGCGATACAAACAGTTGGAGAGATATACCATGTTCTTGGATTGGAAGAGTCAACATTGTGAAAATGTATATACTACCCAAAACAATCTACAGATTCAATGCAATCCCTATCAAATTACTAATGGAAGTTTTCACAGAACTAGAACACAAAATGTTGCAATTTGTATGGAAACACAAAAGACCCCGAATAGCCAAAGCAAACTTGAGGGAAAAAACGGAGCTGGAGGAGTCAGGCTCTGTGACTTCAGACTATACTACAAAGCTGCACTCAACAAGACAGTATGGTACTGGCACAAAAACAGAAATATTGATCAATTGAACAGGAGAGAAAGCCCACAGAGAAATCCGTGACTGTATGGTCACCTGATCTTTGACAAAGATGTCAAGAATACACAGTTGAGAAAAAGTGGCCTCTTCAATTAGTGGTGCTGGGAAAACTGGACAGCTACATGGAAAAGTATGAAATTAGAACACTTCCTAACACCATACACAAAAATAAACTCAAAACAGATTAAAGACTTAAATGTAAGGCCAGATCCTATAAAACTCTCAGAGGAAGACAGAGGCTGAACATGCTGTGACATCCATGACACCAAGATTCTTTTTCACCCACCTCCTAGATTAATGGAAATAGAAACAAAAATAAACAAATGGGAAATGAAACTTAAAAGTTTTTGCACAGCAAAGGAGACCATAAACAAGACCAAAAGACAACCCTCAGAATGGGAGAAAATATTTGCAAATGAAGCAACTGACAATGGATTAATATCCAAAATATACAAGCAGCTCATGCACTTCAATATCAAAAAACCAAATAATCCAATCCAAAAATGGGTGGAAGACCTCAATAGACATTTCTCCAAAGAAGATATACAGATTGCCAACAAAAACATGAAAGGATGCTTAACATCACTAATCATTAGAGAAATGCAAAACAATACTAAAATGAGGTATCACCTCACCCTGGTCAGAATGGCCATCATCAGAAAATCTACAAACAGTAAATGCTGGATAGGGTGTGGAGAATAGGGAACCCTCTTACACTGTTGGTGGAAATGTAAATTAATACAGCCCCTATGGAGAACAGTATGGAGGTTCCTGAAAAAACTAAAAATCGAACTACCATATGACCCAGCATTCCCACTACTGGGCATATATCCTGAGAAAACCATAATTCAAAAAGAGTCATGTACCACAGTGTTCATTGCAGCTCTGTTTATAATAGTCAGGACATTGAAGCAACCTAAGTGACCATCAACTGATGAATGGGTAAAGAACATGTGGCACATATATACAATGGAATATTACTCATCCATAAAAAGAATTGAAATTGAGTTATTTGTAGTGAGGTGGATGGACCTAGAGACTATCATACAGAGTGAAGTAATTCACAAGGAGAAAAACAAATACCGTATGCTAACACATATATATGGAATCTAAAAAAATAAAATGGTTCTGAAGAACCTAGGGGCAGGACAGGAATAAAGATGGAGACGGAGAGAATGGACTTGAGGACACGGTGAGGGGGAAGGGTAAGCTGGGACGAAGTGATAGAGTGGCATGGGCTAATATATAATATCAAATGTAAAATAGATAGCTAGTGGGAAGCAGCCGCGTAGCACAGGGAGATCAGTTCATTGCTTCGTGACCACCTAGAGGGGTTGGATATGGAGGGTGGGAGGGAGTTGCAAGAGAAAGGGGACGTGGGGATATATGTATACATATAGCTGATTCACTTTGTTGTAGAGCAGAAATCATGACAACATTGTAAAGCAATTATATTCCAATAAAGTTGTATTAAAAAAAAGAAATAAAACAATAGGAGATACCATACACACAGAAAAAATAACCTGAACTATTTTGATATGTTTCCTTCCAGTGCTTTTTTGGGGGCCTGAACATAATTTTCTATACATATTTGTAGTTATGTATACTTTTGTGTACATTTTTTTATTCTACTTTTTCATATAATTTTTCACCATAGGCATTCTGCTTTGTTCATAAGTTTGTGTACTGCTTCTTTTTGATGGGTGTTATAAAATCCATTAAATTGGTGTACTTAAGCTTTCCCCAATCACTGGACATTTTATTTGTTTTCAATTATTCATTATCATTAATATTGTTGAATGCTTATCTTTGGGCATAAAGTTTTTCCCCTGTATCCACGATTATTTTTCAGACATGGATTCCCAGAAGTGAATTTACTGGGTAAAAGGAGATAAACAATAGTAAGTGTTTTGGTCAATATTGTTAGCTTTCATTGGAAATTTACAGCTCCTTTGCAAGACACTGTATTATTTGACCTTGCTGAACCTCAGTTTTCTCTTTAATAAAGTGATAATGATAAACAATAGAAGATTTGAGAAGCATCTAGTGTAGTGCCTTTCCCTTCCTCTCCCCTTTCTTAAGTTTTTGCTCTTTTCTCCCTTGAAATTTTCTGAAGATAGTTAATTCTTGCTGGGCTATCTTTTTAATGCTATAGGACTGCTAGACATTATTGAAGAGCATTGCATTCAGTTTTGTAAGCCATGCTTTTTAGTGCTGGTAGTGCAGGCAATGTTCTTGTTGATGGTCGTGGTGATGACAGTGGTGGTTTTGTAGGTCTGTTTTCTTCCTTCTCTAGCCAGGTTTCTTAGTTACCCTTCCTCTCATCTGAAGAGAGGGCAAGCGTTCAGCTCCCTCTCCCTGCTCTTTATTCTCTCCCACAGCACTCTAATGGATAGTATGATCTTACTAAAGCTTTTGTTTTTATTCCATTGACACTAGAGAGCCATTTGCAGGGCTATCTCTCAGAAGGGGATGTAATATTCCATGAGTTTGGTTAAAAATATACCAGTAAGGGGTCTTACAGGACTCCATGACTCTAAGCTATAAGTAACTGTGGTCCAAACTTCTTGATTTAGCCCTTGAAGCATTTCTCAACTCACTATATACATGAGCAAAGAAGAATGAATATGAGACCTTTCGGGTAAGGAAAACACTATTTGTGGTGCAATTAGATAGAGAAAAGTATATTACAGAGGTACTCTGGTTGTGACTGGAGACACATTGTTATCTTAAGGCGGTTAGAGCAAGCATTCATTTAAGGTTCCTTTATGACCGTACAGCTAGTTGTGTGACCTCAGGCAAGTCAGTTCCCATCTCTGGACCCAGGTCTCCTTACAAATAAAATGAGGTAGGTAGAAAAAGGTAGAGGATCTGTAAAAGTCTGAGCCTTTTAGATAGTAGGGGACCAGAAGGCAGAAACTACCTTGACTTTGCAAATCCTTCTTGCCTGTTGTCATATACCTCAATGAGCTTTTAAAGTCTTCTGATCATCAATATTTGGCCTTATATTAAGGCCTTTTAGAAACCGGATATTGAACAGTGATATTTTCCTTGACTCAGTAACTTAATTGATTTAACAATTATTGAAGTTCTTGTTAATTGAAAGTAAGGATCAAAAAGCTCTGACCTCAGTGGAATTGGTTAAGACATGACCTCAGAAAAGCTGCTCCTACATAAAAGCACTCAAAACACTGGCAAAAATTGCCCAAAACAACTTTTTAAGACCTCTAGAAATTAGCAGAAATTTGCAACAATATAAGGTGTGTTTATTCAGGAAAAATGCTAGATAATTGAAAGAACAGTGAACTCTGTGATGTTTTAATTTCGTTTATTCCCACCCCCTCTCTCCAGCTCCACAGCACCATTGAAACTAACAGCTGCATAGTCATGGAAGCTGTAAAACCCATCACTCTAGCAGCCATTGGTGAGCGCAGAATGGGTCTGAAGTTCCTCTAAAGCTGAAAAGTATGATTTTAGGTCTTCTCTTATTTGAATTACCTCAGAGATGACTAACTGCAAATAGAATTTTTTCAGGGCATTTTCAAAAACAATTAGTGATAATTGTTTAGCACCACAGCTGCCTCAGGCAGCAAAAAGAATAGTAGCAAACATGAAGCTGAAAAATTAACCTGTCAGGAAAAACTGGAGAATGAGATGTCCCTGGAGAGCTTGGAAAGTTGCAACATATTTCTGGAAATATAGAAAGTCATGCACATGTGTAGGGCTTTGCTCATGTCCAAAGAGACTTGAGAAGGCTCTAATATTTGACCTCTGGCTGACCTTGAAGCTCTGTACAAGCTGGAAGTTAATACTAATGCAGAGTTATAAACCAACTGGGTAACTATTGAAGGTGTACAGCAACACACACACAGAGCCCTTCAACAAAGGCTGGGATCTTTATTGGTTTAAACCATTTAAATAATCTCTGTCCAATCATTAGCTGACCACTAAGCCATCTGACTAGAGATTTCAGTCGCTTTACATGACAAAGAATACAGATTTTATAGAATTAGTGCACAAAGTCAGTAAATGAACAGCGACAACAAGAAAGGAGGGGGGTTCTGATTTCTAAAGTTGTCAAATTGTATTATTTAAAATGCTAACTTTTCAACAACAAAAATATGAGACATGCAAAGAAATAAATCATGACCTATCAACACAGAAAAAAAATTAAATAGAGACTGTCCATGAGGGAACAAAATCATTGGACTTCATAGAAAAAGATTTTCTTTTTTTTACAATTTTTGAATTTTATTTTATTTATTTTTTTATACAGAAGGTTCTTATTAGTTATCCATTTTATACATATTAGTGTATATATGGCAATCCCAATCTCCCACTTCATCACCCCCCCACCACCACTTTCCCCCCTTGGTGTCCATACATTTGTTCTCTACATCTGTGTCTCTATTTCTGCCCTGCAAACTGGTTCATCTATACCATTTTTCTAGGTTCCACATATATGCGTTAATATACGATATTTGTTTTTCTCTTTCTGACTTACTTCACTCTGTATCACAGTCTCTAGATTAATCCACGTCTCTACAAATGACCAAATTTCGTTCCTTTTTATGAATGAGTAATATTCTATTGTATATATGTACCACAACTTATTTATCCATTCATGTCTTGATGGACATTTAAGTTGCTTCCATGATCTGGCAATTGTAAATAGTGCTGCAGTGAATATTGGGGTGCATGTCTCTTTTTGAATTATCGTTTTCTCTGGGTATATGCCCAGCAGTGGGATTGCTCGGTCATATGGTAATTCTATTTTTAGTTTTTTAAGGAACCTCCATATTGTTCTCCATAGTGGCTGTATCAATTTACATTCCCACCAACAGTGCAAGAGGGTTCCCTTTTATCCACACCCTCTCCAGCATTTGTTTTTGTAGATTTTCTGATGATGCCCATTCTAACTGGTGTGAGGTGATACCTCATTGTAGTTCTGATTTGCATTTCTCTAATAATAAGTGATGTAGAGCAGCTTTTCATGTGCTTCTTGGCCATCTGTATGTCTTCTTTGGAGAAATGTCTATTTAGATCTTCTGCCCTTTTTTGAATTGGGTTGTTTGTTTTTTTAATATTGAGCTGCATGAACTGTTTATATATTTTGGAGATTAATCCTCTGTTGATTCACTTGCAAATATTTTCTCCCATTCTGATGGTTGTCTTTTCATCTTGTTTGTAGTTTCCGCTGCTTTGCAAAAGATTTTAAGTTTCATTAGGTCCCATTTGTTTATTTTTGTTTTTATTTCCATTACTCTAGGAGGTGGATTAAAAAAGATCTTGTGATTTATGTCAAAGAGTGTTCTTCCTATGTTTTCCTTGAAGAGTTTTATACTGTCTAGTCTTACATTTAGGTCTTTAATCAATTTTGAGTTTATTTTTGTGTATGGTTTTAGGGAGTGTTCTAATTTCTTTCTTTTACATTTAACTGTTCAGTTTTCCCAGCACCACGTATTGAAGAGACTGTCTTTTCTCCATCGTATATCCCTGCCTCCTTTGTCATAGATTAGTTTACTATAGGTGCATGGGTTTATCTCGGGGCTTTCTATCCTGTTTCATTGATCTATATTTCTTTTTTTTGTGCCAGTGCCATATTGCCTTGATTACTGTAGCTTTGAAGTATAGTCTGAAATCAGGGTGTCTGCTTCCTTCAGCTCCATTTTTTCCCCCTCAAGACTGCTTTGGCTATTCGGGGTCTTTTGTGTCTCCATACAAATTTTAAGGTATTTTGTTCTAGTTTGGTAAAAAATGCCATTGGTAGTTTGATAGGGATTGCATTGAATCTGTAGATTGCTTTGGGTAGTATATCATTTTCAAAATATTGATTCTTCCAAACCAAGAACATGGTATATCTCTCCAACTGATTGTATCATCTTTAATTTCTTTCATCAGTGTCTTATCATTTTCTGCATACAGGTCTTTTGTCTCCCTGGGTAGGTTTATTACTAGGTATTTTATTCTCTTTGTTGCAGTGGTATATGGGAGTGTTTCCTTAATTTGTCTTTCAGATTTCTCATCAGTGTGTAGGAAGGCAAGAGATTTCTGTGCATTAATTTTGTATCCTTCAACTTTACCATATTAATTAATCAGCTGTAGTAGTTTTCTGGTGGCATCTTGAGGATTCTCTATGTATAGTATCATGTCATCTGCAAGCAGTGACAGTTTTATTTCTTCTTTTCCAATTTGTATTCCTTTTACTTCTTTTTCATCTGATTGCCATGGCTAGGACTTCCAAAACTATGATGAATAATACTGGTGAGAGTGGACATCCTTGTGTTGTTCCTGATCATAGAGGGCATGCTTTCAGTTTTTCAGCACTGAGAATGATGTCTGCTGTGGGTTTGTCATATATGGCCTTTATTATGTTGAGGTAAGTTCCTTCTATGCGCACTTTCTGAGGAGTTTTTTTCATAAATCGGTTTTGAATTTTGTCAAAAGCTTTTTCTGAAACTATTGAGATGATCATATGGTTTTTATTCTTCAATTTGTTAATATGGTGTATCACACTGATTGATTTGCGTATATTGAAGAATCCATGCATCGCTGGGATAAATCCCACTGGATCTTGGCAGATGATCCTTTTAATGTGTTGTTGGATTCTGTCTGCTAGTATTTTGTTGAGAATTTTTGCAGCTATATTCATCAGTGATATTTGTCTGTAATTTTATTTTTTTGTAGTATCTTTGTCTGGTTTTAGTATCAGGGTGATATTGGCCTCATAGAATGAGTTTGGGAGTGTTCCTTCCTCTGAAATTTTTTGGAAGAGGTTGAGAGGGATGGGTGTTATCTCCTCTC
This sequence comes from Globicephala melas, assembly GCF_963455315.2. Lineage (NCBI taxonomy): Eukaryota > Metazoa > Chordata > Mammalia > Artiodactyla > Delphinidae > Globicephala > Globicephala melas. The sequence goes on from NC_083335.1 coordinate 71,082,264, forward strand.
TAAATGTTTGATAGAATTCACCTGTGAAGCCATCTGGTTCTCAACTTCTGTTTGTTGGAAGATTTTTAATCACAGTTTCAATTTCATTACTTTCAATTGGTCTGTTCATATTTTCTCTTTCTTCCTGGTTCAGTCTTGGAAGGTTATCCCTTTCTAAGAATTTGTCCATTTCTTTCAGGTTGTCCATTTTTTTGGCAGTTGCTTGTAGTATTCTCTTAGGATGCTCTGTATTTCTGTGGTTTCTGTTGTAACATCTCCTTTTGCATTTCTAATTTTATTAATTTGATCCTCTCCCTCATTTTCTTGATGAGTTTGGCCAGTCGTTTATCAATTTTGTTTATCTTCTCAAAGAAACAGCTTTTAGTTTTATTGATCTTTGCTATTGTTTTCTTTGTTTCTATTTCATTTATTTCTGCTCTGATGTTTAAGATTTCTTTCCTTCTGCTAACTTTGGGTTTTGTTTTTTCTTCTTTCTCTAGTTCCTTTAGGTGTATGGTTAGATTGTTTATTTGAGGTTTTTTTTTGTTTCTTGTGGTAGGCTTGTATTGTTATAACTTCCCTCTTAGAATTGATTTTGCTGCATTCCATAGGTTTTGGATCATCTTGTTTCATTGTCATTTGTCTCTAGGTATTTTTTGACTTTCCCTTTGATTTCCTCAGTCATCTCTTGGTTATTTAGTAACATTGTTTAACGTCCTTGTGTCTGTGTTTTTTATGCTTTTCCCCCTGTAATTGATTTCTAATCTCATAGCATTGTGACCAGTAAAGATGCTTGATATGATTTCAGTTTTCTTAAATTTTCTGAGGCTTGATTTGTGACCCAAGATGTGATCTATCCTGGAGAATGTTCCATGCGCACTTGAGAAGAAAGTGTAATCTGCTGTTTTCAGATGGAATGTCCTATAAATATCAAGTAAATCATCTCGTCTATTTTGTAATTTAAAGCTTGTTTTTCCTTATTAATTTTCTTTCTGGATGGTCTTTCCATTGGTGTACGTGAGGTGTTAAAGTCCCCTAGTATTCTTGAGTTACTCTCGATTACCTCTCTCATAGCTATTAGCACTTGCCTTATATATTGAGGTGCTCCTATAGTGGGTCCATATATATTTATAATTGTTATATATTCTTCTTGGATTGATCCCTTGATCGTTAAGTAGTGTTCTTCCTTGTTTCTTGTAACATTCTTTATTTTAAAGTCTCTTTTATCTGATATGGGTATTGCTACTCCAGGTTTCTTTTGACATCTATTTGCACATAATACCTTTTCCTGTCCCCTCATTTTCAGTCTGTATGTGTCCCTAGGTCTGAAGTGGGTGTCTTGTACACAGCATATATATGGGTCTTGTGTTTGTATCCATTCAGCGAGCCTGTCTTTTGGTTGGAGCATTTAATCCATTCACGTTCAAGGCAATTATTGATATGTATGTTCCTCTTACCATTTTCTTAATTGTTTTTGGGGTTTTTTTGTAGGTCCTTTTCTTCTCTTGTGTTTCCCACTTATTGACGTTCCTGTAGCATTTGCTGTAGAGCTGTTTTGGTGGTGCTGAATTCTCTTAACTTTTGCTCGTCTGTAAAGCTTTTGATTTCTCCATCGAACCTGAATGAGACCCTTGCCGGGTAAGAGTTATCTTGGTTGTAGGTTCTTCCCTTTCATCACTTTAAATATGTCATGCCACTCCCTTCTGGCTTGTAGTGTTTCTGCTGAGAAATCAGCTCTTAACCTTATGGGAGTTCCCTTGTATGTTATTTGTCATTTTTCTCTTGCTGTTTTCAATAATTTTTCTTTGTCTTTATTTTTTTCCGATTTGATTACTATGTGTCTCAGCATGTTTCTCTTTGGGTTTATCCTGTATGGGACTCTCTGGCTTCTCGGACTTGGGTGGATATTTCCATTCCCATATTAGGGAAGTTTTTAACTATAATCTCTTGAAATATTTTCTGTGGTACTTTCTCTCTCTCTTCTCCTTCTGGGACCCCTATAATGCGAATGTTGGTCCATTTATGTTGTCCCAGAGGTCTCTTAGGCTGTCTTCATTTCTTTGCATTCTTTTTTCTTTTTTCTGTTCTGCAGCATTGAAATCCATCATTCTCTCTTCCAGGTCACTTATACATTCTTCTGCCTCAGTTTTTCTCCTGTTGATTCCATCTAGTGTATTTTTCATTTCAGTTATTGTATTTTTCATCTCTGTTTGTTTGTTCTTTAATTCTTCTAGGTGTTTGTTAAACATTTCTTGCATCTTCTCGATCTTTTTCTGAGGTCCTGGATCATCTTCACTATCATTATTGTGAATTCTTCTTCTGGAACGTTGCCTCTCTCCACTTCATTTAGTTGTTTTTCTGGGGTTTTATCTTGTTCCTTCATCTGGTACATAGCCCTCTGCCTTTCATCTTGTCTGTGTTTCTGTGAATGTGTTTTTTGTTCCATAGGCTGCAGGATTGTAGTTCTTCTTGCTTCTGCTGTCTGCCCTCTGGTGGTTGAGGCTATCTAAGATGCTTATGCATGTTTCCTGATGGGAGGGACTGGTGGTGGGTACAGCTGGCTGTTGCTTTGGTGGGCAGAGCTCAGTAAAACTTTAATCTGCTTGTCTGATGTTGGGTGGGGCTCTGTTCCCTCCCTGTTGGTTGTTTGGCCTTTGGCCACCCAACACTGGAGCCTACCTGGGCTCTTTGGTGTGTCTAATGGTGGACTTTGGGTGGGCTCATGCTAGTGAGTACTTCCCGGAACTTTTGCTGCCGGTGTCCTTGTCCTCATGATGGGCCACAGCCAGCCCCCACCTGTGTAGGAGACCCTCCAACATTAGTAGGTAGGTCTGGTTCAGTCTCCTATGGGGTCAGTGCTCTTTCTCCTAGGTCCTGACGTGCACACTATTTTGTGTGTGCCCTCCAAGAGTGGAGTCTTCTTTTCCCCCAGTCCTGTCATAGTCCTGCCATCAAATCCCGCTAGGCTTCAAAGTCTCATTCTCTATGAATTCCTCTTCCCATTGCCAGACCCCCAGGTTGGGAAGCCTGATTTGGGGCTTAGAACCTTCACTCCAGTGGGTGGACTTCTGTGTTATAAGTGTTCTCCAGTTTGTGAATCACCCACCTAGCAGTTATGGGATTTGATTTTATTGTGATTGCGCCCCTCATACCATCTCTTTGTGGCTTCTCCTTTGTCTTTGATTGTGGGCTGTCTTTTTTGGTGAGTTCCAGTGTCTTCCTGTCAATGATTGTTCAGCAGTTAGTTGTGATTCCAGTGCTGTCGCAAGAGGGAGTGAGAGCACATCCTTCTACCCTGCGATGTTGAACCAATCTTGAAAAAGATTTTCAATTAGCTATTTCAAATATATAAATATATTAATATAAAAATTAAATTGTAATTTATTTAATTAGTAAATAAGAACCACCACTGGAAAATTGTGTGGTTGAAAAGTACAGTAACTGAAATGAAAAATTCACTACAGGGTACAGGCAGAAAAGAGAATTGGTGCACTTAAACACAGATGAATTGAGAATATTCATTCTGAGGTAAAGAAAGAAAAAATAATTAAGAAAATGAACAGAATTTCAGAGGTCATGGAATATCATTAAACATAACAGTACATGTATAATGGGATTACCGGAAGAAGCAGAGGGCGTGCAAGGGCACCAATGATTATTTGAAGAAGCAATGACCAAAAGCTTGACCTGCAAAATATGGTTCTAAACCATTAATATTCTCGTCCAACAAGTTCAACAAACTCAAAGGAAGACAAACTCTAAGAGATACATGCTTAAAGCCGCCACAACCAAAATGTCAACAGACAGCAGCAAAGAGAGAATCTTTTAAAAAATTTTATTTATTTAAAGAAATTTTATTTTATATTGGATTATAATTGATTTACACTGTTGTGTTAGTTGCAGGTGTACAGCAAAGTGAGTCAGTTTTACATATATCTATTCTTTTTCAAATTCTTTTCCCATATAGGTTATTGCATAGTATTGGGTAGAGTTCCCTGTGCTATACAGTAGGTCCTTGTTGATTACCTATTTCATATAGAGTAGTGTGTATATGTTAATCCCAACCTCGTAATTTATCCCTCCCCCCACCTTTCCCCTTTGGTAAGCATAAGTTTGTATTCTAAGTCTGTGACTCTGTTTCTGTTTTGTAAATAAGTTTATTTGTATCATTTTTTTAGATTCCATATTTAAGTGATATCATATGATATTTGTCTTTCTGTATCTGACTTACTTCACTTAGTATGATAATCCCTAGGTCCATCCATTTTGCTGGAAATGGCATTATTTCATTTTTTATGGCTGAGTAATATTCCATTGTATATATGTACCACATCTTCTTTATCCATTCTTCTGTTTATGGACATTTAGGTTGCTTCCATGTCTTGGCTATTGTAAATAGTGCTGCAATGAATACTGGGGTGCATATACCTTACTGAAGTATGTTTTTCTCCAGATACATGCCCAGGAGTGGGATTGCTGGATTGTATAGTAGTTCTATATTTAGTTTCTTTAGGGAACAACCGTACTGTCCTCCATAGTGCCTGTACATTCCCACAAACAGTGTAGGAGGGTTTCCTTTTCTTCACACCTTCCCCAGCATTTATTGTTTGTAGACTTTTTGACCAGTGTTAGGTGATACCTCATTACAGTTTTGATTTGCATTTCTCTAATAATTAGAGATGTTCAGCATCTTTTCATGTGCTCTTTTGCCATCTGTATGTCTTCTTTGTAGAAATGTTTATTTAGATCTTCTGCCCATTGTTTGATTGGGTTGCTTGTTTTTTTGATATTGAGCTTCATGAGCTTTTTGTATATTTTGGACATCAATCCCTTGTCAGTTACATAATTTGGAAATCTTTTCTCCCATTCTGTGGGTTGTCTTTTCATTTTCTTTATGGTTTCATTTTCTGTGCAACAGCTTTTTTTTTTTTTTTTAACATCTTTATTGGGGTATAATTGCTTTACAATGGTGTGTTAGTTTCTGCTTTATAACAAAGTGAATCAGTCATACATAAACATATGTTCCCATATGTCTTCCCTGTTGCGTCTCCCTCCCTCCCACCCTCCCCATCCCACCCCTCCAGGCTGTCACAAAGCACCGAGCCAATATCCCTGTGCCATGCGGCTGCTTTCCACTAGCTATCTACCTTACTGCGTTTGTTAGTGTGTATATGCCCATGACTCTCTCTCGGCCTGTCACAGCTCACCCTTCCCCCTCCCCATAACCTCAAGTCCGTTCTCTAAGAGGTCTGCGTCTTTATTCCTGCTTTACCCCTAGGTTCTTCATGACAGTTTTTTCTTAAATTCCATATATATGTGTTAGCGTACGGTATTTGTCTTTTTCTTTCTGACTTACTTCACTCTGTATGACAGACTCTAGGTCTATCCACCTCATTACAAATAGCTCAATTTCGTTTCTTTTTATGGCTGAGTAATACTCCATTGTATATATGTGCCACATCTTCTTTATCCATTCATCTGATGACGGGCACTTAGGTTGTTTCCATCTCCGGGCTATTGTAAATAGAGCTGCAATGAACATTTTGGTACATGACTCTTTTTGAATTTTGGTTTTCTCAGGGTATATGCCCAGTAGTGGGATTGCTGGGTCATATGGTAGTTCTATTTGTAGTTTTTTAAGGAACCTCCATACTGTTCTCCATAGTGGCTGAACCAATTCACATTCCCACCAGCAGTGCAAGAGTGTTCCCTTTTCTCCACACCCTCTCCAGCATTTATTGTTTCTAGATTTTTTGATGATGGCCATTCTGACTGGTGTGAGATGATATCTCATTGTAGTTTTGATTTGCATTTCTCTAATGATTAATGATGTTGAGCATTCTTTCATGTGTTTGTTGGCAGTCTGTATATCTTCTTTGGAGAAATGTCTATTTAGGTCTTCTGCCCATTTTTGGATTGGGTTGTTTGTTTTCTTGTTATTGAGCTGCATGAGCTGCTTGTAAATTTTGGAGATTAATCCTTTGTCGGTTGCTTCATTTGCAAATATTTTCTCCCATTCTGAGGGTTGTCTTTTGGTCTTGTTTATGGTTTCCTTTGCTGTGCAAAAGCTTTGAAGTTTCATTAGGTCCCATTTGTTTATTTTTGTTTTTATTTCCATTACTCTAGGAGGTGGGTCAGAAAGGATCTTGCTTTGATTTATGTCATAGAGTGTTCTGCCTATGTTTTCCTCTAAGTGTTTGATAGTTTCTGGCCTTACATTTAGGTCTTTAATCCATTTTGAGCTTATTTTTGTGTATGGTGTTAGGGAGTGATCTAATCTCATACTTTTACATGTACCTGTCCAGTTTTCCCAGCACCACTTATTGAAGAGGCTGTCCTTTCTCCATTGTACATTACTGCCACCTTTATCAAAGATAAGGTGTCCATATGTGCATGGGTTTATCTCTGGGCTTTCTATCCTGTTCCATTGATCTATCTTTCTGTTTTTGTGCCAGTACTATACCGTCTTGATGACTGTAGCTTTGTAGTATAGTCTGAAGTCAGGGAGCCTGATTCCTCCAGTTCCTTCTTTCGTTCTCAAGATTGCTTTGGCTATTTGGGGTCTTTTGTGTTTCCATACAAATTGTGAAATTTTTTGTTCTAGTTCTGTGAAAAATGCCAGTGGTAGTTTGATAGGGATTGCATTGAATCTATAGATTGCTTTGGGTAGTAGAGTCATTTTCACAATGTTGATTCTTCCAATCCAAGAACATGGTATATCTCTCCATCTATTTATATCATCTTTAATTTCTTTCATCAGTGTCTTATAATTTTCTGCATACAGGTCTTTTGTCTCCTTAGGTAGGTTTATTCCTAGATATTTTATTCTTTTTGTTGCAATGGTAAATGGGAGTGTTTTCTTGATTTCACTTTCAGATTTTTCATCATTAGTATATAGGAATGCCAGAGATTTCTGTGCATTAATTTTGTATCCTGCCACTTTACCAAATTCATTGATTAGCTCTAGTAGTTTTCTGGTAGCATCTTTAGGGTTCTCTATGTATAGGATCATGTCATCGGCAAACAGTGACAGCTTTACTTCTTCTTTTCCGATTTGGATTCCTTTTATTTCCTTTTCTTCTCTGATTGCTGTGGCTAAAACTTCCAAAACAATGTTGAATAAGAGTGGTGAGAGGGGGCAACCTTGTCTTGTTCCTGATCTTAGTGGAAATGGTTTCAGTTTTTCACCATTGAGGATGATGTTTGCTGTGGGCTTGTCATATATGGCCTTCATTATGTTGAGGAAAGTTCCCTCTATGCCTACTTTCTGCAAGGTTTTTATCATAAATGGGTGTTGAATTTTGTCAAAAGCTTTCTCTGCATCTATTGAGATGATCATATGGTTTTTCTCCTTCAATTTGTTAATATGGTTTATCACGTTGATAGATTTGCGTATATTGAAGAATCCTTGCATTCCTGGAATAAACCCCACTTGATCATGGTGTATGATCCTTTTAATGTGCTGTTGGATTCTGTTTGCTAGTATTTTGTTGAGGATTTTTGCATCTATGTTCATCAGTGATATTGGCCTGTAGTTTTCTTTCTTTGTGACATCCTTGTCTGGTTTTGGTATCAAGGTGATGGTGGCCTCGTAGAAGGAGTTAGGGAGTGGTCCTCCCTCTGCTATATTTTGGAAGAGTTTGAGAAGGATAGGTGTTAGCTCTTCTCTAAATGTTTGATATAATTCGCCTGTGAAGCCATCTGGTCCTGGGCTTTTCTTTGTTGGAAGATTTTTAATCACAGTTTCAATTTCAGTGCTTGTGATTGGTCTGTTCATATTTTCTATTTCTTCCTGATTCAGTCTTGGCAGGTTGTGCATTTCTAAGAATTTGTCCATTTCTTCCAGATTGTCCATTTTATTGGCATAGAGTTGCTTGTAGTAATCTCTCATGATCTCTTTTATCTCTGCAGTGTCAGTTGTTACCTCTCCTTTTGCATTTCTAATTCTATTGATTTGAGTCTTCTCCCTTTTTTTCTTGATGAGTCTGGCTAGTGGTTTATCTATTTTGTTTATCTTCTCAAAGAACCAGCTTTTAGTTTTATTGATCTTTGCTATTGTTTCCTTCATTTCTTTTTCATTTATTTCTGATCTGATTTTTATGATTTCTTTCCTTCTGCTAGCTTTGGGGTTTTTTTGTTCTTCTTTCTCTAATTGCTTGAGGTGCAAGGTTAGGTTGTTTATTCGAGATGTTTCCTGCTTCTTAAGGTGGGCTTGTATTGCTATAAACTTCCCCCTTAGAACTGCTTTTGCTGCATCCCACAGGTTTTGGGTCGTTGTGTCTCCATTGTCATTTGTTTCTAGGTATTTTTTGATTTCCTCTTTGATTTCTTCAGTGATCTCTTCATTATTAAGTAGTGTATTGTTTAGCCTCCATGTGTTTGTATTTTTTACAGATCTTTTCCTGTAATTGATATCTAGTCTCATGGCGTTGTGGTCAGAAAAGATACTTGATACAATTTCAATTTTCTTAAATTTACCAAGGCTTGATTTGTGACCTAAGGTATGATCTATCCTGGAGAATGTTCCATGAGCACTTGAGAAAAATGTGTATTCTGTTGTTTTTGGATGGAGTGTCCTATAAATATCAATTAAGTCCATCTTGTTTAATGTATCATTTAAAGCTTGTGTTTCCTTATTTATTTTCATTTTGGATGATCTGTCCATGGGTAAAAGTGGGGTGTTTAAGTCCCCTACTATGAATGTGTTACTGTCGATTTCCCCTTTTATGGCTGTTAGTATTTGCCTTATGTATTGAGGTGCTCCTATGTTGGGTGCATAAATATTTACAATTGTTATATCTTCTTCTTGGATCGATCCCTTGATCATTATGTAGTGTCCTTCTCTGTCTCTTTTAATAGTCCTTATTTTAAAGTCTATTTTGTCTGATATGAGAATTGCTACTCCAGCTTTCTTTTGGCTTCCATTTTCATGGAATATCTTTTTCCATCCCCTTACTTTCAGTCTGTATGTGTCTCTAGGTCTGGAGTGGGTCTCTTGTAGACAGCATATATAAGGGTTTTGTTTTTGTATCCATTCAGCTAATCTGTGTCTTTTGGTGGGAGCATTTAGTCCATTTACATTTAAGGTAATTATCGATATGTATGTTCCTATTCCCATTTTCTAAATTGTTTTGGGTTCGTTATTGTAGGTCTTTTCCTTCTCTTGTGTTTCTTGCCTAGAGAAGATCCTTTAGCAGTTGTTGTAAAGCTGGTTTGGTGGTGCTGAACTCTCTCAGCTTTTGCTTGTCTGTAAAGGTTTTAATTTCTCCATCAAATCTGAATGAGATCCTTGCTGGGTAGAGTAGTCTTGGCTGCATGTTTTTCTCCTTCATCACTTTCAGTATGTCCTGCCACTCCCTTCTGGCTTGTAGGGTTTCTGCTGAGAGATCAGCTGTTAACATTATGGGGATTCCCTTATGTGTTATTTGTTGTTTTTCCCTTGCTGCTTTTAATATGCTTTCTTTGTATTTAATTTTTGACAGTTTGATTAATATGTGTCTTGGCGTATTTCTCCTTGGATTTATCTTGTATGGGACTCTCTGTGCTTCCTGGACTTGATTAACTATTTCCTTTCCCATATTAGGGAAGTTTTCAACTATAATCTCTTCAAGTATTTTCTCAGTCCCTTTCTTTTTCTCTTCTTCTTCTGGAACCCCTATAATTCGAATGTTGGTGCGTTTAATGTTGTCCCAGAGGTCTCTGAGACTGTCCTCAGTTCTTTTCATTCTTTTTTCTTTATTCTGCTCTGCAGTAGTTATTTCCACTATTTTATCTTCCAGGTCACTTATCCGTTCTTCTGCCTCAGTTATTCTGCTATTGATCCCATCTAGAGTACTTTTAATTTCATTTATTGTGTTGTTCATCGTTGCTTGTTTCATCTTTAGTTCTTCTAGGTCCTTGTTAACTGATTCTTGCATTTTGTCCAATCTATTGTCCATTCTATCTCCAAGATTTCGGATCAACCTTACTATCATTATTCTGAATTCTCTTTCAGGTAGACTGCCTATTTCCTCTTCATTTGTTAGGTCTGGTGCATTTTTATCTTGCTCCTTTATCTGCTGTGTGTTTTTCTGTCTTCTCATTTTGCTTATCTTACTGTGTTTGGGGTCTCCTTTTTGCAGGCTGCAGGTTTGTAGTTCGCGCTGTTTTTGATGTCTGTCTCCAGTGGCTAAGGTTGGTTCAGTGGGTTGTGTAGGCTTCCTGGTGGAGGGGGCTAGTGCCTGTGTTGTGGTGGATGAGGCTGGATCTTGTCTCTCTAGTGGGCAGGTTCACGTCTGGTGGTGTGTTTTGGGGTGTCTGTGGCCTTATTATGATTTTGGGCAGCCTCTCTGCTAATGGGTGGGGTTGTGTTCCTGTTTTGCTAGTTGTTTGGCATAGGTTTTCCAGCACTGTGGCTTGCTGGTCGTTGAGTGAAGCTGGGTGCTGGTGTTAAGATGGAGGTCTCTGGGAGATTTTCGCCGTTTGATATTATGTGGAGCTGGGAGGTCTCTTGTTGATCAGTGTCCTGAAGTTGGCTGTCCTACCTCAGAGGCAGAGCCCTGCCTCCTGGCTGGAGCACCAAAAGCTTTTCATCCACAGGCTCAGGATAAAAGGGAGAAAAAGTAGAGGGAATTAGTAGAAGTATGAGGAAAGAAAGAAGGAAAGGAGGGTAGGAAGGAAGGAAGAAAGAAAGAAAGAAGCAAAGAAGGAAAGAAGGCAAGAAGGAAAGAAAGGAGGGAGGGAGGGAGGGAGGAAGGAAGGAAGGAGGGAAAGAAGGAAAAAAGACAGAAAGAAAGAAGATACAGTAAAAATAAAATAAAGTATAATAAAGTTATTGAATTAAAAACTTCTTATTTAGAAAAAAAAAAAGGGACGGAAAGAACCTTAGGACAAATGTTGGAAGCAAAGCTATACGGACAAAATCTTACACAGAAGCATACACATACACCCTCACTAAAAGAGGTAAATGGGGAAAAATCCTAAATCTTGCTGTCAGAGACCACCTCCTCAATTTGGGATGATTCGTTGTCTAAAGGAGGGAAGGAAGGACGGAAAGAAAGAAAGAACGAAGGTAAAGTATAATAAGGTTATTAAAATTAATTATTAAGAAAAAAAATTTTAAAAAAAAACATGGACGGATAGAACCCTAGGACAAATGGTGGAAGCAAGACTATACAGACAAGATCTCACACAGAAGCATACACATACACATTCACAAAAAGAGGAAAGGGGAAAAAATCATAGATCTTGCTCCTAAAGTCCACTTCCTTAATTTGGGATGATTGGTTGTCTATTCAGGTATTCCACAGATGCAGGGTACATCAAGTTGATTGTGGAGCTTTAATCCGCTGCTTCTGAGGCTGCTGGGAGAGATTTCCCTTTCTCTTCTTTGTTCTCACAGCTCCCAGGGCTAAGCTTTGGATTTGGCCCTGCCACTGCATGTAGATCGCTGGAGGGCGTCTGTTTTTTGCTCAGACAGGATGGGGTTAAAAGAGCCGCTGATTGGGGGCTGTGGCGCACTCAGGCCGGCGGGGACGGAGGGGCACAGAGTGCGGGGCGGGCCTGCGGTGGCAAAGGCCGGCGTGACTTTGCACCAGCCTGAGGCGCGCTGTGCGCTCTCCCGGGGAAGTTGTCCCTGGATCCCGGGAACCCGGCAGTGGCGGGCTGCACAGGCTCCGCGGAAGAGGGGTGTGGAGAGTGACCTGTGCTCGCACACAGGCCCCTCGGTGGCGGCAGCAGCAGCCTTAACGTCTCCCGCCCGCCTCTGGGGTCCGCGCTTTTAGCCGCGGCTTGCGCCCGTCTCTGGATTCCGTGCTTTCAGCTGCGGCTCGCGCCCGTCTCTGGATTCCGCGCTTTCAGCCGCGGCTCGCGCCCGTCTCTGGGGTCCGTGCTTTTAGCTGCGGCTCGCGCCCGTCTCTGGAGTTCCTTTAAGCAGCGTTCTTAAACCCCTCTCCTCACGCCCCAGGAAACAAAGAGGGAAGAAAAAGTCTCTTGCCTCTTCTGCAGGTGCAGGCTTTTCCCCGGACTCCCTCCCGGCTAGCTGTGGTGCACTAACCCCTTCAGGCTATGTTCAAGCCGCCAACCCCAGTCCTCTCCCTGCGCTCCGGCCTCAGCTCGCAGCCCCGCCCGCCCCGGCGGGTGAGCAGACAAGCCTCTCGGGCTGGTGAGTGCCGGTCGGCACCGATCCTCTGTGCGGGAATCTCCCCGCTTTGCCCTCCGCACCCGTTGCTGTGCTCTCCTCCGCAGCCTCGAAGCTCCCCCCTCCGCCTCCCGCAGTCTCCGCCCGCGAAGGGGCTTCCTAGAGTGTGGAAACTTTTCCTCCTTCACAGCTCCCTCCCACTGGTGCAGGTGCCGTCCCTATTCTTTTGTCTCTGTTTTTTCTTTTGCCCTATCCAGGTACGTGGGGAGTTTCTTGCCTTTGGGGAGGTCTGAGGTCTTCTGCCAGCCTTCAGTAGGTGTTCTGTAGGAGTTGTTCCACGTGTAGATGTATTTCTGGTGTATCTGTGGGGAGGAAGGTGATCTCCGCGTCTTACTCTTCCGCCATCTTCCGCCTTCTCCGGCTGTGCAACAGCTTTTGAGTTTCATTAGGTCCCATTTGTTTATTTTTTTGTATGGTGTTAGTGTTCTGATTTCATTCTTTTACATGTGGCTTTCAAGTTTTCCCAGCACCTCTTATTGATGAGACTGTCATTTCTCTATTCTGTGTTCTTACCTCCTATGTCATAGAGTAATTGCCTCTAGGTGTGTGGTTTTATTTCTGGGCTTTCTATCTTGTTCCATTGTTCTGGAAGTCTTTATTTGTGCCAGTACCATCCTCTTTTGATTCTTTTAGCTGTATAGTGTAGTATGAAGTCAGGGAGCCTGATTCCTCCAGCTTGGATTTTGTTTCTCAAGATTGCTTTGGCTATTCGGAGTCTTCTGTGTTTCCATACAACCTTTAAGATTTTTTGTTGTTGTTGTTCTAGATCTTCAAAAAATGCCATTGGTAATTTGGTAGGGATTGCACTGAACCTGTAGATTACCTTGGGTAGTATAGTCATTTTGACCAAGTAGATTCTTCCAATCCAAGAACATGGTATATCTTTTCATCTGTTTGTGTCATGTTCAGTTTCTTTAATCAGTGTCTTATAGTTTGTGGAGTGCAGGTCTTTTGCCTCCTTAGGTAGTTTTTTTCATATGTATTTTATTCTTTTTGATGCAATGGTAAATGGGATTGTTTCCTTAATTTCTCTTTCTGATATTTTGTTGTTAGTGTATAGATATTCAACAGATTTCTGTGTATTAATTTTGTGTCCTGCCACTTTACTGAATTCATTATGAGCTCTAGTAGATTTCCAGAGGCATCTTTAGGATTTCCCGTGTATAATATCGTGTCGTCTGGAAACAGTGACAGTTTAATGCTTCTTTTCCAATTTGGATAACATTTATTTATTTTTCTTCTCTGATTGTTGTTCCTAGGACTTCCAAAATTATGTTGAGTAAAAGTGGTGAGAGTGGGCATCCTTGTTTTGTTTTTGATCTTGGAGGAAATGCTTTCAGGTTTTCACCATTGAGTATGATGTTAGCTGTAGGTTTGTCATATATGGCCTTTATTATGTTGAGATAAGTTCACTCTATGCCCACTTTCTGGAGAGTTTTTATTATAAATGTGTGTTGAATTTTGTCAAAAGATTTTTTGCATCTATGGAGAATATTGTACGGTTGTTATTCTTCAATTGGTTAATGTGATATATGACACTGATTGAATTTTGGATTTTGAAAAATTTGTTCATCCCTGGGATAAATTCCACTTTATCATGTTGTATGATCATTTCAGTGTATTGTTGGATTTGGTTTGCTGGTAGTATATTGGAGATTTTTGCGTCTATATTTATCAGTGATATTGGCTTTTCATTTTCGTTTATCTGGTATATTTGTGTGGTTTTGGTATCAAGGTGATGGTGACCTCATAGAATGAGTTTGGGAGTGTTCATTCCTCTGCAATTTTTTGGTATAGTTTCAGAAGTATAGGTGTTAACTCTTCTCTAAATCTTTGATAGAATTCACCTATGAAGCCATGTGATCCTGGACTTTTGTTTGTTAGGAGTTTTTAAATCACAATTTACATTTCAGTATTTGTGATTGCTCTGTTCACATTTTCTACTTCTTCTTGGTTCAGTCTTGGGAATGTTGTACCTTTCTAAAAATTTGTCCATTTCTTTTTGGTTGTCCATTTTAATGGCATATATTTGCTTGTAGTTTTCTCTTATGTTACTTTGCATTTATGTGGTTTCAGTTGTAACTTATTTTTCAATTCTACTTTTATTGATTTGAGTCCTCTCCCTGTTTTTCTTGATGAGTCTGGCTAAAGGTTTATCAATTTTGTTTATTTTTTCAAAGAATCAGCTTTTAGTTTCATTGATCTTTTCTATTATTTTTTTCATCTCTAGTTAATTTATTTCTTCTCTGGTGTTTATGATTTCTTTCCTTCTACTAACTTTGACTATTTTTTTTCTTCTTTGGTTGCTTTAGGTGTAAATTTACCTTGTGTATTTGCGATTTTTTTGTTTCCATAGGTAAGATATTATTGCGGTAAACTTCCCTCTTAGAACTGCTTTTGCTGGTCCCATAGGTTTTGGATTGTTGTATTTTCATTGTCATTTGTCTCTAGGTATATTTTGATTTCCTCTTTGATTTCTTCAGTGATCCATTGGTTGTTAAGTAGCATATATTTTAGCCTCCATATGTTTGTGTTTTTTACAGTTTTTTGTTGTAGTTGATTTCTGATCTCATAGCATTGTGATCTGAAAAGATGCTTGATATGATGTCAATTTTCTTAAATTTACTGAGGCTTGCTTTATGGCCCATCATGTGATGTATCCTGTAGAATGTTTCATGTGCACTTGTAAAGAATGTTCATTCTGCTGCTTTCAGATGGAATGCTGTATAAATATCAATTATGGTCTAATGTGGTTTAATGTGTTATTTAAGGCCTGTCTTCCCTTACTGATTTTTTGTCTGGATGATCTGTCCATTAGTGTAAGTGGGGTGTTAAATTCCCACACAATTATTATTTTACTGTCTATTTCTCCTTTTATGGCTGTTAGCATTTGCCTTATATACTGAGGTATTCCTATGCTGACTGCATATATATTTATAAGCTTTATATCTTCTTCTTCTTGGATTGATCCCTTGATAATCATGTAGTGTCCTTCTTTGTCTCTTTTAACAGTCTATATTTTAAAGCCTATTTTGTCAGAGATGAGTATTGCTCCTCCAGCTTTCTTTTGATTTATTTTTGCCTGGAATACCTTTATCCATCCTCTCACTTTCACTATGTGCCCCTAGATCTGAAATGGGTGTCTTATAGACAGCATATATATGGGTATTGTTTTTGTATCCATTCAGTCAGTCTATGTCTTATGGTTAGAGCATTTAATCCATTTACATTTAAGTTAATTACTGTTATGTATGTTCTTATTGCCATTTTGTTAATTGTTTTGGATTTGTTTTTGTAGGTTTTTATTCTTTCCTTCCTCTTTTTCTCTTCTGTTGTGATTTGATGACTATCTTTATTGTTGTGTTTGGATTGCTTTTTCTTTTTTGTGTGTATATCTATTATAGAATTTTGTTTTGTGGTTACCATTAGGTTTTGGTATTGCAGTCTCTCTATATATACTGGATTTTTTTATGTTGCTGGTGTCTTAATTTCAAATTCCTGCATTTGTACTCTCCTCACGGTGACTGGTTTTGATACCTTATTTGTGTGTGGATGATTTTCTACCTTTACTGTATGTTTGCCTTTACCTGTAAGCTTTCCCATTAACAATTTTCTTCTTTCTAGCTTGGCCTTTTCTTTTCTGCCTCGAGAAGTTCCTTTAGCATTTGTTTTAAAGATGGTTTAATGGTGCTGAATTCTGTTAGCTTTTGCTTCTCTGTAAAGTTTTTGATTTCTCTGTCAACTCTGAATGAGAGCCTTCCATCCCTCCTGGCCTGCAAATTTTCGGCTAAAAATAAGCTGATAACCTTATGGGGAAATCCCTTGTATGTTATTTGTTGCCTTTCCCTTGTTTCTTTTAATATTTTCATATTTTCATTAAGTTTTTTCAATTTGATTCCTATGTGTCTCGGCATGTTCCTCCTTGGGTTTATCCTGCCTGGGACTCTCTGTGCTATCTGAACTTGGGTGACTATTTCCTTTCCCATGTTACTGACATTTTCAGCTATTATCTCCTCAATTATTTTCTCAGGCCTTTTCTCTCTCTCTTCTCCTTCTGGGACCCCTATAATGGTGGCAGGGGGGAACTTGTGCCTGTCCACTGATTGGTAGAGCTGGGTCTTGTCCCTTTGGTGAGCAGGGCCATGTCATGGGATGTGTTTAGATGCTGCTGTGGGCTCAGGAAGACCTAAAGCAGGCTGTCTGCTGATGGGTGGGGTTGTGTTCTTACCCTGCTGGTTCTTTGGCCTGATGCGTCTCAGCACTGGAGCCTATAGCGTGTTTGGTAGGATCAGGTCTTGCTGACAAAATTCTGGCTTCCCCAGGAGAGCTCACTGCAATGATTACTCCCTGGTACTTCCACCACCAGTGTCCTTTTCCCCCACAGTGATCCACAGCCACCCCCAAGCTCCCCAGGAAACCCACCAAGACCAGCTGGTAGGTCTGGCCCAGGCTCCTATGAAGTCACTGCATTTTTCCTGGGTCCCTGTGCACGCAAGACCTTGTGTGTGCCCTCCAAGGGTGGAGTTTCTGTTTTGCCCAGTCCTGTGGTGTTCCTGTGATTCACCTCTACTGGCCTTCAAATAAATGCTTTGGTGGCTCTCTTCCTGATGCCTGACCCCCATACTGGGGAGACTGATGTGGGGCTCCAAACTCTCACTCCTGTGGGAGAACCTCTGCTATATAATTATTTTCCAGTTTGTCGGTTGCCCACCCAGTTGGTATGGGATTTGATTGTATAGTGAGTGTGCCCCTTCTACCATCTCGTGGTTTTTTCTTTGTCTTTATATGTAGAACATCTTTTTTGGTAAGTTCCAGTCTTTTTCTCTTGTTGTTCAGCAGTTAGTTGTGATTTTGGTGTCTTCATGAGAGGAAATAAGCTCAAGTCCTTCTACTCTGCCATCTTGTCTCCAACCTTTATATCTTTTATCATTTTAATGCTAGTCATTTAAGAAGCATGAGTTGATAACTCATCATGGTTTTGATTTGCTTTTTCCTAATGATTAGTGATTCCAAGTATCTTTTCATATACCTGTTGGCTGTTTCAATATCTTCTTTGGGAAAATGTCTATTCAGTTCCTTCATCCATTGTTAATTGAATTGTTTGTTTGTTTTTGCTATTGAGTCGATGAATTCTTTATATAACCTGGATATTACTCCCTTATTAGTTATAGGATTTGCAGATGTTACCTCCCATTCCACAGGTTGCCTTTTCATTTCGTTAGTCATTTCTTTTGTTGTGCAGAAGCTTTTTAGTTTGATGTAGTCTCACTTGTGAATTTTAAAATTTTGTTGTTTGTGTTTTAGGTGTCACATCCAAAAACTCATTGCCAAGACCAATGTTGAGAAGATATTCCCCTATATTTTCTTCTAGGAGACTTGACGCTTCAGTCTCACATTTAGATCTTTAATCCATTACAGATTAATTTTTGTGAGTGGTGTAAGATAAGGTCTAGTTTCATTCTTTTACATGTGAATATCCAATTTTCCCATCACCATTTATTGGAGAAACTGTCTTTTCTCCATTGAGTATTCTTGGCTCTCTTGTCCAGTATTGGCATGGGTTTATTTATGGGCTCTCAAATTTGTCCCATACGTGTCTGTTTTTAATGCCGTGTTGTTTTTATTACTATAGATTTAAAATACAGTTTGAAATCAGGAAGTGTGATTTCTTCAGCTTTGTTCCTCTTTCTCAGGATTACTTTGGCTATTTGTGGTCTTTTGTGGTGCCACACAAATTTTAGAACTGATTTTTCTACTGCCGTAAAAAAATGCCAGTGTGATCTTGATAGAGATTACATTGAGTCTATAGATGTCTCTAGGTAGTATTGTCATTTTAACAATATTAATTTTTCCAATCCATGAACACAGGATGTCCTTACATTTATTTGTGTCTTCTTTTTCTTTTGCAGTTTCTTTTAGTTTTCAGTGTCGAGATTTTTCACTTTCTCGGTTAAATTTATTCCTACGTATTTTATTGTTTGATATTATTGTAAATGTGATCAGTTTCTTTATTTCGTTTTCAGATAACTCATTGTCAGTGTATAGAAATTCTTCTGAATTTTGTGTGTTGGTTTCTATCCAGTGACTTTACTGGATTTGTTGATTATATCTAACAGTTTTTTGGTGGAATCTTTAGGATTTTCTATATATAAAATTCATGTCATCTGCAAATAAAGACAATTTACCTTCCTCCTTTCCAATTCTGATGCCATTTATTTTTTTTCCTTGCCTGATTGCTCTGGCTAGGACTTTCCGTACTGTGTATAATAGGAGTGGTGAGAGTGGGCACCCTTGTCTTCTTCCTCATCCTAGAAGAAAAGTCTCAGACTTTCACCATGGAGTATGATATTAGCTGTGAGCATGCCATACATGGCCTTTATTATATTCAGGTATGTTCTTTCTGTACCTAATTTGTTGAGAGTTTTTAATGACAAACAGATGTTGTATTTTGTCAAATGCTTTTTCTATACCTATTGAGATGAACATAATTTTTGTCTTTCATTCTATTAATGTGACGTATCAGTTTTATTGATATTCATATGTAAAACTACCCTGGCATCCCAGAGATGAATCCCACTTGATCATGGTGTATTGTACATTTAATGTACTGCTGAATTCTGCTTACTAGTATTTTTTTTGAGAATTTTTGCATCTATATACATCAGGGATATTGGCCTGTAGTTTTCTGAGAGTTCTTTCATATCTGATATTTCATTTAATCCTTACAGCCACCCTTAGGAGTAGCTAGGATTTCCCTCATTTCATAGACAAGCAAAGATTGGGGGAGAAGTAATGGATGTGCTTTGTAAAGAAAAATGGTGCAAGAATCCTGAGAACTGAGTTTGGTTCCCTACTCCACACTACTCACCGACCTAGACAAATTACTCTCAGTTTATCCATTTAATGCCTCAATTTCCTCATCCATAAAATGAGGATATTACTAATTGTTACTTCAGAGTGGTTATGGATATAGAATGAAATAATTAGTTTCCAGCAGATTTTATAAAGTGTTAAGTGTCATTTTCCTTGTGTTAGAAGCACTGTGTTTGAATAAAAAGCACATATGACTTACTAGCTCTGTGACCTTTGGCAAGTTACTCAAATTCTCTGAATCCCACTTTCCTTACCTAGAAATAATACTTCCTATTTCACAGGGTTGTTTCATGATTAAATAAGATAATACATGCACAACTCCAAGCACACAGAAAAGCCTTTTAAAAAATGTTAGTTTTGTTCTTTCTTGAATGTAAGGCAGACATACTCAACCCTGGCTACACGTTAGAATAATCTAGGGAACTTAAATAACAAGGCTTCATCCCTCCTCATAACAATTAAACCCAGATTCACCTGCTAAGTGTCAAAAATCCTAGTTGTTGTGACACAATACAATTGTTGAAGTGCACACCCAGAGGTTGAGTTAGGAAATAAATCTTAATTACCTGAGAGTGTGTTCTTATATTGAACAAAAAAATGGTTGAACAAAGAAAATAACAATAAAACTATGTTTTTGTAGTACAGAGGGCGGTAAACCCCAGCTAGTCTCTTGTTATTACTTTTTTAAATTTTTAATTTTTTAACTTTAAATATTTTAAAAAAAGTATTGACTTTTGTCTTCTTATTATGTTTCACTACCAGTTCCTTGACCCAGTTTTATCAGGATTTGGACAACAGGTCCAAAAACAAACAAAAAAATAAATATATTGGTTCATAGTAACAGAGGGGACTCAGATGGTCGTAAACAGCTCTTCATGCAACAGCTACCATTAGCAGCCATCCTGCTCACACACCTCTAGTGACAATAGTGGTAACCAACTTATCTAGGTGTGCCCAGGACTATCACAGTTATAAAACTGAACAACGCACATTCCAGGAAAACCTCCAGTACCTGTTTGCCCAGGACTGTTAGTCACGCTAAATGACAGGGGCACACTCTCTCCTGAGGCAGGCCATTTCTCACTTTCAGTATCCACTTCCTTCATATTAATCCTAGAATCATCTCCCTGCATTCTGGTTTTGTTTCTCCTTGGGTTCCTGAAGAGCTTTTGTGGGACTGTAGATACGAAAGGCATGTGGTATGTGAGAGAGAACAATAGATGGGCTAAGAGATGAGGAGGATTCTAGTTTAGGGGACAAGACAGAGAAATATAAGGAGTATGACTTTTAGAGAGAGAAAGACCCAGATTTTTAGCCTCATTCTATCATCTTCCTGCTGTGCGATATTTGATGACTGACTTGACCCCTTTGAGCTTCAGTTGCCTAACTTCTCAGGTAGGCCTGATGATAAACCTGAGAGTGTTGTTGTAAGGACTAAATCTTTAAGAAGGTAAATGTAGAGTGCCAACGCATAGTAGATAATAAACATTATCCCTTCTCCCCCATTGCAAATTTCTGCTTTTCTAGTGTCAGTTCTGCCACTTATTGGAAAGGTGACTGAACAAGTCACTTCTTCCTCCTTGGACTTCAATTTATACATATATAGATAAGCTAAATATTCTTTTGTACTCTTTCAAACTCTAATAACTACTATTTAGAAGTCCCTAAAATTTTACCAAAAATAGGAAATATATTCTCAAATGGTATATGAAAGAGAAGATACTGAAAGCCTAGAAAAACAAATGCATTCATATTAATATTTTAAATCAAAAATAATTTTTTCTTCCTAAGAGACCTTGACAACAAATCCAGCATTCCTATTACCAAGGAAGCTAAGTTCACGATCAATGCAGGTCATCCGACAATAGCATTTCTTAATTCTGAGGATTAAGTTGCTGCACACACTTAGGAAAGTCACTGTTGCAAACACGGCAAATTAAAAGCTCAAACTCAGCATAAAGAAGAAAAATACCCTAATCAGAAAGAATAAATAGGAAAAGATGAAAATATTCACTGATCTCCTGTCTCCAAATAATTTATGCTACAAAAGGAGTCAGAGATATATTTTTGTTATTCTGGCACTTTTCCGGGGAAGATCAGTTTGCCTCTAAAGGAAATGTCACAAATGCATATAATATTGGAACATTTAAATGAAAAGTTTGACTTCTTGAAATGTAATTGTGTCAAGCCCTTTGACTCAGGGTTTAATCCTCACAATAAATTTGTTAGGAACATGTAATTATCCCTAATTTGAATAGGAGAAAACTAAGGCTCAGAAGAGGCTAAGCAACATGTTCAAGGTCACACAGAAAATAAATGGCAGAACTAGTTTTCAAATTCAGATCCATCTTGCTGGCAGAGCTAAGGTCTTGCCACTCACACTGCCCACACCTCCAGGTAGAGGTAAACAAAGAATAGGTTACTAAATAGCATCTGAAATAGATGATCAAACAGAGATGGCAAGAGCTGCTACTACTGGAATCTAGGCTTTAAAAATGAATCAGCCTTCATTATTCATGAGGAAAAAACCCTCAAAATTCAACAATACTAAGGATGGATCTCAGTGAGCTTTGGCTAAATGATTACATTATTTTATAAATTGAGATATTATTCACACATAAAATGCACGATTTAAAAGTGTGCAACTCAGTGGCTTTTTTTTTTTTTATACACAGAAAACTTCCCATTATTCCCTGTTCAGTGGGAGTTCAACTTGGAGGTCCATTAGCCTCTGAGAACCCATGAGCCTATGACTACTCCATATATACATACACGAATAAACCCTTAGTCTCCTCCATTCACCCTCTGATCTTGGCGTCTTCTCTTTGATTTTTGTTTCGTTTTTACATCTTTATTGGAGTATAATTGCTTTACAATGGTCTGTTAGTTTCTGCTTTATAACAAAGTGAATCAGTTATACATATACATATGTTCCCATATCTCTTCCCTCTTGCGTCTCCATCCCTCCCACACTCCCTATCCCACCCGTCTAGGTGGTCACAAAGCACCGAGCTGATCTCCCTGTGCTATGCGGCTACTTCCCACTAGCTATCTATTTTACGTTTGGTAGTGTATATATGTCCATGCCACTCTCTCGCTTTGTCACAGCTTACCCTTGCTGCTCCCCATATCCTTAAGTCCGTTCTCTAGTAGGTCTGTGTCTTTATTCCTGTTTTACCATTAGGTTCTTCATGACTCTTTTTCCCTTAAAATCCATACATATGTGTTAGCATATGGTATTTGATTTTCTCTTTCTGACTTACTTCACTCTGTATGACAGACTGTAGGTCCATCAAACTCATTACAAATAGCTCAATTTCATTTCTCTTTATGGCTGAGTAATGTTCCATTGTATATATGTGCCACATCTTCTTTATCCATTCATCCGATAATGGACACATAGGTTGTTTCCATCTCTGGGCTATTGTAAACAGAGCTGCAATGAACATTTTGATACATGACTCTTCATGAATTACGGTTTTCTGAGGGTATATGCCCAGTAGTGGGATTGCTGGGTCATATGGTAGTTCAATTTGTAGTTTTTCAAGGAGTCTCCATACTGTTCTCCATAGTGGCTGTACCAGTTCACATTCCCACCAGCAGTACAAGAGTGTACCCTTTTCTCCACACCCTCTCCAGCATTTATTGTTTCTAGATTTTTTGATGATGGCCATTCTGACTGGTGTGAGATGATATCTCATTGTAGTTTTGATTTGCATTTCTCTAATAATTAATGATGTTGAGCATTCTTTCATGTGTTTGTTGTCAGTCTGTATATCTTCTTTGGAGAAATGTCCATTTAGGTCTTCTTCCCATTTTTGGATTGGGTTGATTGTTTTTTTCTTATTGAGTTGCATGAGTTGCTAATAAATTTTGGGGATTAGTCCTTTCACAGTTGCTTCATTTTCAAATATTTTCTCCCATTCTGAGGGTTTCCTTTTGGTCTTGTTTATGGTTTCCTTTGCTGTGCAAAAGCTTTGAAGTTTCATTAGGTCCCATTTGTTTATTTTTGTTTTTATTTCCATTTCTCTAGGAGGTGGGTCAAAAAGGATCTTGCTGTGATTTATGTCAGAGTGTTCTGCCTATGTTTTCCTCTAAGAGTTTGATAGTCTCTGGGCTTACATTGAGGTCTTTAATCAATTTTGAGCTTATTTTTGCATATGGTGTAAGGGAGTGATCTAATTGCATACTTTTACATGTACCTGTCCAGTTTTCCCAGCACCAATTATTGAAGAGGCTGTCCTTTCTCCACTGTACATTCCTGCCTCCTTTATCAAAGATAAGGTGACCATATGTGCGTGGGTTTATCTCTGGGCTTTCTATCCCGTTCCATTGAGCTACCTTTCTGTTTCTGTGCCAGTACCATACTGTCTTGATTACTGTAGCTTTGTAATATAGTCTGAAGTCAGGGAGCCTGATTCCTCCAACTCCATTTTTCGTTTTCAAGATTTCTTTGGCTATTCAGGGTCTTTTGTGTTTCCATACAAATCGTGAAATTCTTTGTTCTAGTTCTGTGAAAAATGCCAGTGGTAGTTTGATTGGGATTGCATTGAATCTGTAGAAGATTGCTTTGGATAGTAGAGTCATTTACACAATGTTGATTCTTCCAATCCAAGAATAAGGTATATCTCTCCATCTATTTGTGTCATCTTTAATTTCTTTCATCAGTGTCTTATAATTTTCTGCATACAGGTCTTTTGTCTCCTTAGGTAGGTTTATTCCTAGATATTTTATTCTTTTTGTTACATTGGTAAAGGGGAGTGTTTTCTTGCTTTCACTTTCAGATTTTTCATCATTAGTGTATAGGAATGCCAGATATTTCTGTGCATTAATTCTGTATCCTGCTACTTTACCAAATTCATTGATTAACTCTAGTAGTTTTCTGGTAGCACCTTTAGGATTCTCTATGTATAGTATCATGTCATCTGCAAACAGTGACAGATTTACTTCTTCTTTTCCGATTTGGATTCTTTTATTTTCCTTTTCTTCTCTGATTACTGTGGCTAAGACTTCCAAAACTATGTTGAATAAGAGTGGTGAGAGTGGGCAACGTTGTCTTGTTCCTGATCTTAGTGGAAATGCTTTCAGTTTTTCACCACTGAGGACGATGTTGGCTGTGGGTTTGTTATATATGACCTTTATTATGTTGAGGAAAGTTCCCTCTATGCCTGCTTTCTGCAGGGTTTTTATCATAAATGGGTGTTGAATTTTGTCGAAAGCTTTTGCTGCATCTACTGAGATGATCATATGGTTTTTCTCCTTCAATTTGTTAATATGGTGTATCACGTTGATTGATTTATGTATATTGAAGACTCTTTGCATTCCCGGAATAAACCCCACTTGATCATGGTGTATGATCCTTTTAATGTGCTGTTGGATTCTGTTTGCTAGTATTTTGTTGAGGATTTTTTCATCTACGTTCATCAGTGATATTGGCCTGTAGTTTTCTTTCTTTGTGACATCCTTGTCTGGTTTTGTTATCAGGGTGATGGTGGCCTCGTAGAATGAGTTTGCGAGTGTTCCTCTGCTATATTTTGGAAGAGTTTTAGAAGGATAGGTGTTAGCTCTTCTCTAAATGTTTGATATAATTCGCCTGTGAAGCCATCTGGTCCTGGGCTTTTGTTTGTTGGAAGACTTTTAATCACAGTTTCAGTTTCAGTGCTTGTGATTGGTCTGTTCATATGTTCTCTTTCTTCCTGATTCAGTCTTGGCAGGTTGTGTATTTCTAAGAATTTGTCAATTTCTTCCAGGTTGCCCATTTTATTGGCATAGAGTTGCTTGTAGTAATCTCTCATGATCTTTTGTATTTCTGCAGTGTCAGTTGTTACTTCATTTTCATTTCTAATTCTGTTGAGTTGTGTCTTCTCCCTTTTTTTCTTGATGAGTCTGGCTAATGGTTTATCAGTTTTATTTATCTTCTCAAAGAACCAGATTTTAATTTTATTGATCTTTGCTATCATTTCCTTCATTTCTTTTTCATTTATTTCTGATATGATTTCTTTCCTTCTGCTACTTTTTGGGTTTTTTTGTTCTTCTTTCTCTAATTGCGTTAGGTGCAAGTTTAGGTAGTTTATTCGAGATGTTTCCTGTTTATTTAGTTCGAATTGTACTGTTATAAACTTCCCTCTTAGAACTGCTTTTGCTGCATCCCATAGGTTTTGGGTCGTTGTGTCTCCATTGTCATTTGTTTCTAGGTATTTTGTGATTTCCTCTTTGAGTTCTTCAGTGATATCTTCGTTATTAAGTAGTGTATTGTTTAGCCTCCATGTGTTTGTATTTTTTACAGATCTTTTCCTGTAATTGATACCTAGTCTCATAGCATTGTGGTCAGAAAAGATACTTGATAAAATTTCAATTTTCTTAAATTTACTAAGCCTTGATTTGTGACCCAAGATATGATCTATCCTAGAGAATGTTCCATGAGCACTTGAGAAAAATGTGTATTCTGTTGTTTTTGGATGGAATGTCCTATAAATATCAGTTAAGTCCACCGTGTTTAATGTATCATTTAAAGCTTGGGTTTCCTTATTTATTTTCATTTCGGATGATCTGTCCATTGGTGAAAGTGGGGTGTAAAAGTCCCCTACTATGTGTGTGTTACTGTCCATTTTCTCTTTTATGGCTTATAGTATTTGCCTTATGTACTGAGGTGCTCCTATGTTGGGTGCATAAATATTTACAATTGTTATATCTTCTTCTTGGATCGATCCCTTGATCATTATGTAGTGTCCTTCTTTGTCTATTTTAATAGTCTTTATTTTAAAGTCTATTTTGTCTGATATGAGAATTGCTACTCCAGCTCTCTTTTGGTTTCCATTTGAGTGGAATATCTTTTTCCATCCCCTTACTTTCAGTCTGTATGTGTCTCTAGGTCTGAAGTGGATCTGTTGTAGACAGCATATACCTGGACTTGTTTTTGTATCCATTCAGGCATTCTGTGTCTTTTGGTGGGAGCATTTAGTTTGTTTACATTTAAGGTAATTATCGATATGTATGTCTGTATTCCCGTTTTCTTAATTGCTTTGGGTTCGTTATTTTAGATCTTTTCCTTCTCTTGTGTTTCTTGCCTAGAAAAGTTCCTTTAGCATTTGTTGTAAAGCTGGTTTGATGGTGCCGAACTCTCGCAGCTTTTGCTTGTCTGTGAAGATTTTAATGTCTCTATCAAATCTGAATGAGATCCTTGCTGGGTAGAATACTCTTGGTTGCAGGTTTTTCTCCTTCATCACTTTAAATATGTCCTGCTAGTCCCTTCTGGTTTGCAGAGTATCTGCTTAAAGATCAGCTGTTACCCTTATGGGGATTCCCTTGTGTGTTATTTGTTGTTTTTCCCTTGTTGCTTTTAATATGTTTTCTTTGTATTTAATTTTTGACAGTTTATTTAGTATGTGTCTTGGCATATTTCTGCTGTGATTTATCCTGTATGGGACTCTCTGTGCTTCTTGGACTTGATTAACTATTTCATTTCTTATATTAGGGAAGTTTTCAACTATAATCTCTCAGATATTTTCTCAGTCACTTTCTTTTTCTCTCCTTCTTCTGGAACCCCTATAATTCGAATGTTGGTGCCTTTAATGTTGTCCCAGAAGTCTCTGAGACTGTCCTCAGTTCTTTTCATTCTTTTATCTTTATTCTGCTCTACAGTAGTTATTTCCACTATTTTATCTTCCAGGTCACTTATCCATTCTTCTGCCTCAGTTATTCTGCTATTGATCCCATCTAGAGTATTTTTAATTTCATTTATTGTGTTGTTCATCGTTGCTTGTTTCATCTTTAGTTCTTCTAGATCCTTGTTAAATGTTTCTTGCATATTGTCTATTCTATTTCCAAGATTTTGCATCATCTTTGCTATCATTATTCTGAATTCTTTTTCAGGTAGACTGCCTATTTCCTCTTCATTTGTTACGTCTGGTGTGTTTTTATCTTGCTCCTTCATCTGCTGTATGTTTTTCTGTCTTCTCATTTTGCTTATCTTACTGTGTTTGGGGTCTCCTTTTTACAGGCTGCAGGTTCATTATTCCCATTGTTTCTGGTGTCTGTCCTCAGTGGATAAAGTTGGTTCAGTGGATTGTGTAGGCTTCTTGGTGGAGGGGAGTAGTGCCTGTGTTCTGGTGGATGTGGGTGGATCTTGTCTTTCTGGTGGGCAGGTACACATGTTGTGTTTTGGGGTGTCTGTGGACTTATTATGTTTATAGACTGCCTCTCTGTTAATGGGTGGTTTGTGTTCCTGTGTTGCTAGTTGTTTGGCATAGGGTGTCCAGCACTGTAGCTTGCTGGTCGTTGAGTGAAGCTGGGTGCTGGTGTTGAGATGGAGATCTCTGGGAGATTTTTGCCGTTTGATATTATGTGGAGCTGGGAGGTCTCTTGTGGACCAGTGTCCTGAAGTTGGCTCTCCCACCTCAGAGGCACAGCACTGACTCCTGGCTGCAGCACCAAGAGCCTTTCATCCATATGGCTCAGAATGAAAGGGAGAAAAAGTAGAAAGAAAGAAAGAAAGAGAGAAAGAGAGAAAGAGAGAAAGAGAGAGAGAGAGAGTGAGAGAAATAAAGAAAGAAAGAAGGGAGGAAGGGAGTGGGGGAGGGAGGGAGGAAGGAAGCAAGGAAGAAAGGAAAGAAAGAAAGCAGATAAAGTAAGATAAAATAAAATAAAGTTATTAAAATAAAAAGTAATTATTAAGAAAAATAATTTTTTAAAAGAAAGAAAAAACAAATAAACAAAATAACTCAAGAAACTAAAAACAAACAAACAAACAAAAAACGGACTGATAGAACCCTAGGACAAATGGTCGAAGCAAAACTATACTGAAAAAATCTCACACAGAAGCATACACATAGACACTCACAAAAATAGGAAAAGGGGAAAAAGTAATAAATCTTGATCTCAATGTCCACCTCCTCAATTTGGGATGATTCGTTGTCTATTCATATATTCCACAGATGCAGGCTACATCAAGTTGATTGTGGAGCTTTAATCCACTGCTTCTGAGGCTGCTGGCAGAGATTTCCCTTTCTCTTTTTTGTTCTCACAGCTCCCGGGGCTCAGCTTCGGATTTGGCCCCGCCTCTGCGTGTAGATTGTCGGAGGGCGTCTGTTCTTCTCTCAGAGAGGACGGGGTTAAAGGAGCCGCTGCTTTGGGGACTCTGGCTCAGTCAGGCCACGGGGAGGGAGGGGTATGGCGTGCGGGGCGAGCCTGCGGCGGCAGAGGCTAGCGTGACGTTTCAGCAGCCTGAGGGGCACCATGCGTTCTCCCGGGGAAGTTGTCCCTGGATCACGGGACCCAGTGGCGGGCTGCACAGGCTCCCACGAAGGGGTGTGTGTATTGTGACCTGTGCTTGCACACAGGCTTCTTGTTGGCGGCAGCAGCAGGCTTAGCGTCTCATGCCCATCTCTGGGGTCCGTGCTTTTAGCCGCGGTTCACGCCTGTCTCTGGAGCTCCTTTAAGCAGTGCTCTTAATCTCTCTCCTTGCGCACCAGGAAACAAAGAGGGAAGAAGTCTCTTGCCTCTTTGGCCGGTCCAGACTTTTCCCTGGACTCCCTCCCGGCTATCCGTGGTGCACTAACCCCTTGCAGGCTGTGTTCACGCCGCCAACCCCAGTCCTCTCCCTGCGCTTGACTGAAGCCTGAGCCTCAACTCTCAGTCCTGCCTGCCCCGGCGGTTGAGTAGACCTGCCTCTCGGGCTGGTGAGTGCCGGTCGGCACCGATCCTCTGTGCGGGAATCTCTCCGCTTTGTCCTCCGCACCCCTGTTGCTGTGGTCTCCACCGCGGCTCCGGAGCTTTCCCCCTCCGCCACCTGCCGTCTCCGCCCGTGAAGGGGCTTCCTAGTTAGTGTGGAAACCTTTCCTCCTTCACAGCTCCCTCCCACTGGTGCAGCTCCCGTCCCTATCCTTTTGTCTCTGTTTATTCTTTTTTCTTTTGCCCTACCCAGGTACGTGGGGACTTTCTTGCCTTTTTGGAGGTCTGAGGTCTTCTACCAGCATTCAGTAGGTGTTCTGTAGGAGTTGTTCCACGTGTAGATGTATTTCTGGTGTATCTGTGGGGAGGAAGGCGATCTCCGTGTCTTACTCTTCCTCCATCTTCCCCTCCAGCCTCAACTCAGTGGCTTTTAGTATATTCACAGAGTTGTGCAAGCATCGCTGCAATACAATTCCAGATCATTTTCACACCCTCAAAAGAAACCACAAATCCATTAGCATCAGTCCCTATTCCCACCTTCCCCCTACATTCAGTGAACCAGTGATTTACTTCTTGTCTCTCTGGATTTGCCTAGTCTAGACATTTCATTTAAACAAAATCATACAATATGTGGCTTTTTGTGACTGGCTTCTTTCACTGAGCATAATGTTTTTGAAGTTATTCTATGTTGTATTGAGTATCCATCCTTTGTTTCTTTTCGTTGCCACACATTGTTCCATTGAATAGCTGTATCAGAACTGTTTAACCATTCAGCAATTGAAGAACACTTCCATTCTTTCCATTTACTGGCTATTACGAATAATGCAGTCAACAACATTTGTATATAATTGTTTGTTTGTATATGTTTTCAGTTCTTTTAGCAATATACCTAGGCATGGAATTGCTGAATCATGTGGTAACTCTATGTTTAACATTTTTTTAATCTTACGCTCATTTTTTTTTTTTTACCGTTTGCCAAAATCCCCTTAAACTTATACCGTGTTATATGTTGATTATATCTCAGTACAACTGGAGCAAAAAAAATTGGGGTAGGAACATTAGCAAAATAAAAACAAAAACAAAAGAAGAAAAAGGAAATAACTATGCACCAGGTACTGAACTCCTTCTTCTGTTGTCCTTAGATTTGACACCTTCCTCTAGTGGTCATATCATCTTGGGGCACTGGTCTCTACCTCTTTTCCCATAGATTTCTGCCCACTTGCCTATCAGGTACCATGATTAATTTGGTTTATCTTTTATTCTGTCATTTCAGCTGAATCCTTCAAGGAATTTGCCGAATTGCTCAACGAAGTAGAAAACGAGAGGATGATGATGGTAGGTCAATCACACTGGGCCTAGAACCAAGATCATCTCTGATCTTGGGAAGTTTTCTTGTCCTCATTGGTTGGAGTGACACTATGTTGTTTCAGTTTCTGTCTCATCATTACCTGGGTACTGTAAAGACAGGGAATTGATCTGGTTATTCTATCTCAAGTTCCCATCCTGAGAGTTTAGCATTAGGTAGAGGGAAATTAGTCTATTCATTTCAGTGAGATAAGATTTCAGAGGACATTAAATTCGACTGTCGAACATGTTGACAAAAATTGTGGTCTTTAGTGTTCTTAAACAAATTATCTATTTATGTGCTTATGTGCTTTTAGAAGTAATAATGTGGGCTTTATTTATGACATATGATTGTTTTATTTAAATCTATGTGAAAACTTTTTTTCCTTACATTTAAAGTCTAATTTATTAATATTAATAGACTTTAATATTTAGAGCAGTTTTCATTTTACAGATAAGTTGAGTGGAAAGTGCAGAGAGATTTCATATACAGTTGCCCTTTGAACGTCACAGATTTGATCTGTGTGTGTCCACTTATATGTGGGTGCTTTTCAATGAATACTACAGTACTACATGATCCGAGTTCAGTTGAATCTATTGTTGTGGAACCTCAGATACTGGAAGACTGACTGTAAAGTTATATGCAGACTTTTGACTGCACAGTGTGTGTGGGGGGTCAGTTCCCTTGACCCTTGCACCGTTCAAGGGTAAACTGTACTCCCTTTCTTTCCCCTCTCCTCCCCATACAGTTTCCTCTATTATCATCTTGCATGTGTGGTACATTTGTTTCAGTTAATGAACCAACATCAATGCAATATTATTAAGTCCATAGTTACATTAGGGTTCACTCTTTATTGAATATTTTATGAGTTTTGACAAATGCTTATTGACATATATTCACCATCAAAGTTTCATCATAAAGAATATTTTCATTGCCCTAAAAATCCCCTGTGATTCCCCCTTCCTTCTCTGATATCCAAATCCCTGGCAAACACTTATCTTTTTACTGTGTTTTGCCTCTTCTAGAATATCATACAGTTGGAGTCATACAGTATATAGCCTTTTCAGATTGGCTCCTTTGACTTAGTAATATGCGTTTAAAGTTCCTCTATGTCTTTTCATGGCTTGAAAGCTCATTTCTTTTTGTCATTGAATAATATATATGCATATATTATAACCTATATTCCATCATATGGATGTACCACGGTTTGTTCATCCCTACACCCATTGAAGGAGATCTTGGTTACTCCCAAGTTTTGGCAATTATGAAAAACCTACCATACACATTTGTGTGCAGATTTTTGTGTGGATGTAAATTTTCAACTCTTTTGATTAATTTCCAAGGAATCCAATTGCTAGATTGTGTGATATGTCTAGATTTGTAAGAAACTGCCAAACTGTCTTCCAAAGTGACTACCATTTTGCATTCTCACCAGCTTTGAATGAGAGTTATTGTTGCTCCACATGCTCACCAGCATTTGATGTTGGCTGTGTTTTGGATTTTACCCATTTTAATATGTGCATGTAATGGTATATCTTTGCTGTTGTAATTTGTGTTTTCCTGATGACATTTGATTTGGAACATCTTTCCATATGCTTATTTGCCACCTGTAGATCATCTTTGGTGAGGTGTTTGTTCAGGTCTTTTGCCTATTTTTTAATTGGTTTGTTTGTTTTCTTATTGTTCAGTTTTAAGATATCTTTGTATATTTTGGATGCCAGTCCTTTATCAGAAATGTGCATTGCAAAAAAATTTCCAGTCTGTGGCTTATCTTTTCATTTTCTTAACAATGTCTTTTGTGGAGCAGAATTTTTAAATTTTAATGAAGTCCAGCTTATCAGTTCTTTCACAGATCATGCTTTTGGGGTTGTATCTAAAAAATCAGTGCCAAACCAAAGGTCATTTAGATTTTCTCATATGTTATCTTCTAGGAGTTTTATAATTCTATGTTATACCTTTAGGTCTATGACCCCTTTTGAGCTAATTCTTGAGAAAGTGTAAGAAATGTCTCTAGATTCCTTTTTTTTTTTTCCATGGGGAAGTCTGGTTGTTTCATCACCATTTCTGAAAAGACTGTCCTTTTTCCATTGAATTACCTTTGCTTCTTTGGCAAAGACCAATGGACTATATTTGTGTGGATCTATATCTGGACTCTCTATTCTGTTCCATTGATCTGTTTGTCTATTTTTTCAGCAATATTACAGGATTTTTTTTTACAAAATTTAAAAAAATATTGAAGTATAGTTGATTTAAATATTGTGTTAGTTTCAGGTATAACAATAAAGTGATTCATATATATATGTATATATATTCAAATTATTTTCCATTATCAGGTATTACAAGAAGTTGAATATAGCTCCCTGTGCTATACAGTAAATCCTTGTTGCTTATCTATTTTATATATAGTAGCTTGTATCTGTTAATCCTATATTCCTAATTTATCCCTCCTCCCCTCCCATTCCCCTTTGGTTACTGTAAGTTTATTTTCTATGTCTGTGAGTCTGTTTCTGTTTTGTATATAGATTCATTTGTCTTATTTTTTAGCTTCCACATGTAAGTGATATCATATGATATTTGTCTTTCTCTGTCTGACTTACTTCACTTAGTATGATAATCTCTAGGTTCATCCCTGTTGCTGCAAATGGCAATATTCCATTCTTTTTTATGGCTGAGTAATATTCCATTATGTGTATGTTTATATATAAATATATATGTGTGTGTATATTGATATGTGTGTGTGTATATATATATATATGTGTGTGTGTGTGTGTGTGTGTGTGTGTGTGTGTATGTATGTATCACATCTTCCTAAGCCAATCATCTGTTGGTGGGCACTTGGGTTGTTTCCATGTCTTGGCTATTGTAAATAGTGCCACTGTGAAACTTGGGGTGCATGTATCTCTTCAACTTAAAGTTTTAATTTTTTTCTGGATATATGCACAGGAGTGTGATTGCTGGATCATATGGTAGCTCTATTTTTAGTTTTTTAAGGAGCCTTCATACTGTTTTCCATGGTCACTGCACCAATTTACATTCCCACCAACAGTGTGTGAGGGTTCCCTTTTCTCCTCATCTTCTCCAGCATTTATTATTTGTAGATTTTTTAATGATGGCCATTCTGACCAGTGTGAGGTGATACCTCATTGTGGTTTTGATTTGCATTTCTCTAATAATTTGTGATGTTGAGCATCTCTTCTTGTGACTGTTGGCCATCTGTATGTCTCTGGAGAAATGTCTATTTAGGTCTTTTGTTCAGTTTTTAATTTTCTTTTGGTATTAAGTTGTATGAGCTGTTTGTATAGTTTGGATGTTAACTCCTTGTCGATCACATTGTTTGCAAATATTCTCTCCTATTCCGTAGGTTGTCTTTTCATTTTGCCAATGGTTTCCTTTGCTGTGCAAAAACTTTTAAGTTTCATTAGATCCCATTTGTTTATTTTTGCTTTTATTTCTTTTGCTTTGGGAGATTGATCTAAGAAAATATCACTATGATTCATGTCCGAGAATGTTTTGCCTATGTTCTCATCTGGAAATTTTATGGTGCCATGTCATATTTAGGTCTTTAAAACACTTTGTGTTTATTTTTGTATATGGTGTGAGGGAGTGTTCTAATTTAATTGATTTACATAGCTGTCCAGCTTTCCCAACACCACTTGTTGAAGAGACTGTATTTTCTCCATTGTATATTCTTGCATACTTTGTCATAGATTAATTGACCATATGTCTGTGGATTTATTTCTGGGCTCTCTGTTCTTTTCCATTGATATATATATCTGCTTTTGTGCCAATACCATGCTGCTTTGATTACTGTAGGTTTGTAATGTTGTCTGAAGTCTGGATGGTTTATACCTCCAGCTTTGTTCTTTTTCCTCAGGATTGCTTTGGCAATTCTAGGTCTTTTGTGGGTCCGTATAAATTTTAGGATTATTTGTTCTTGTTCTGTGAAAAATGTTATGGACCAATACCACACTATCTTGATTACTGTAACTTTGTAGTAAGTCTTGAAGTAGGATATGAACTTCAGAACCTGTTTATCAATATCCGCAAAACAAATTGCTGGAATTTTGATTGGAATTGCATTGAATCTATAGATGGGACAAACTGACATCTTAAAAATATTGTCTTACTATTTGTGAACATGGGTTATCTCTCCCATTTATTTAGACCTTCTTTGATTTCTTTCTTCAGAGTTTTATAGTTTCCTCATAATGATCTTATATGTATTTTGTTAGATATATTCCTAAGTATTTATATTTTTTTGTGAACTCTATTTTAACAGTTGAATAAATAATCTTTTTGTGTGGTCCCTAGACTTGTACCACCAGTGTCACCTGGGAAATTGTTAAAAATGAAGGTCCTTGGCCACACACCAGAGCTAGCTGAGACTTAAATGTGGAAGTACCTATGTTGGTCAATATTTATTTTTATTAGGAGCATGTGGGTCAAGTGGAAACAATGTTAAGGACAACAAAGTGGTCTATCTTCCCTTCCTCTCATTGGATGACTTTGTATTGGCAACTCAGTTTTGTTAAACCCATTTATTCCAATAGCAAGAGTTCTTTAATCTGTAATCACTCTTCCTTTTCAACAGGGTGGTACTGGCTTCTCAGAATACTGCTACCATTTAATCTCAGCTCCTAGAGAGTTAGGATTGAAGGCAGGGCCCGTAAATCTGGGAAATTAGATCTTTAGGTGCTAATAGTGGCTGTGCCACTAACTTATTTGTGACTTCACACTAATCACTTTATTTCTTCTAGTCTCTCTTTATATGTAGATGAGAAAAAATTCCCATCTTCTAAGTTCGTTGTAAGTACTCCAAATGATAAAATGAATATGGTAGTGTTTTATAATAGCAAAAAGCACTGATTATATAAATGTTTCTAGTTATCTTTTGTTGCCCCCAAGATTTGGCTTGTGGAAATTTGACTTGGGAATTTTCTTCATTTAAGAGATTTGCTTATAATGATAGTTAAGAGAGGCCAATATGGGTAGTTTTCCCAGAGCCTATTAGATGCCCCACTAGCTAATCCACACTCTACTAAATATTTTCTTCTGTTATAAGAGTTTGTGGACTGCTACCAATGTTGATCTCAAAGACATTCACCCCTATTTCATTCAGATACCACTAGAAATGTCAGCTGTACAACTCTTCAGCCCTAGTTGTTTCTTGATCTCTTTTACTTACCCGATTACAAAGCTCTAAAATATTGAAGAAGGATTCACCTTTTGAGATGTTTTTCTCACCATAATTGCTGGCTGTTTTCCACAGGACTGACTCATTTTCTTCTGTCTTTAATTATGTTCTGCCCTTTTGTTCCCTCAATTCTTCAGTCATGTCTTGAGTATTGGCTCCCTATTTCCTATTTAATTACAGGAATTCTGTGTAGGTTAGGCTCAATTAAGGCCTTTTACAACATGCCAGGGATCGTTCTTGACTGCACCTCTCTCATTTCCTGGAACTGTGGTAGAAGGACTCTTGTACCTCAATATGGTAAATGTTAAACAGCTTTCTATAATTTCTATAAAAAGAGGCCCAAAGAAGCTTTAGTAGAACATGAAGGAAGTTCATAGCCCTAGCATGTGACAACTGCAGATGTCTAGTCATTCTCATAATGAATTTTAAATTGTTGAAGAAACTATGGAGGGAATAAATGAAGAGGAGCATCCCCGCTTTTATTTCTTAAAAAGTACAGTGGGGGAGGTTGTAGTACCTCTGAAAGTGGCCTTTAAAAGTCTGGGTAACAGACTTTCTCTATGATTAATGATAAGAGGCTTGCCTAGATGCCTTTCTAACTCTGAAGGGGACTCTGTTGGCAATGGCAAGGTCTTTCTTTGAGGACTGCCAAGAATGACCTAAAACAGTGTACCCTCAATGCCTTCTTTTGGTAATTGGTTAACCATCAAAGATTCCTGAGCAATATTTCACTAATAGATTGAATGCCATCTCTATTTTAGTAAGTGGCCTATCTAGTTTGGTTTTATTCAATCAGAACCAGATTTTAGATAAACTCACTAATGTGTTTAGAATGTCACTTATGCTGGGGCTTCTACTGTGATATAGTAGGCAGGAGCTTTTGTCCTAGAGAGCTCACAAAATGAATGCAGTGATAAGAAAGGGAATAAAGGCCAAGTTTACTTAAAAGGGCTTTTCTGAGTAATTGTTAGATTTCTAAGGAGTTTAAAGGTAAAGCTGAATGGGAAAGAAAAAAGAGCCAATCCTCAGTGCGACATTTTCCTACATTTCTAGCTCTATGTTCTGGCAGAAATTAGTATAATAACCAATGAATGTTAAAGAGAGGAAAAGGTTCAGAGAATCTATTTGTATTGTAGGAGACAGGGAGCAGTATTTCCAATGCAATTAAGGAAAACTCTCGACTCCAATTTAAGTGAACCATGTGCTACTTTTCTAGACTGGGACAGAGCCAAACGTAAAAATAGTAGCCTTATGAACTCTGTGAGAAGTTACTGGCACACTTACTTATGCAAGAAAATCCCCCGTGGAACATGAAAAACTGGCACCTGTACCATCCTTGGGGTGCCTGCATATGCAAGGGCTCAGCTGAATATCCATACAGAGGCTTGACACATATTACTCTCTTTAGAAGTGACATGTTCACTTCTTATTCAAAGACAAACTTCCTCAAGGTTTCCCAGTTGGCTACTTTTGTGTTATCTTCGTGAAACTGGAAATAGTTTTTCTAATTATCTATTGCTACATAACACCCTATTCCAAAACGTGGTGACTTAAACTATTTAATTTTATCTCATGATTTTGTGGGTCAGGAATTCATGCAGGGGTCAGCTCAGAGATTCTTCTGCTCTATGTGGTGGTATTCACCTTGGAGGTGGGGTGATATGGATGGTCCAAAATAGCTTCACTCACATATCTGGCACCTTAGTGAGATGACTGCAAGGCTGGGCTCAGCGGGTCTTTTGACAAGAATGTCTACATTTGGTCTCTCTAGCTTGGTAGTCCCAGGGTAGTCCAACTTTTTATATTGTGGCTCAGGGCTCATGAGGAGTGTTCCAAGGGAACCAGGTGGAAGTTACTGGCCTTTTATGACCTAGCCTGGGATGTCATGTAGTATCCCTTCTGCTGTACTGTGTTTGTTCAAAGCAGTAACAAACCCACTCATATTCAAGGTAGAGGGGATGGAGACCTTCCTTCTCAATGTGAGGAGTATCATAGAATTTGTGTCCATGTTTTAAAACTTCCACAATAGTAAAGAAGAAAAATTATTCCCTGTATGTAATCTATGACACCAATAACTTAGTTTATTTCCAGGTGGGTACACAAAGTTGATAGCACATAATTCACAATCCATGGAAATGTAGAGTGTATTGGGCAAAGGAGACAGGCTGGTACTTTTAGTAAGAGAATTATTGTTTTCAATCAAGGATAGTCACTGGTGTCTATTTTTGATATCATGGAGCTTTGATTGGGTGAGAGTTTGCCCATTTAGTTGAACGTTGAATCATACCTGGATAGAAAATAAGAGGTCCAAAGTGCCTGTAGGACTTGGATACAATATGTATTAATGCCTCAATTCGTGTTGCTTTTTGTTGGTAGTTTAAAAATTGCTTCTTACTCTGGAGAATACAGAACTGGTCAAAACTGGCTTTCTACTCTCTATTCTATTTTTGTCATAAAGACATATCTTGTCTTACTGACACTTTGTCTCTTCTGATAACGAAGCCAGTCCCTCATTTTCTTGTCTTGTAATGGATCAAAATTAAATTGCAGCTAATTCGTACCTCTGAAGAAACAAACCCCACTTGTTGCGTTGGATAGATGAAATCTCCCAAGTGGTTTACATGAAGACAAAGCTTTTTATGTCTCTACCTGCCCACTGTGCAAGGGATTCAATTTGGATATGATGTTTTTATATTTCCAACACCATATTAATGCCAATATTTTTAGTACCTGGACAGGCTGTTCCTGTCAGGTTCTGAACTTACAGTTAGGTTGTTAGAAGGCCTGGTCCAGTATTCTCTGTGATGCTGTAATACACTCCTAGTTCTGAGGGAAATGTTCTGGTTTTATGACACACCAGGGCAGGGCTGGAAACAATTTATACTGGGATTTTTCCTGATGCTATTCCTGCTAACTCATTTGCCTCCCGTGAAATGATTTGCACTTGGTGCAATTGGCCTTTTCATGTATTTTCCCTTCCCTTTCTCTTCTCTTTTCCACATATACTTCAGGCTTCCTGTGTCTGTTTCTGGGCATGACCCTGGATATTTATCGATTAAAAACTCAGATCAGACTACCAGTAAAGTTACAGAGAAATGCCCCTAATGTTCCTTCTTTCATTTCCTCTCACAGCATTTGATTTTTTTTAAGGAGGAAAAGTTTACTTTTTCAAATTAAAACTTGATTCCACACCTCTCCAACTTTGGTATTAATGTTATCTCTGATTTTCACAGATTTTGATTTCCATGTACAGTTATATTAATTCCCAGACACATCATAAATATTGAAAGATTTGAAAGCATCAACTTAATCCCAATTTGCCATTATATTTTTAATGCAAGAATAAAGTTTTGGTGAGTAGTTAAGGAAATGAATCCAAATGTCTAATTATACCAATAGCTCCAACTTAAAACAAATTAAAAAGCTAGAACAGTGCTTTTAAAACTTGAGTGTACACACAAATTACCTAGGGCCCTTGTTAAAATAAGGATTCTTATTTGATAGGTCTGGGGTGGAGGCTGAGATTCTGCATTTCTAACAAGATCCCAGGTGATGCTGCTGCTGCTGGTTAGGGGGCCATATTTTGAGTAGCAAGGACCCAGAAGAGTTTTTGAAACCTTTGTTAATTTAAGCGAAATGTTCACTTTAACATTTCTTCAGAAACCAGTTTGCATAAAGCTAGGTCAGTTACTCAACTGCTCCAGGGTTAGGGAGTAATTCCCTCATTAAATCCAAGATGTTATCGATTGTTAGATGAGTCATTATTTTATGTGCTGCTAAGAAGGGAAAACACTGACAAACTATGATGCATGGTGATTTCAGAAATGTTAAAATATGAATCTTAGAATTCAAGAAATCGGATGGTTTCTCTGACTCCTTCCCAGTTTCCACAATGAGTGTTTACTCTGTGCTAGGTACTTTGTCTACAAGATAGGTGCTGTGATGATCCTATTTGACAAAGGTTTGGAGTGGCAAATTACCTTAAGTGGCACAGCTGGAATTTGAACCCTGGTCTCTATGACTGGAAAACCCACACTCTCATCTTCTCCCCCACAGGAAGGGCTCTTGTCCTTGAGAAAAATGCTCCCCTGTGCTATCTCCCATGGTATTCACTTAAGGTAATCGTCAAAGCATTTGATTTTAAAAGACCAATATGGGAAACACAGTAACAAAACTCAACAAACCAGCAAACTAGTTAACGTTTTGCAGGATGGTGTATTACAAGGAAATACCCTAGTAACAATGAATGTTGAATCTGAACCTTGCTAATCTACAAGTTATTTTGCGTGTTCTTTCTTTTTCTCTAGGTACACAATGCTAGTGATTTGCTGATCAAACCCCTGGAAAATTTCCGGAAGGAACAAATAGGCTTCACAAAGGTACATTTTCTCTACATGTATAAGATATTTTTTTATAGCAGTTGAGTAGTTGTTTGGGCTACCACCATTCACTCTTCAGGGGTGAGGAGGATTCGTCTCTATAGGAAAACTCATTATCAAAAAATGTGAGACAATCTGGATTTGGCTCCTGACTCTGCTTCCAACTAGCTCTATAACTGTGGACAAGACATTTCTTTTGGAGCTTCAGTTTCTCCATATGGAAAATGGGGAGCTTGATAAATAGCTATTATTTAAAGGTGACTTACCATGTGATGAGCCCCGGGCTAGGTGTTTTACGTTCATTCTCTAATCAAAACAACCCTGTGAGGTTCTGGTATTATCTGCATTTTACAAATCATGCAACTGAGGTTTGAACAAGATAAAGAACATGATCAAAGTTATAGCTATATAGTTAGTAATTAACAGTTGACAAGATTTAAACCTGGGAATCTATTTAGCTTCAAATCCCACATTCTTCCATTAAACTATAGTCTAGATCTATGCTGTCCAATATGGTAGCCACAAGCTATATAAAGAAAATAAAATTAACAACTCAGTTTCTCAGTCATGCTAGTCGCATTTCAAATGCTCAATGAGTCACATGTGGCTAGTGGCTACTGTATTGGACAGGGCAGCATTGTACCAGATAATGTCAGTTCCCATGGATCTCTCTGATTCCCCAGTGTCTCATGAAGGGGTATGAATAATTGTCAAGTTTATTCTTTACAACTAGGTGTAGGCCTATCTTGTAAGCTCCAATATGTATGTAACATGTGACCAAGACAGCCTACCAGAACTAAATGTAGGTTCTTGACCAAGCATCTGGCTCTTTTAGGACTAAGAACACACTGCACAGTGGTTATCATATGGAATACTTTGACAAGCATTTTGGATGAGGCTATGAAAGTAGCAAGTTATGAGAAGAAAGAGCAGACTAGTGGATGTGCTTTCCATTGCCTGGTATCATCAGTCAGGTTGACATGGCATTATGTGAGTAACTGGCATTCAAGCAAAGTGAGTTCTCTGGATAGGCCAGCAATTCTGGATTCCACTCAGTCCATCATTGAATACTTAATTGGGAAAATGTATAATTGAAGGAAAAAAGAGCCTTTAAAACCACAAGTGTGGTATGAAAATAATTAGCTACTTGTTAAGTGCCATGACAGTTGTTAACATAACATTGATTAAGTGGATGAAGAAGGACAGATGATGGGAAAACCCTTACATCTGGTTTTCTTTCATTCCCGGTGAGAATAGGAAAAATGAAAGTAAGAATATGCTGCAGTGGTTGACTTCATGTCATCTAAGGGAAAGGAAAAAATTTTCTGTTATGTAATTCCTATGTCCCATGCCTAGGCTGGGGATTTTACATATTCAGTCTTCCTTAATTCTTACAGTAAACCTGTGAGGTAGTATGTACATTATTCACTATCCCAATGAAGAAACTGAGCCTCAGAAAGGTGAAATTTCTATTAGTCTTTTTTTTTAAAGTGGCTACATACAATATAATATTCCATTAACTAGCTGTGCCATAACCCATTTATGCATTTCTCAATTGTTGGTCATTTAGGTTTTTTCTGATTTTTTTTACTATCATAAAAAAATTGTAATGAACATCCTTTTACATACAGATTTTGAAACTTGTCTAATCATCTCCTTAAGATACATTCCTGAAGTGATATTGATGGATCACATGCATGTTTCTATTTTTGTTTTCAAAATGCACCGTTTAAAAAATTTTTTTTTATACAGCAGGTTCTTATTAGCTATTTCATACATGTTAGTATATGTATGTCAATCCCAATCTCCCAATTCATCCCCCTACATTCCCCCCTTGGTTTCCATACATTTGTTCTCTACATCTGTGTCTCTATTTCTGCCTTGCAATGTGGTTCATCTGTACCATTTCTCTAGATTCCATATATATGAGTTAATGTACGATATTTGTTTTTCTCCTTCTGAATTACTTCACTCTGTATGACTCTAGCTCCATCCACGTCTCTACAAATGACCCAATTTCGTTCCTATTTGTGGCTGAGTAATATTCCATTGTATATATTTACCAAAACTTCTTTATCCATTCATCTGTCAATGGGCATTTAGATTGCTTCCATGACCTGGCTATTGTAAATAGTGCTGCAATGAACATTGGGGTGCATGTGTCTTTTTGAATTATGGTTTTCTTGGGGTATATGCCCAGTAGTGGAATTGCTGGGTCATATGGTAATGCTATTTTTAGTTTTTCAAGGAACCTCCATACTGTTCTCCCTAGGGGCTATATCAATTTACTTTCCCACCAACAATGCAAGAGGGTTCCCTTTTCTTCACACCTTCTCCAGCATTTGTTGTCTATAGATTTTCTGGTGATGCCCATTCTAACTGGTGTGAGGTGATACCTCATTGTACTTTTGATTTGTATTTCTCTAATAATTAGTGACGTTGAGCAGCTTTTCATGTGCCTCTTGGCCATCTGTATGTTTTCTTTGGACAAATGTCTATTTAGATCTTATATCCATTTTTTG
Source organism: Globicephala melas (assembly GCF_963455315.2). Taxonomy (NCBI): domain Eukaryota; kingdom Metazoa; phylum Chordata; class Mammalia; order Artiodactyla; family Delphinidae; genus Globicephala; species Globicephala melas. The sequence continues at coordinate 71,124,403 of NC_083335.1, forward strand.
ATTGGGTTGTATGTTTCTTTACTATTGAGCTGCGTGAACTGTTTATATATTTTGGAGATTAATCCTTTGTTGATTTGTTTGCAAATATTATCTCCCATTCTGAAGGTTGTCTTTTTGCCTTGTTTATAGTTTCCATTGCTGTGCAAAAGGTTTTAAGTTTCATTAGGTCCTATTTGTTTATATTTGTTTTTATTTCCATTACTCCAGGAGGTGGGTCAAAAAAGATCTTGCTGTGATTTATGTCCAAGAGTGTTCTTCCTATGTTTTCCTCTACGAGTTTTAAAGTGTCCGGTCTTATATTTAGGTCTTTAATCCATTTTGAGTTTATTTTTGTGTATGGTGTTAGGGAATGTTCTAACTTAATTCTTTTCCATGTAGCTGTCCATTTTCCCAGCACCATTTATTGAAGAGACTGTCTTTTCTCCATTGTATATACTTGCCACCTTTGTCATAGATTATTTGACCATAGGTTTGTGGGTTTATCTCTGGGCTTTCTATCTTGTTCCATTGATCTATATTTCTATGTTTGTGCCAGTACCATATTGTCTTGATTACTGTAGCTTTGTAGTATAGTCTGAAGTCAGGGAGCCTGATACCTCCAGCTCCGTTTTTTTCCCTAAAGATTGCTTTGGCTATTCGTGGTCTTTTGTGTCTCCATATAAATTTTAAGATTTTTTGTTCTAGTTCTGTAAAAAAATGCCATTGGTAATTTGATAGGGATTGCATTGAATCTGGAGATTGCTTTGGGTAGTATAGTCATTTCTCAATATTGATTCTTCCAATCCAAGAACATGGTATTTCTCTCCATCTGTTTGTGTCATCTTTGATTTCTTTCATCAGTATCGTATAGTTTTCTGAGTGCAGGTCTTTTACCTCTTTAGGTATGTTTATTCCTAGGTATTTTATTCTTTTTGTTGCAGTGGTGAATGGGATTGTTTCCTTAATGTCTCTTTCTGACCTTTTGTTGTTAGTGTATAGGAATGCAAGAGATTTCTGTGTATTAATTTTGTATCCTGCAACTTTACCAAATGCACTGATTAGCTCTAGTAGTTTCTGGTGGCATCTTTAGGATTCTGTATGTATAGTGTCATGTCATCTCCAGTGACAGTTTTACTTCTTTTCCAATTTGGATTCCTTTTATTTATCTTTTTTCTCTGACTGCTGTGGCTAAGACTTCCAAAACTATGTTGAATAATGGTCGCAAGAGTGGATATCCTTGTCTTGTTCCTGATCTTAGAGGAAACACCTTCAGTTTTTCACCGTTGAGAATGATATTTGCTGTGGGTTTGTCGTATATGGCCTTTGTTATGTTGAGGAAGGTTTCCTTTATGCCCACTTTCTGGAGAGCTTTTATCATAAATGGGTGTTCAATGTTTTCAAAAGCTTTTTCTGCATATATTGAGATTATCATATGTTTTTTATGCTTCAATTTGTTATTATGGTGTATCACATTGATTGATTAGCGTATACTGAAGAATTCTTGCATCCCTGGGATAAATCTCAATTGAAATTGGTGTATGACCCTGTTTGCTAGTGTTTTGTTGAGTATTTTTGCATCTATATTCATCAGTGATACTGGTCTGTAATTTTTTCTTTTTTGCTGTATCTCTGTCTGGTTTTGGTATTAGGGGGATGGTGGCCTCGTAGAATCAGTTTGGGAGTGTTCCTTCCTCTGCAATTTTTTGGAAGAGTTTGAGAAGGATGGGTGTTAGCTCTTCTCTAAATGTTTGATATAATTCACCTGTGAAGCCATCTGGTCCCGGACTTTTGTTTGTTGGAAGAGTTTTAATCACAGTTTCAGTTTCACTACTTGTGATTGGTCTGTTTATATTTTCTATTTCTTCCTGGTTCAGTCTTGGAAGGTTATATCTTTCTAAGAATTTTTCTGTTTCTTCCAGGTTGTCCATTTTATTGGAGTAGACTTGCTTGTAGTAGTCTCTTATGATGCTTTGTATTTCTGTGGTGTTTGTTGTAACTCCTACTTATTCATTTCTAATTTTATTGATTTGAGTCCTCTCCTTGTTTTTCTTGATGAGTCTGGCTAAAGGTTTATCAATTTCGTCTACCTTCTGAAAAAAAACAGCTTTTAGTTTTATTGGTCTTTGCTATTGTTTTCTTTGTTTCTATTTCATTTGTTTCTGCTGTGATCTTTATGATTTCTTTCTTTCTACTAACATTGGGTTTTGTTTGTTCTTCTTTCTCTAGTTCATTTAGGTGTAAGGTTAGATTGTTTGAGATTTTTTTTTCTTTCTTGAGGTAGGATTTTTTTGCTATCAACTTCCCTCTTAGAACTGCTTTTGCTGCATCCTGTAGGTTTTGGATCGTCGTGTTTTCATTGTCCTTTGTCTCTAGGTATATTTTGATTTCTTCAGTGATCTCTTGGATATTTAGTAACCTATTGTTTAGCCTCTATGTGTTTGTGTTTTTTATGTTTTTTTTCCCTGTGATTGATTTCTAACCTCATAGAGTTGTGGTCGGAAAAGATGCTTGATACAATTTCAATTTTCTTAAATTTACCGAGGCTTGATTAGTGACCCAAGATGTGATCAATCCTGGATAATGTTCTGTGTGCACCTGAGAAGAAAGTGTAATCTGCTATTTTCAGATGGAATGTCCTATAAGTATCAATTAAATAATCTGGTCTATTTTGTAATTTAAAGCTTGTGTTTCCTTATTAATTTTCTTTCTGGATGATCTGTCCATTGGTGTAAGTGAGGTGTTAAAAGTCCCCTAGTATTCTTGTGTTACTGTCAATTTCCTCTTTCATAGCTGTTAGCATTTGCCTTATGTATTGAGGTGCTCCTACGTTGGGTGCATATATATTTATAATTGTTATATCTTCTTCTTGTATTGATCCCTTGATCATTATGTAGTGTCCTTCCTTATCTTTTGTAACATTCTTTATTTTAAAGTCTCTTTTATCTGGTATGATTATTGCTATTCCAGCTTTCTTGTGATATCCATTTGCACAGAATCTTTTTCCATCCCCTCACTTTCAGTCTGTATGGGTCCCTAGGTCTGAAGTGGGTCTCTTGTAGACAGCATATATACAGGTCTTGTTTTTGTATCCATTCAGCCAGTCTGTGTCTTTTGGTTGGCACATTTAATCCACTTACATTTAAGGCAATTATCGATGTGTATGTTCCTATCGCATTTTTGTTAATTGTTCTGGGTTTGCTTTTGTAGGTCCTTTTCTTCTCTTGTGTTTCCCTCTTAGAGAAGTTCCTGTAGCATTTGTTGTAGAGCTGGTTTGGTGGTGCTGAATTCTCTTAGCTTTTGTTTGTCTGTAAAGCTTTTGATTTTTCTCTCGAATCTGAATGAGATCCTTGCCAGGTAGAACAATCTTAGCTGTAGGTTCTTCCCTTTCATCACTTTAAATATGTCATGCCATTCCCTTCTGGCTTTTAGAGTTTCTGCTGAGAAATGAACCATTAACCTTATGGGAGTTCCCTTGTATATTATTTGTCATTTTTCCCTTGTTGCTTTCAGTAATTTTTCTTTGTCAAGTTTTGTCAATTTGATTACTATGTTTCTCGGTGTGTTTCTCTTTGGGTTTTTCCTGCCTGGGACTCTCTACGTTTCCTGCACTTGGGTGGCTATTTCCTTTCCCATGTTAGGGAAGTTTTATATTATAATGTCTTCAAATATTTTCTCACGTCCTTTCTCCCTGTCTTCTCCTTCTGGGACCCCTATAATGTAAATGTTGGTGCATTTAATGTTGTCCCAGTGGTCTCTTATGCTGTCTTTATTTATTTTTATTCTTTTTTCTTTATTCTGTTCCATGGCATGAATTCCACCATTCTGTCTTCCAGGTCACTTATCCATTCTTCTGCTTCTGTTATTCTGCTATGGATTCTTTCTAGTCTATTTTTCTTTTCAGTTATTGTATTGTTCGTCTCTGTTTGTTTGTTCTTTACTTCTTCTAGGTCTTTTTTAAACATTTCTTGCATCTTCTCGATCTTTGCCTCCATTCTATTTTCAAGGTCCTGGATCATGTTCACTATCATTATTCTGCATTCTTTTTCTGGAAGGTTGCCTATCTCCACTTCATTTAGTTGTTTTTCTGGGATTTTATCATGTTCCCTCATCTGGTACATAGCCTTTTGACTTTTCATTTTGGCTATCTTTCTGTGAATGTTGTTTTCGTTCCACAGGCTGCAGGATTGTAGTTCTTCTTGCCTCTGCTGTCTTCCCTCTGGTAGATGAGGCTATCTAAGAGGCTTGTGCAGCTTCCTGATGGGAGGGACTGGTGGTGGGTAGAGCTGGGTGTTACTCTGGTGGGCAGAGCTCAGTAAAACTTTAATCTACTTGTCTGCTGATGGGTGAGGCTGGGTTCCCTCCCTGTTGGTTGTTTGGCCTGAGACAGCCCAGCACTGGAGGCTACAGGCTCCTTGGTAGGGCCATTGGCTGACTCGGTGAGGGCTCACACCAAGGAGCACCCCCAGAACCTCTGTTACCAGTTTCCTGTCCCTGTGGTGAACCGCAGCCATCCCCCGCCTCTGCAGGAGAACCGACAACACTAGCAGGTTGTTCTGGTTCAGTCTTCTGCTTCTTCCCTCTGGGTCCTGATGCACACACTACTTTGTGTGTGCCCTCCAAGAGTTGAGTCTCTGTTTCCCCCAGTTCTGTTGAAGTCCTGCAATCAAATCCCACTAACCTTCAAAGTCTGATTCTCTGGTAATTCCTCCTCCCGTTGCCTGACCCCCAGGTTTGCAAGGCTGATGTGGGGCTCAGAACCTTCACTCCAGTGGGTGGACTTCTGTGGTTTAATTGTTTTCCGGTTTGTGAGTCACCCACCCAGTGGTTATGGGATTTGATTTTCTTGTGACTTTGCCCCTCCTAACATCTCATTGCAGCTTCTCCTTTGTTTTTGCACGTGGGGAATCTTTTTTGGTGAGTTCCAGTGTCTTCCTGTCAATGATTGTTCAGCAGTTAGTTGTGATTCCGGTGCTCTTCCAAGAGGGAGTGAGCGCCTGTCCTTCTACTCCACCATCTTGAGCCAATCCCTCTTCCTATCGGTCTTTTTTCCTACTTCTCTAACAGTGGGACCATCCTGCACACCTATAAGGAAGGTAAACAGCTCAGTGTGAGAGTAGTTTTCAAGAAACTGTCTAGAATTCTCCCAGTTGTGAAATTTAAGGTAGTAGAAAAAGCACTGAGCTAAGTACTAGAAACTGTACCTTCCAGTCTACCCCTGTATGTTATCAATTTATGGCCTCTTAGCTCCAACCATCTTCAATACCTGTTCTGTTAAAATGGACAGAAATCCTTTAAGCATCTCTCTTTTACTATAAGAAAGATATTAAGCATTCTCAGTAGAGGGTGCTGGAGGGATATTGCAGGAGGAGTGATTGTCCTGTAGTTTCTAGCTGCTGCATAGGTGGGTTGGTAGAGAGGGAGTGAGATATCCAGTGGGGCTCTGATCCAGCCATACACCCACAATACAGGGTCCCTCAATGACCTTGAAACCTCCACCTGGCCTGGTGATAACCTTTCTATAGGTCTTTCAATACATGTCTGTCCCTGAAGGCTTTTCCACTCATGCTATCCTCGAGCTTCCTTCTGTAGGACCCCCACATAGCCTACCTGCTGACTGAAGGTTTATAACAGAGGTGCTGCTCTCCGCTTCCTCTGCCACCCCCCATTACCATCTGCTTGTGCTCTGGAAGGTTCCTACTGGCCCTGTGAAACTTTCCTGAAACCTAGAGTGTTCCCATCCTCTCTATCTGCTTCACTGGTTGCTGATTCTCTGCTTCCCACCCGCCCTCTGGACTTGCCTCCTGCTTACTTAGTGACTGTGGACTACCAGGCCAAAACAGCAAACTTCTCTGCTGTTCAGTGACTTCGATTATACCTTTTCCAATGAGATCTGAACCCCTTCCACATTTGTCCTTCTTTGAGTACCTTCCTTCAGCCTTAGGGTACCATATATAGTTTCCTTATATCTTATGGTTAGTTTACTTTAGTTTAATAATTTTATAGTTTAGTAATTCTTTATACTGGTTTCTACCTCTTGACTAGGCCTAGACTGATGCCCCAGACTGATACACTGCTGCTAGCTGGATCTGTGATTTTACTGGTATGTGCTTTGTTAGACCCTTACAAATATATGTTCTCATCTGAAGCCCCGGACAACCCTGTAAAGTACAGGTTATTATCCCTTGTTTAGAGATGAGGAAACTAAGGTTCAGTGACCTGTGGCGTCTAAGGTCACTCAACAAGGAAGTGACAGAGCTTGTATATGAATTCAGTTCTCCTGGTTATAAGTTTATGTCTCCTTTCAGTGTATGAGAGATAGCACTTCTCCCTGGGCCTCCGTTTTCTCATATGTACAATAAGAACAATGGACAAATAACTCATAATCTAATATTCTGTTTGAGATTCTAAAGGTACTTAACTAAATGTGCATCTATTGAGATGTACAAATTAGCTAGTCAGAATTTGGTGTGCCATAAATGTAAAATATGCAGTCGATTTTTAAAAATAAAATTTTATTGGAGTATAATTTACAATGCTGTGTTACTTTCTGCTATATAGTGAAATGAATCAGTTATACATATATATATATATCTCCACTCTTTTTTAGATTCTTTTCCCATATAGCTCATTAGAGAGTATTGAGTAGAGTTTCCTGTGCTATACAGTACATCCTTATTAGTTATCTATTTTATGTACACTAGTGTGCATATGTCAATCTCAATCTCCTAATTTGTCCCTCTCCCTCTTTCACCGGTGATAACCCTATGATTGTTTTCTACATCTGTAACTCTATTTCTGTTTTGTAAAAAAGTTAATTTGTACCATTTTTTTTAATTCCACATATAAGAAATATCATGTATTTGTCCTTCTCTGTCTGACTTACTTCACTCAATATGACAGTCTCTGGGTCCATCTATGTTGCTGCAAATGGCATTATTTTGTGTTTGTTTTTTTTTTACAGCTGAGTTATATTCCATAGTATAAATGTACCACATCTTCTTTATCCATTTCTCTGTCAATGGACATTTAGGTTGCTTCCATGTCTTGGCTATTGTATATAGTGCTGCAGTGAACATCACAGTGCATGCATCTTTTCGAATTATGGTTTTCTCCGTGGATTTGCCTCAGAGTGGGATTGCTGGGTCGTATGGTAATTCTATTTTTAGTTTTTTAAGGAACCTCCATTAATGTTCACCATAGTGGCTGTACCAATTTACAACCCCGCCAACAGTGCAAGAGGGTTCCCTTTTCTCCACACCCTCTCCAGCATTTATTGTTAGTAGATTTTTTGATGACCATTCTGGCCATTGTGTGGTGATACCTCACTGTAGATTTTATTTGCATTTCTCTAATAATTAGTGATGTTGAGCATTTTTCATATGCCATCTGTATGTCTTCTTTGGAGAAATGTCTAATTAGTTCTCTGGCCCATTTTTTGATGTGTGTTATTGTTTTTTTGATATTGAGCTGCATGAGCTGTTTGTATATTTTGGAGATTAATCCCTTCTCAGACGCTTCATTGGCAAATATTTTCTCCCATTCTGTGGGTTGTCTTTTTGTTTCGTTCATGTTTTCCTATTCTGTGCAAAATCTTTTGATTTTAATTAGGTCCCATTTGTTTATTTTTGTTTTTAATTTCATTATTCTATGAGGTGGGTCAAAAGATCTTGATGATTTATGTCATAGAGCAGGGGTCCCCAACCCCCGGGCCATGGAGCAGAAACTAGGTTTATTCCTAGGTATTTTATTATTTTTGTTACAATGGTAAATGGGATTGTTTCCTTAATTTATTTTTCTGATATTTCCTTGTTAGTGTATAGGATTGCAAGAGATTTCTGTGTATTAATTTTGTATCCTGCAGCTTTACTAAATTCATTGATGAGCTTTAGTAGTTGTCTGTTGGAATCTTTAGGATTTTCTATATATAGTATAATGCCATCTGCAAACAGTGACAGTTTTACTTCTTCTTTGTCAATTTGGATTCCTTTTATTTCCTTTTCTTCTCTGATTGCCATGGCTAGGGCTTCCAAAACTATGTTGAATAATAGTGGTGAAAGTGGGGACCCTTGTCTTGATCCTGATTTTAGAGGAAATGCTTTGTTTTCACCACTGAGAATAATGTTTGCTGTGGGTTTGTCATATATAGCCTTTATTATGTTGAGGTTGGTTCCCTCTATGCCCACTTTCTGGAGAGTTTTTATCATAAATCGGTGTTGATGTGTGTCAACATCTTTTTCTGTATCTATTAACATGGTCATATGGTTTTTATTCTTTAATTTGTTAATATAGTATATCACATTGATTGATTTGCATATACTGAAGAATTCTTGCATCCCTGGGATAAGTCCCGCTTGGTCATGGTATATGATCCTTTCAAAATGTTGTTGATTCGATTTGCTAGTATTTTGGTGAGGATTTTTGGATCTATGTTCATCAGTGATACTGGCCCATAATATTCTTTTTATGTGATATCTCTGTCTGGTTTTGGTATCAGGGTGATGGTGTCCTTGTAGCATGAGCTTGGGAGTCTTCCTTGCTCTGCTATTTTTTTGGAATAGTTTCAGAAGTATAGGTGTTAACTCTTCTCTAAATGTTTGATAGACTTCGCCTAGAGTCCATTTGGTCCTGGACTTTTGTTTGTTGGAAGTTTTTAAATCACAGTTTCAATTTCAGTACTTGTGACTGATCTGTTCATATTTTCTATTTCTTCTTGATTCAGTCTTGGAAGGTTGTGCCTCTCTAAGAATTTGTTCATTTTTTCTAAGTTGTCCATTTCACTGGCATATATTTGCTTGTAGTTGTCTTTTAACATCCTTTGAATTTTTGTGGTGTCAGTTGTAACTTCTCCTTTTTCATTTCTATTTTTATTGATTTTAGTCTTCTCCCTTTTTTTCTTGATGAGTCTGGCTAAAAGTTTACCAATTTTTTTTATCTTCTCAGCAAACTAGATTTTAGTTTCATTGATCCTTGCTATTGTTGTCTTTGTCTCTATTTTATTTATTTCTGCTCTGAGCTTTGATTTATTTCCTTCTAATAACTTTTGGTTTTGTTTGTTCTTCTTTCTCCAGTTGCTTTAACTGTAAGGGCAGGATGTTTATTTGAGATTTTTCTTTTTTCCTGAGGTAAGATTTTATTGCTGTAAACTTCCCTCTAAGAACTGCTTTTGCTGTGTCTTATAGGTTTTGGATCATCATGTTTTCATTGTCATTTGCCTCTAGGTATTTTTTGAGTTCCTCTTTCAGTTCCTCAGTGGTCCATTGGTTGTTTAGTATCATATTTTTTAGACTCCATATGTTTTTTTATAGTTATTTTTTTCCTGTAATTGATTTCTAATCTCATAGTATTGTGTTTGGAATGTACTCGGTTTTGAACATAGTATGAAAAATGCAAAATACCCCAGTATTTTATATTGATTACATGTTGAAATGAGACTATTTTCAAAATATTGGGTTAAATAAAATATATTATTAAGTTTGCCACAGAGTGCAGTGTTGGGGCTGGCAATGCAGTTGGTAAAAGTATTTTCTGAGTTAGAAGCGAGTGTAGAAAGTGACATTTTTTGAGTACACTGCAAGGGAGCACCATATGAGACCAAGAGGGGGTCTGCCCCAGGGGAGAGAAACTGGGCTTCTTTTATGTTCCATTCTGGTCACCCTTAGGTTAGTGATCCACCCATATGGTTGTTTGGGCTGCGTGTGTTGTATCTCAATTTTCCTGGAATGCCAACTGCTTTTGACTGCTGGTAATTTCACTTGCAGGGAGGGTGCTATTTTCTTATCTTGAAAGGACCTCCCCAGCCTAAGATGGCTGTTCTATTCTTAAGCTCCACAAGTTAATTTCACCTGTGTTTCCTTTTTTAATGTGACTACTAGAAATTTTAAAATTTATAGATGTGGTTTGCATTTTATTTCTATTTGATAGCACTGAACTAGTCAAAGTAGCTACCTTTGGTAGAGAGCTCCTGCCGTTGCATAGGCTCTCTGGGTCTAAAATGAACCGGAGGCAGCATTTGAAGAAAATTATATATACATAGATATAAAATTAATTAAATTATTTAACATATATAAAGTTCTTAGAACAGCACCTGGCAATAATAAGTGTTAAATAAGTGTTTCCTGTGGTCATCACTGTCGTCCTCTTCCTCCTCCTCCTCATCATTGTTATTACTGCCCGCAAAACAGGGAGAATAGAATATTCCTCATGAAATTATCCCATTGATGATGGATTTACTCTGATTTTAAAAATTCAGAAAAGAAATTTATGAATGAGGCAGAAAGAGAGGGGTAGGGGTAATGACTGTTTCCCAGATGACTACTGGTATATGGAGAGATTTCATGTCACTAGGTGTTTAGATCTCTGTCTGGCTCCGCAGGATGTGGTAGTTGTCTTTTTGTCATAGAAACAAACAAAAAAAAAAGATGTAGAATAAGAGTTCTGGGAGGTAAGAAGGGACACATTCTGAGTAAACTTATCCTGTTGTTCAGATGGGATTATCCTCTTCAAATTACACTGATGCTACAAACTCTTGAAATAATAAATGTCTTATGTGTAATTTGTGGAAAAGTGATGGGGAAGGCATGATGGGGAGTGACTTTTGATACTCGATAATCTCCTGTTGCTCCTGTATGGACAGATTTTGAGCTGCTGTTCAGGGATGGTTTTGGTGGCTTATGCAAGTTGCCCTGTTTGCAGAGTTCATTTACAGGCCAGTCACATCTGTTGTTAGTTCAACTTGGGTGATTAGGCCCCAGTAGACAGGATCTTTCAATAATATGAATCTCAGAAGGCTATTTTGTAACTCAGTCATTTCATAAAGACAACAGTTCCCATAAGATTAGCCAATCTGTGATACCTTGGGCACTAGCTTCTGTTATACAATAGCTTATAAGTGGCTGTCAGATGGTTCATTTTCCTAGCATGGAATCATGGCCAGGTGATGTCACAGGTATCATCTCTATCGGAGGTTTTTTCCCAGGGGGAAACTTTTGATTGGGGCTCCTAATTCTCTACTTCAGGCACAGCAGTTTTCTTTGGATCTGTTTTATATAGGGGATTTTTGGGGGTAATATTTCTTTTAAACAGGACAGTATTAGTTAAAAAGTTAGTAAACCACTTCTTTATGCTAAAACTTGATAGATCTCACTTTTCCAGTTAAATACGATTTGTCTTTCAACTTCTGTGTGGTAGTTTGGGTATTTATGCAATTAGGTGGGCATTTGTTTTCTTCTAATTTTGATGTGTAATATACAGTTTTATCAGACTACTATTTTACAGTGCTTAGCTTTTGAAAATGTAATGTTTGGTTTTTGCGTTCTGAAGATGGAAATTATATACAGTGTGCACACACATATATAATTTAAAGTGAAATAGTATTGTTGACTGAAAAAATGCACCACCTAAAAGTTGAGAATTATGTTTTTTTGATGGAATTTCTAAGGACTCAAGCCTGGGAGGCAACCTCTCAGATAGTTCCGAGGGACTGCTGTGAAGAGGTGAGGGATGAGCCAAGATATATAGGGGTTTTTGCAACAAAAATCAGGTGGTTGGAACATCAACAGATTACTGTTAATTAAAGAAAACTAGACATCTCAAGTTAATGAATTTAGCACATGAATTTTTTTGTGTATGGGAAGATGCAAGAGCCTGGGCTCTTTGAAATCATTCCTTTGATATGCATCTTAACTATCTAGGGCCAGTATCCTGTTTTTCTCCATCCTGAAACCCCTCAAGGTACACAGTTGCTGGTGGATGCAGTGGCTGATGGCTGATGGCTTAATGGCAGGCATCCTGCCTGTTTCCATCCTGAGTTCCTTCAGGGCTCAACTTTGGGGTCGGCTGTAGTGGCTGATGGCTTGACAGCTGCAACAGCCTTTGTTTGCTGATATGGCAGGTGGCATTCTTAGTCCATAGTATGATAGGATCTGTAAAGAAACTCAGAAATCTCCACTCTTTAACTCCTTCTCACAGGCATCTTTTTTTTCTTTTCAATTATGGTTTGTAACAGTGTTTTATAGTTCCCAGTGCTATACAATAGGGTCTTGTTGTTTATCCATTCTATATATAATAGTTTGCATCTGCTAGTCCCAAACTCCCAATCCAGTTCTCCCCAACTACCCCTCCCCCCTTGGCAACTATAAGTCTGTTCTCTATGTCTTTGAGTCTATTTCTGTTTTGTATATAAGTTCATTTGTATCTTATTTTAAGTTTCCACATATAAAGTGATATCATATGGTATTTGTCTTTCTCTGTCTCACTTACTTCAATTAGTATAATAACCTCCAGGTACATCCATGTTGTTGCAAATGGCATTATTTCATTATTTTTTATGGCCAAATAATACTCCAGTGTCTGTGTGTGTGTGTGTGTGTGTGTGTGTGTTTGTGTGTACTGCATCTTCTTTATCTCTTCATCTGTTGGTGGACAATTAGGTTATTTCCATGTCTTGGCTATTATAAATAGTGCTGCTATGAACTTAGGAGTGCATGTATCTTTTCAAATTATAGTTTTGTCCAGATATATGCCCAGGAGTGGGATTGCTGGCTAAAATGGCAACTATATTTTTAGTTTTTTGAGCACCCTCCATACCATTCACCATAGTGGCTACACGAATTTACATTCCCACCAACAGTGTAGGAGGGTTCCCTTTTCTCTACAGCCTCTCCAGCAGTTGTTATTTGTAGACTTTTTAATTATGGCCATTCTAACCAGGGTGAGGTGGTACCAAATTGTAGTTTTGTTTTGCATTTCTCAGAGGCATCTATTTTTAACCAGTTTTATTTGTATTCTTTAGTGGTTATTTTCCTATTTAAAAATATACTTGTATTGCTATTTCTTCATTTATCCAATTTAGAAATTACTTCTTCATGCTATGAATACAAGACAGCATTGTTCACACCTCTCTTTCCCTCCCTTTCTAATTTTTGGAGTAATTATAAAATCCTTTTACTTCTTCTATTGCTTAACTCTGTTACTTTATTATTTTTCTAACATATTTATTGGAGTATAATTGCTTTACAATGTTGTGTTAGTATCTGTTGTATAACAAAGTGAATCAGCCATATGTATACATATACCCTATATCCCCTCTGTCTTGCATCTCCATCCCACCCTCCCTATCCATCCCCTCTATGTGGTCAAAAAGCACCGACTGATCTCCCCATGTGATGCAGCTGTTTCCACTAGCTAGCTATTTTACATTAGGTAGTGTATATATGTCAGTGCTACTCTCTCACTTCCTCCCAGCTTATCATTCCCCCTCCCTGTGTTCTCAAGTCCATTCTCTACAGCAACGTCTTTCTTCCTGTCCTGCCACTAGGTTCATCAGAATTTTTTTTTTTTAGATTCCATATATATGTGATAGCATATGGTATTTGTTTTTCCCTTTCTCACTTGTCTCTGTATGACAGACTCTAGGTCCATGCACCTCATGAAAAATACCTCAATTTTGTTTCTTTTTATGGCTAATATCCAATTGTATATATGTGCCACATCTTCTTTATCCATTCATCTGTCGATATTCACTTAGGTTGCTTCCATGTCCTGGCTATTGTAAATAGTGCTGCAATGAACATTCTGGTACATGACTCTTTTTGAATTATGGTTTTCTCAGGGTATATGCCCAGTACTGGGATTGCTGGGTCATATGGTCGTTTGATTTTTAGTTTTTTAAGGAGTTTCCATACTGTTCTCCATAGTGTCTGTATCCATTTACATTCCCACCAACAGTGCAAGAGGCTTCCCTTTCTCCACACCCTCTCCAGCATTTATTGTTTGTAGATTTTTTGATGATGGCCATTCTGACCGGTGTGAGGTGATACCTCATTGTAGTTTTTTTTTTTTTTTTTTTTTTTTGTGGTACGCGGGCCTCTCACTGTTGTGGCCTATCCCGTTGCAGAGCACAGGCTCCGGACGCGCAGGCTCAGCGGCCATAGCTCACGGGCCTAGCTGCTCCGTGGCATGTGGGATCTTCCCGGACCGGGGCATGAACCCATATCCCCTGCATCAGCAGGCAGACTCTCAACCACTGTGCCACCAGGGAAGCCCCCTCATTGTAGTTTTGATTTGAATTTCTCTAATGATTAGTGATGTTGAGCATCCTTTTATTTGTTTGTTGGCAATCTGTTTATCTTCTTTGGAGAAATGTCAGTTTAGATCCTCTGCCCATTTTTAGATCGGATTGTTTGTTTTTCTGATATTGAGCTGCATGAGCTGCTTGTATATTTTGGAGATTAATACTCTGTCAGTTTCTTCATTTGCAAATATTTTCTCCCATTCTGAGGGTTGTCTTTTGGTCTTGTTTATGGTTTCCTTTGCTGTGCAAAAGCTTTTAAGTTTCATTAGGTCCTATTTGTTTATTTTTGTTTTTATTTCCATTTCTCTAGGAAGTGATTCAAAAAGGATCTTGCTGTGATTTATGTCAAAGAGTGTTCTTCTTATGTTTTCCTCTAAGAGTTTGGTAGTGTGTGGCCTTACATTTAGGTCTTTAATCCATTTTGAGTTTGTTTTTGTATATGGTGTTAGGAAGTGTTCTAATTTCGTTCTTTTCCATGTAACTGTCCAGTTTTGCCAGCACCACTAATTGAAGAAGCTGTCTTTGCTCCACTGTATATTCTTGCCTCCTTTATCAAAGATAAGGTGAATATATGTGTGTGGGTTTATCTCTGGGCTTTCTATCCTGTTCCATTGATCTATATATCTGTTTTTGTGCCAGTACCATACTGCCTTGATGACTGTAGCTTTGTAGTATAGACTGAAGTCTGGAAGCCTGATTCCTCTAGCTCAATTTTTTTCCCTCAAGATTGCTTTGGCTCTTCGGGGATTTGTGTTTCCATACAAATTGTGCATTTTTTTGTTCTACTTCTGTGAAAAATGCCCTTGGTAGTTTGATAAGGATTTCATTGAATCTGTAGATTGCTTTGGGTTGTATAGTCATTATGAAAACATTGATTCTTCCAATCCAATTACATGGTATATCTCTCCATCACTTTGTATTATCTTTCATTTCTTTAATCAGTGTCTTATAGTTTTCTGCATACAGGTCTTTTGTCTCCTTAGGTAGGTTTATTCCTAGGTATTTTATTCTTTTTGTTGCAGTGGTAAATGGGAGTGTTTCCTTAATTTCCCTTTCAGATTTTTCATCATTAGTGTATAGGAATGCAAAAGATTTCTGTGCATTAATTTTGTATCCTGCTACTTTACCAAATGCATTGATTAGCTCTAGTAGTTTTCTGGTAGCATCTGTAGGATTATGTATGTATTTTATCATGTCATCTGCAAACAGTGACAGCTTTACTTCTTCTTTTCCGATTTGGATTCCTTTCATTTCTTTTCCTACTCTGATTGCTGTGGCTAAAACTTCCAAAACTATGTTGAATAGTAGTGGTGGGAGTGGGCATCCTTGTCTTGTTCCTGATTTTAGAGGAAATGGTTTCAGTTTTTCAGCATTGAGAATGATGGTGGCTGCGGGTATGTCATATATGGCATTTATTATGTTGAGGAAAGTTCCCTCTATGCCTACTTCCTGGAGAGTTTTTATCATAAATGGGTGTTGAATTTTGTCAAAAGCTTTTTCTATATCTGTTGAGATGATCATATGGTTTTTATCCTTCAGGTTGTTAATATGGTGTATCACATTGATTGATTTGCGTATATTGAAGAATCCTTGTATTGCTAGGATAAACCCCTTTGATCTTGGTGTATGATCCTTTTAATGAGCTGTTGGCTTCTGTTTGCTAGTATGTTGTTAAGGATTTTTGCATTTATGTTCATCAGTGATATTGGTCTGTAGTTTTTTTGTGTGTGACATCTTTGGTTTTAGTATTAGGGTGATGGTGGCCTTGTAGAATGAATTTGAGAGTGTTCTTCCCTCTTTTGTATTTTGGAAGAGTTTGAGGTTAGGTATTAGCTCTTCTCTGAATGTTTGATAGAATTCACCTGTGAAGCCATCTGGTCCTGGGCTATTGTTTGTTGGAAGATTTTTAATCACACTTTCTATTTCAGTGCTTGTGCTTGATCTGTTTATGTTTTCTATGTATTCCTGGTTCAGTCTCAGATGGTTGTGCTTTTCTAAGAATTTGTCAATTTCTTCCAGCTTGTCCATTTTATTGGCATATTGTTGCCTGTAGTAATCTCTGATGATTTTTTGTATTTTTGCAGTGTCAATTGTTAATTCCCCTTTTTCATTTTAATTGTATTGATTTGAGTCTTCTCTCTTTTTTTCTTGATGAGTCTGGCTAATGGTTTATCTATTTTGTTTATCTTCTCAAAGAACCAGCTTTTAGTTTTATTGATCTTTCCTACTGTTTCCTTCCTTTCTGTTTCATTTATTTCTGAGCTGATCTTTATGATTTCTTTATGTCTGCTGACTTTGGGTTTTTTTTTGTTCTTCTTTTTCTAATTGCTTTAGGTGTAAGGTTAGGTTTTTTATTTGATATTTTTCTTGTTTCTTCTGATAGGTTGCATTGCTGTAAACGTCCTTCTTAGAACTGCTTTTGGTGCATCCCATAGGCTTAAGGTCATTGTGTTTTCATTGTCATTTATTTCTATGTATTTTTTGCTTTCCTCTTTGATTTCTTCAGTCATCTCTTGGTTATTTAGTAGCGTATTGTCTAGCCTCCATGTGTTTGTGTTTTTTACAGTTTTTTCCTGTAATTGATATCTAATCTCATAGTTTTATGGTCAGAAAAGATCCTTGATATGATTTAAATTTTCTTAAATTTGCCAAGGCTTGATTTGTGACCCAAGCTATGATCTATCCTGGAGAATATTCCATGAGCACTTGAGAAGGAAGTGTATTCTGTTGTTTTTGGATGGAATGTCATATAAATATCAATTCAGTCCATCTTGTTTAATGTATCATTTAAAGCTTGTGTTTCCTTGTTTATTTTCATTTTGGATGATCTGTCCATTGGTGTAAGTGAGGCATTAAAGTCCACTACTGGTATTGTGTTACTGTTGATTTCCCCTTTTTTGGCTGTTAGCATTTGCCTTATGTATGGAGGTGCTCGTATGTTGGGTGCATAAATATTTACAATTGTTATATCTTCTTCTTGGATTGATCCCTTGATTATCATGTAGTGTCCTTCCTTGTCTTTAGTCATAGTCTTTATTTTAAAGTCTTTTTTGTTTCATATGAGAATTGGTACTCCAGCTTTATTTTGATTTCCATTAGCATGGAATATCTTTTCCATACCCTCACTTTCAGAGTGTCTGTCCCTAGGTCTGAAGTGTGTTTCTTGTAGACAGCATATATATGGGTCTTGTTTTTGTATCCATTCAGCCAGTGTATGTCTTTTGGTTGGATCATTTAATCCACTTACATTCAAGGTAATTATCAGTATGTATGTTCCTATTACCATTTTCTTAATTGTTTTGGGTTTGTTTTTGTAGGTCTTTTCCTTCTCTTATTTTTCCTGCCTAGAGAATTTCCTTTAGCCTTTGTTGTAAAGCTGCTTTGGTGATGCTGAATTCTCTTAACTTTTTCTTGTCTGTAAAGGTTTTAATTTCTCCATCAAATGTGAATGAGATCCTTGCTGCATAGAGTAATCTTGGTTGTATGCTTTTCCCTATCACCAGTTTAAATATGTCCTGCCTCTCCCTTCTGGCTTTCATAGTTTTTGTTGAAAGATCAGCTGTTAATCTTATGGGGATTACCTTTTATGTTATTTGTAACTTTTTCCTTGCTGCTTTTAATATTTGTTCATTGTGTTTAAATTTTGACAGTTTGATTAATGTGTCTTGGCATGTTTTTCTTTCGATTTATCCTGTATGGGGCTCTCTGTGCTTCCTGGACTTTATTGACTATTTCCTTTCCCATATTACGGAAGTTTTCAACTATAATGTCTTGAAATATTTTCTCAGACCCTCTCTTTTTCTCTTCTTTTTCTTGGACCCCTATAATTCAAATTTTGGTGCATTTAATGTTGTCCCAGAGGTCACTGAGACTGTCCTCAATTCCTTTCATTCTTATTTTTTTATTCTGCTCTGTGGTCGTTATTTCAACTATTTAATCTTCCAGGTCACTTATCCATTCTCCTGCCTCAGTTATTCTATTGATTTCTTCTAGAGCATTTAAAATTCCATTTATTGTGTTGTTCATCATTGTTTCTTTGCTCTTTAGTTTTTCTTGTTCCTTGTTAAACATTTCTTGTATTTTCTCCATTCTATTTCCATGATTTTGGATCATCTTTACTATCGTTCCTCTGAATTGTTTTTCAAGTAGACTATTTCCTTTACATTTGTTTGTTCTGGTGGGTTTTTACGTAGCTTGTTCATCTGCTGAATATTTTTCTGTCGGCTCATTTTGCTTAACCTACTGTGTTTGGGGTCTCCTTTATGCAGGCTGCACGTTCATAATTCCCATTGTTTCTGGTGTCTGCCCCTAATGGGTGAAGTTGGTCCAGTGGCTTGTGTCGGCTTCCTGGTGGAGGTGCATGGTGCCTGTATTCTGGTCGGTGGGTCTAGATCTTGTCTTCCTGGTGGGTATTGCCATGTCTGGTGTTGTGTTTTGGTGTGTCTGTGAACTTAGTATGATTTTAGACAGCCTCTCTGCTAATGAATGGGGTTGTGTTCCTTTCTTGCTAGTTGTTTGGCATGGGGCATCCAGTACTGGAGCTTTCTGGCCGTTGGGTGGAGTTGGCTCTTACTGTCAAGATGGAGATCTCTGGGAGAACTCTCGCCGATTGATATTACATGGGGCTGGGAGGTCTCTGGTGGTCCAATACCCTTTACTCGGCTTTCCCACCTCAGAGGCTCAGGCCTGATACCAGGCCACAGCCCCAAGACCCTGTCAGCCAGATGGCTCTGAATTAAAGGGAGACAAAAAAAAGAAAAAGGATAATAATAAAATAAAATGAAATTATTAAAATAGAAAAAAAATTAAAATTATTAAAATAAAAAATTTAACAAGTAATGAAAATAAAAGAGAGCAACCAAACCAATAAACAAATCCACCATTGATAACAAGCACTGAAAACTATACTACGATAAACATTAAAATCAGAAACAAGTCAGTCACAGATTGCAAACCCCAAGTCTACAAGTTAGTCGCAGATAGCAAACCCCAAGTCTACAGTTGCTCCCAAAATCCACTGCCTCAATTTTGGGTTGATTCATTCTCTATTCAGGTATTCCCCAGATGTAGGGTACCTCAAGTTGATTGTAGGGATTTAATCTGCTGCTCCTGAGGCTGCATGGAGAAATTTCCCGTTGTCTTCTTAGTTTGTATAGCTCCTGGGGTTCAGCTTTTGTTTTGGCTCCACCTCTGCATGTACGTTGCCCTCAGGCTCCTGTTCCTACCCAGACAGGTTGGGGTTAAAGCAGTGGCTGATTAGGGGGCTCTAGCTTACTCATGCTACGGGGAGGGAGGGGTTCGGTACTTATAATTGGAACGCAGGGCGAGCCTTCAGTTGCAGAGGCCAGCATGACATTGCAACAGCCTGAGACGCACCATGTATTCTCCCCGGGAAGTTTTCCCTGGATCATGGGACCCTGGTAGTGGCAGGCTGCACAGGTTCCCAGGGGTCTCAGGTGTTTGGATAGTGGCCTGTGCTTGCACACAGGATTCTTGGTGGCTGCAGCAGCAACGTTAGTGTTTCATGCCCATCTCTGCCATCCGAGCTGTTAGCCTGGCTCGCGCCTTTCTCTGGAGCTCGTTTTGGTGGTGTTCTACCTTCTGTGGGCAGACATGGAAGGAATCCCCTCTCCTCGCACACCCTGAAACAACAGTCTCTTGCCTCTTAGGCAGGTCCAGATTTTTTCCCAGACTCTGTCCCAGTTACTTATGGCATACTAGCCCCCTTCAGGCTGTGTTCATGCAGCCAACCCCTGTCCTCTCCCTGGGATCTGACCTCTGAAGCCCGAGCCTCAGCTCCCAGGCCCCACCCACCCCGGCGGGTGAGCAGACAAGCGTCTCAGGCTGGTGAGTGCTGGTTGGCACTGATCCTTTGTGTGAGAATCTCTCCCCTTTGCACCCCTGTTGCTGTGCTCTCCTCGGTGGCTCCAAAGCTTACCCCCTCCTGTCCCCACCAGTGAAGGGGCTTCCTAGTGTGTGGAAACTTTTTCTCCTTCACAGCTCCCTCCCAGAAGTGCAGGTCCCATCCCTATTCTTTTGTCTCTCTTTTTTTTCTTTTTTCTTTTGCCCTACCCAGGTATGTCGGGATTTTCTTTTCTTTTGGGAAGTCTGAGGTCTTCTGCTAGTGTTCAGTGGGTGTTCTGTAGGAGTTGTTCCACATGTAGATGTATTTTTGATGTATTTATGGGGAGGAAGGTGATCTCCACGTCTTACTCCTCCACCATCTTGAAGGTCCCCTGTTACTTTAAAAAATGTACTTAAACCCCTATTTCCTACTCATTAACTTCTCTTTTGTGTGTGTATCAATATTTATTATTTTTTTAAAAAAAATATTTATTTTTTAAACTTATTTTTGGCTGTGTTGGGTCTTCATTGATGCGCGTGGGCCTTCTCTAGTTCTGGTGAGTGGGGACTACTCCTCATTGCCGTGCATGGGCTTCTCATTGCAATGGCTTCTGTTGTTGCAGAGCACAGGTTCTAGGCATGCAGGCTTCAGTAGTTGTGGCATGTGGGCTCAGTAGTTGTGGCTTGCAGGCTGTAGAGAACAAACTCAGTAGTTGTGGAGCATGGGCTTCGTTGCACCTCGGCATATGGGGTCTTCCTAGACCGGGGCTAGAACCTGTGTCCCCTGCATTGGCAGGTGGATTCCTAACCAGTGTGCCATCAGGGAAGCCCAAAATTTATTACTTTTTAGTACCTTTTTTCTTCCAGTTTTATTGAGATACAGTTGACATACAGCACTGTATAAGGTGTACAGCATGATTTGACTTAAATCATGAAATGTGTTTCACAGTAAGTTTAGTGAATATCAATCATTTTATATAGATACAAAATTTAAAAAAATAGGAAACCTTGTTTTCCTTGTGATGAGAACTCTTAGGATTTACTCTCTTAACGATTTTCATGTATAACATACAGTAGTGTTAATTATATATATCATGTAGTACATTACATCCCTACTACTTATTTATCTTATAACTGGAAGCTTGCACATTTTGACTGCCTTTATCCTCCCCGCCCCCCACCCACAGACTCTGATAGCCACAAACTTGATCTTTTTTTCTATGAGTTTGTTTGTTTATTGGTTAGTTTGTTTTTGAAGTATAATTGACCTACACCATTGTCTTAGTTTGTGCTGGATATTGATTTGATTTTTCCGTATGTTTCACAAAAATCACCACGTTAAGTCTAGCTTTCATCTGTCACCATACAATGATATTATATAGTTACTGACTATATTCCCCATACTGTACATTTCATGCCCATGACTCATTCATTTTGTAACTGGAAGTTTGTATCTGTTAATCTACCTCACCTATTTCTTTCCTCCTCCCACTTCCCTTCCCTCTAGCAACCATCTGTATGTTCTCCAGATCTATAACTCTTAATTTCTGTTTTCTTATGTTTGTTCATTTGTTTTGATTTTTAGATTCCACATATAAGTAAAGTCATACAGAATTTGTCTTTCTTTGTCTGACTTATTTCACTTATCATAATACCTTCTATGTCCATCCATGTTGTCATAAATAGCAAGAATTCATTCCTTTATTTAACTAAGTAATATTTCATTGTGTGTATATACCACATCTTGTTTATCTATTTATCTGTTGATGGACACTTAGGTTGCTTTCATATCTAGGCTATTGTAAATAATACTGCAAGGAAAATAGTGGTGCATATATCTTTTCTAATTAGTGTTTTTCACATTCTTCAGATGGATACCTGGGAAAGGAATTGCTGGATCATATTGGAAGCTCTATTTTTAAATTTTTGAGTTATGTCCATTGTGTTTTCCATAGTTGCTGGACCAATTTACCTTCCTACCAACAATGCATGAGGGTTCCCTTTTCTCCATGTCCTCACCAACACTTGTTATTTATTGCCTAGAAATCATCAATGAATTTGGTAAAATTGCAGGATACAAAAAATAATGTACAAAAATCTGTTGCATTTCTATACATTAACAATGAACTATCAGAAAGAGAAATAAAGGAAATAATCTTATTTATAATCACATCAGAAAGAATAAAATACCTAGGAATAAATCTAACTGAGGAGGTAAAAGACCTGTCCTGTGAAAACTATAAGAAGCTGATGAAAGAAATTGAAGATGATGCCAACAGAGGGAAAGATATACTATGTTCTTGGATGGGAAGAATTAATATTGTTAAAATGTCCATACTATCCAAACCAATCTACAGATTCAGTGCAACCCCTATTAAAATACCAATGGTATTTTTCACAGAAGTAGAACAAATAATTCTAAAATTTGTTTGGAACCACATAAGACCTCTCTAGCCAAAGTAATACTTAGAAAGAAGAATAAAGCTGGAGACATCAGACTTCATGTTTTCACACTGTACTACAAAGCTATGCAAATCAAAACAGTATGGTACAGGTACTAAAACAGACACAGATCAATGGAACAGAATAGAGAGCTCAGAAATGAACTCACACTTATATGGTCAATTAATCTATGACAAAGGAGGCAAGAATATAAAATGGGGAATAGACAGCATCTTCAATAAATGGTGTTGGGAAAACTGGGCAGCTACATGCAAAAGAATCAAACTGGAGTACTCTCTCACACCATGCAGAAAAATAAATAAATTCAAAATGGATTAAAGACTTAAATGTCACACCTACAACTATAAAAGTTCTAGAAGAAACCATAGGCTGTAAGTTCTTTGGCATCAGTCTTGGTAATATTTTTTTGCATATGTCTCCTTAGGCAAGGGAAACAAAAGCAAAAAATAAACAAATGGGACTACATCAATTTAAAAAACCACTATCCATCAGGGAAATGCAAATCAAACAACAGTGAGATATCACCTCACACCTGTCAGAATGGCTGTCATCAAAAAGACTACAAATAACAAGTGTTGCCAAGGATGTTCCATCAACTTTTGACTTGTGGCTTTGTAAGATGAAGAAATTAGCACTTCTGTCTTCCTTTAACACATTTTAACCCTCAACTTATGTCAGCCACACCTTCGCTTTTCACTTGGGGTTGATAACATTATTATTTTAGTTTGAACTTTAATTAAATCTTGTTGGTGGTTATTATTAGGCTCATTTTATAGTGGCAAAAGCAAGTAATAAATCCAAGATTTGAACTCAAGTTTCTTGCCTCTGAGTCCATGAAGTTTGAAATTTCTTGTATTGGGTTAATTAATTTCTCGTGGCTGAGACAGATCAAGGATGATCCCCTTCTTTACCTTTTTCTCCTAATTTCTTGTCTACTAGGCTCAGAGTTCTTTGTCCACCTTCTCTAGACTCCTGTTTCATTAACTCCTTCTATCCTCACCTCTCAAAAGTTCCAGCACATGCAAAGTTTGTGAGTCCTCCCCCATGTCTATATTTTAGCTATTACTTGATTGGCAGACTCCTTCCTACCACTATTCCCCTTCTCACCACCATGCAGCTTATCCCTGCCCCTCTGCCCCAAGGTCCAGAGAGGACAAACAAGGCTCAGTCCAGCTCTTTTCATAATGGGTCTTTCATCCCACACTGTAGAATGCTGGGCTGTTGACTGGAGAGGACAAAATAAAGATTCAGTCATCCTCCATAGTCACATGACAGGGAGAGTATTTTTACCCTTTGATTCATATCTTTTTGGGTCATGTTAGAGTTGCCCACAGTATGATATTTTCAGTTCTCTTTCAAGGATGCCTTTGCCAGAGAAGAACCACCACTGAATGGAGCCTTTGTGTACACTCTGGTGGGACCAGGGCCAAACTGTCTAAGATATCTGAGTCTGCATTTAACCCATTTTGGGGGGAGTTGGAGCTGGTGTCGAAGCTATGATATAGTGTATTCTCACCCAACAGACAGTAGGCAAGAAAGCATCGACAGCAAGACATCGGGTTTTCAGTCTTATTGCTGTTTGTTCTCCACGAACAGAGATCAAAGAAAGAACTTTAGGAAAAGGGCCTATTCTGGAGGTAGATGGGGTTGAACAAATGCAGAAGATGGAAGAAGGCACAAAACTGATATTCTGGGTAGATGAAGACAAGGATATTAGTGTGCCCTGTATTCCAAATGTCAGTGTCCTGGGAGAGAGGGGAAGAAAGCAGCAGCAAATCACCATCAACAGCTGCAAATAAATTGAATTTTAGATGGCCCCTAGTTCAGTTTGGGTCTCAATGGCCACAGGAATACATTAGCAGGAAGAATCTAGTAGTCAAGGTGCCTAAGAGCTAAGCTTTCTGAGAGTAATCCATAAATGATTTTTGAGCCATAATTGAATATTTTACAAGACTTATCATAATAATTACCACCTACTTGCTACTTGCTATATGTTATCTCGGTTAAGCATTATTATCCACATCCTATAGATGAGAAAGTAAAGACATAATAGTCAAATAGCTTTTCCAAGGACACACAGTTATTAACAGAAGCAAGCTTCAACCAGATTTGTGTTGCTCCAGAAACTATATTCTTTCCACTATACTGCACTCTGAACCCAGCTTTGTGGGACTGCTATGGATGGATTAAAAAAATGATCAATAAAGTCTTTCAATAATTGAATGGGTGATAAAATTCATATTACTTTAGCCATGAGAATGAATGAACTAGAGTTGTTGTACACCACAATGGATGAATCCAACAAATACAAGGTTGCGAGGGAGAAAAGCCAATCACAAAAGATTACTTTCTGCATGAGCCCATTTCTGTACAGTTCAAAAACAGACAAAACTAAGTGATGGTGTTAGAAGCCAGGATAAGTGTTCCCTCAGAGTGGGGTATTAGTGGCAAAAATAGGCACAAGGGGGACTTTACCAGTGTTGGTAATGTTTTCTTGATCTGACTGCTGATTACACAGCTGTGTTCAGTTGGTGAACATTTTTATTGAGACTTGTGCAGAGTATTTTTTCAGAGTATATGTTATAATTTTTTAAATTCAAAAACATTTAAAATATTAATATTTCCTGTAGCAAGTTTTCCAGTGAAAGTCTGGTGTGTATGTATTGGGCTGGCCAAAAGGTTCCTTAAGTTTTTAAAGTAAAAATGAAACACATATTTTTCATTTTCACCAAGAACTTTATTGAACAATGTATTCACCCTTTTGTTCTACTACCTTCTGTCATTTTTCGGGCAGCTATATAATTTCATCTTCCCAAAACTTTTTATCTTTTTGAGCAAAGAACTCTTCCAGGTGCCTTTTAAAGTCTTCCAGGTCATTGAAATTTTTTCCATTAAGAGAATTTTGTAAAGACTGAAATAAATGAAAATCCAAAGATGCAATGTTTGTTGAATACAGCAGATGAATCAGAACTTCCCAGCCAAGCTGTAACAGTTTTTGCCTGGTCATCAGAGAAACATGGGGTCTTGCATTATCCTGATGGAAGATTATGCATTTTCTGTTGACTAATTCCGGATGCTTTTCGTCGAGTGCTGCTTTCAGTTGCTCTAACTGGGAGCAGTACTTGTTGGAATGAAGCATTTGGTTTTCTGGGTAAAGCTCATATAATAGAGGACTCCCTTCCAATCCCACCATATACACAACATCACCTTCTTTGGATGAAGACCAGCCTTTGGTGTGGTTGGTGGTGGTTCATTTCGCTTGCCCCACGATCTCTTCTGTTCCACATTATTGTACAGTACCCACTTTTCATTGCCCATCACAATTTGTTTTAAAAGCGGAACATTTTCATTACGTTTAAGTAGAGAATTGCATGAGGAAATACGGTCAAGAAAGGTTTTTTTCACTTAACTTATGTGGAACCCAAACACCAAAGCGACTCACATAACCAAGCTGGTGCAAATGATTTTCAATGCTTGATTTGGATATTTTGAGTATGTCAGCTATCTCCTGTGTGGTATAACATTGATTGTTCTCAATTAATGTCTTGATTTTGATCGCTATCAACTTCAACTGGTCTACCCGACTGTGGAGCATCGTCCAGCAAGAAGTCTCCAGCATGAACCTTCGCAAACCACTTTTGACATGTTCGATCAGTCACAGAACCTTCTTGTTACACTGCACAAATCTTTCTTTACGTTTCAGTTGTGTTTTTACCTTTCTTGAACTAATAAAGCATAATATGCTGAAAATGTTGCCTTTTTCTTCCATTTTCAGTGTTAAAATGGCTACACAAAAATTCACCAATTTTGATAAGTTTTATTTTAAAATGCATGCTAATATGACAGCTGTCACAGTACAGTTTAACAAAATTGTTTTGAATGAAGTTAAAGACAACTAAGCACTGCTAGAGCCATCTTTTGGAAAAATCCAAATGAAGTTTTTGGCCCACCTAATATATACAAGGAGGCAGTGGTTGAGATAAGCTCTGTGGGTTTATCCTCCTAATTATCTTTACATATAGACCTTTCTATCCTATTATGACTTTCCCTTCCTTTTCTCACATATGTGAATTTCCCTAAGCAACACATAATATTATTTTATATAGTATAGTGGTTTAACTGTGGACTGTGGAGCTAAACTACCTGAGTTTGCATCGCAGCTCTTCAGTTTACTAGCTCTTGAGCTTATGGAAGTCACTTAACTTCTCTGGGCCTTAGTTTCCTTAACTATATGGGATAAGTAATAGTACCTACCTTATAGAATTTCCCTTAAGGCAGAGATTGAAAGCCAGTGACCTCACGTGTCTTGGTTGTCTGGGAAGTTGCTGAACTGTGCCATCTCCTTTTTCCTAATTTTTCCTTAATTTAAAGATGGTACTGAATATGAATTTAGTATGTACTGTTGAAGGTTAATCTTACAGTATAGTTTTGAGTTTTCTAATTTGTTATGTTTATTATTTCTTCTCTGAACCCCCAGAAAGAAATTATTAAATCTTTGCTGTTGCCCTTGTGGAGAAGGGCCTGAGTGTATTGCTAAATGCCAGAGTCCCATGTCCTGTGGACAGAGTACTCCAGTTCAATTCTGTTGAACTTAGCTGTCCAGTTTTCCCAGTACCATTTATTGAAGAGGCTGTCTTATCCTCATTGTATATTCTTACTTCCTTTGTTGTAGATTAATTGCACATATAATTGTGGTGTCATTTCTGGGCTCTCTGTTCCATTCCGTTGATCCTATGTAACTGGTGGGTTTTTTTGTCTTTCTTCCAAGTGGGTGGAGGAGGTTATATAACTTAACATCCACTTCCAAGTGGGAGGAGGAGAAGGTCAACAGCTGCCAGCTCCACAGCTGGTCTTGCCAGCCCAGGTAGTCCCAGCCTTATTTGGCCAGAAGAGCCTCCTCGGCATGTAGAGGGGAGATTTGCTGAACCAGAACCAATGTCTTAAACCTGGCAATTTATGTTAACATTCTCTAGCTAGGAACAAAGATTATTTTGTGTTGATTATGTACCCTGCAACTTTGCTGAATACAGTTACTAGCTATTGTAGCTTTCCAGTGGATTCCTTAGGATTTTGTATATATAGGATCATGTTATCTATGAATAGAAATGGTTTTATTTCTTCCTTTCCAATATGGATGCATTTTATTTCTTTTTCTTGCCTAATTGCCCTGGCTAGAACTTCCAGTACAATGTTGAATAACAGTGGAGAAACCAGGCATCCTTGTCTTGTTCCTGACCTTAGAGGGAAAGCTTTCCGCCTTTTGCCATATATATAATGCAATATAAATGCCCTTTATTATGTTAAGGAAATTCCCTTCTATTCCTAGTTTTCAGAGTTTTTTGTTTTTCTGTTTTTTTTTTTTTTTTTTTTTTTTTTTGGCGGTATGCGGGCCTCTCACTGTTGTGGCCTCTCCCGTTGCAGAGCACAGGCTCTGGACATGCAGGCTCAGCAGCCATGGCTCACGGGCCTAGCCACTCCGCGGAATGTGGGATCTTCCTGGACCAGGGCACGAACCCATGTCCCCTGCATCGGCAGGTGGACTCTCAACCACTGCTCCACCAGGGAAGCCCAGAGTGTTTTTATCATGAAAGGATTTTGAATTTTGACAGATGACTTTTCTGCATCAATCAAAATGATCATGTGTTTTGTTTTTCCCTTTCATTCTATTAATGTGGTTTATTACATTGATTTTCTTATGTTGAACCACCCTTGTGGTCCTGGGGAAAAACCCACTTGGTCATGGTGTATAATCATTTCACTATTCTCTTAGCTTCAGTTTTTTAGTATATTGTTGAGGGATTTTACATCTATATTCATAACTGATATTGGTCTATAATTTTATTTTCTTGTGATGTCTTTCTCTGACTTGGGTATCAGTGTAATGTTGGCCTCAGAAAATGAAGTAGAATTCACCAGTGAAGGCCTGGACACTTTTTTTGTTGGGAGGTTTCTGATTACTGATTCAATCTTTCTACGTCTTAGAGGTGTGTTACAATTTTCTATTGCTTCCTGAGGCAGTTTAGGTACTTTGAGTGTTTCCTGCAATTTGGTCATTTCATCTAGGTTGTCTAATTTGTTGGCATACAACTTTTCATCATATTCTCTTATAATCCTTTTTATTTCTGTAAGGTTGGTAGTAATGTCCCCAGTTTCATTTCTAAATTTAATTTGTCTCTTCTCTATTTCTTAGTCAGTTTGCTTAAAGCTTTGTCAATTTTTTTTCCAAGGCACTGACATTTTGTTTTTGGTTCTCGCTATTGTTCTACCTATTATTTCATTCTCTTCACTCTAAGTGTTATTCCTACATTCTGCTATCTTTGGGCTTAATTTGCTCCTCTTCTTCTAATTCCTTGAGGTGTATATGAAAGTTTTTTTTTTTGAGTGGGAAGATGTGTTAAATATATATATTAGGACTTTAAGGTATTTTAAATATACAACATGTTTTTACACTGATGTGGTTATGGGTTTTTTTCCTATAGTTTTATAGTTTTATTGAGGTATAATTGACACATAGACTATAAGTTGAGGTATAGAACATAATGATTTGACTTCTATACATCAGGAGATGATTATCACAATAAGTTCACTGAACACCTATAATCTCATGCAGATCCAAAATTAAAGAAATAGAAAAAATTTTTTCTTTTGATGAAAACTCATAGGATTTTCTCTCTTAACAAATTTCAGGTAAAATATACAGTAGTGTTAATTATATTTAATGTGTTGTACATTATGTTTCTAGTATTAATTTATCTTATAACTGCAACTACCTATCATTTGACTACGTTCATTCAGTTCCCCCTCCCCTCACCCCATGTCTCTGGTAACCACAAATGAGATATCTTTTCCTATGACTTTGTTTGTGATGTATAATTGACCTACAACACTATGTTAGTTACTAGTGAGCAACATAGTGATTCCACATTTTTATAGAGTTCAAAGGTCTAGTTATGATATATTACCATACAAATACATTACATACAGAGAAAGCTTTTGACAAAATTCAACATCCAATTATGATTAAAAACTCTGCAGAAAATAGGCATGGAGGGAACATTCCTCAACATATTAAAGGCCATATATGACAAATCCACAGCCAACATCGTCCTCAATGCTGAAAAAGTGAAACGATTTCCACTAAGATCAGGAAAAAGACAAGGTTGCCCACTCTCACCACTATTATTCAACATAGTGTTGGAAGTTTTAGCCAAAGCAATCAGAGAAGAAAAAGAAATAGAAGGAATCCAAATCGGAAAGGAAGAAGTAAAGCTGTAACTGTTTGCAGATGACATGATACTATACATAGAGAATCCTAAAGATGCTACCAGAAAACTACTAGAGCTAATCAATGATTTTGGTAAAGTAGCAGGATACAAAATTAATTCACAGATATCCCTAGCATTCCTATACACTAATGATGAAAACTCTGAAAGTGAAATTAAGAAAATACTCCCATGTACCACTGCAACAAAAAGAATAAAATATCTAGGAATAAACCTACCTAAGGAGACAAAAGACCTGTATGCAGAAAATTATAAGACACTGATGAAATAAATTAAAGATGATACAAATATATGGAGAGATATACCATGTTCTTTGATTGGAAGAATCAACATTGTGAAAATGACTCTACTACCCAAAGCAATGTACAGATTCAATGCAATCCCTATCAATCTACCACTGGCATTTTTCACAAAACTAGAACAAAAAATTTCACAATTTGTATGGAAACACAAAAGACCCCAAATAACCAAAGCAATCTTGAGAGAGAAAAACGGAGCTGGAGGAATCAGGCTCCCTAACTTCAGAATACACTACAAAGCTACAGTAATCAAGACAGTATGCTACTGGCACAAGAACAGAAATATAGATCAATGGAACAGGATAGAAATCCCAGAGGTACACCCATGCACATATAGTCACCTTATCTTTGATAAAGGGGGCAAGAATATGGAGTGGAGAAAAGACAGCCTCTTCGATAAGTGGTGCTGGGAAAACTGGACAGGTACATGTAAAAGTATGAAATTAGAACACTCCTTAACACCATACACAAAAATAAACTCAAAATGGATTAAAGACCTAAATGTAAGGCCAGAAACTATCAAACTCTTAGAGGAAAACATAGGCAGAACACTCTATGACATAAATCACAGCATGATCCTTTTTGACCCACCTCCTAGAGAAATGGAAATAAAAACAAAAATAAACAAGTGGGGCCTAATGAAACATAAAAGCGTTTGCATAGCAAAGGAAACCATAAACAAGAGCAAAGGACAACCCTCAGAATGGCAGAAAATATTTGCAAGTGAAACAACTGAAAAAGGATTAATCTCCAAAATATACAAGCAGCTCATGCAACTCAATATCAAAAAGACAAACAACCCAATCCAAAAATGGGCAGAGAACCTAGATAGACATTTCTCCAAAGAAGATATACAGATTGCCAACAAACACATGAAAGAATGCTCAACATGATTAAGCATTAGAGAAATGCAAATCAAAACTACAATGAGATATCATCTCATACCATTCAGAATGGCCATCATCAAAAAATCTACAAGCAATAAATGCTGGAGAGGGTGTGGACAAAAGGGAACACTCTTGCACTGTTGGTGAGAACATAAATTGATACAGCCACTATGGAGAACAGTATTGAGGTTCCTTAAAAAACTAAAAATGGAAGTACCATACGACCCAGCAATCCCACTACTGGGCATATACCCTGAGAAAACCATAATTCAAAAAGAGTCATGTACCAAAATGTTCATTGCTGCTCTATTTACAATAGCCAGGACATGGAAGCAGCCTGAGTGTCCATCAAGAGATGAATAGATAAAGAAGATGTGGCACATATATACAATGGAATATTACTCAGCCATAAAAAGAAACGAAATTGAGTTATTTGTAGTGAGGTGGATGGACCTAGAGTCTCTCATACAGAGTGAAGTAAGTCAGAAAGAGAAAAACAAATACCGTATGCTAACACATATATATGGCATCTAAGAAAAAAAATGTCATGAAGAACCTAGGGGCAAGCCGGGAATAAAGACACAGACCTACTAGAGAATGGACTTGAGGGTATGGGGAGGGGGAAGGGTAAGCTGTGCCAATGTGGGAGAGTGGCATGGACATATATACACTACCAAATGTAAAATAGATAGCTAGTGGGAAGCAGCCGCATAGCACAGGGAGATCAGCTCGGTGCTTTGTGACCACCTAGAGGTGTGGGATAGGGAGGGTGGGAGGGAGGGAGACGCAAGAGGGAAGAGATATGGAAACATATGTATATGTATAACTGATTCACTTTGTTATAAAGCAGAAACTAACACACCATTGTAAAGCAATTATACTCCAATAAAGATGTTAAAATAATTAGAAAAATAAATAAATAAATAAAAAAGAAGACATTACGTAGTTATTGCCTGTATTTCTCACATTGTTTTTTTTATACCTGTGACTCATTTATTTTGCAAGGAGGTTTGTGTCTCTTAATCTCATCGCCTATTACTTTCCACACTCCACTCCCGTGCCCTCTGGCAACCACCTGTTTGTAATGACTCTGTTTCTGTTTAGTTATGTTTGTTCATTTGTTTTGTTAGTTAGATTCCACATATAAGCAAAATCATAGAGTGTTTGTCTTTGTCTTATTTCACTTAACATCATACCCTCTAGGTCCATCCATATTTTCACGAATGGCAAAATTTTTTTTTATGGCTGAGGAATCGTCTATCGTGTGTGTATATATATATATATACAACATCTTTATCCATTAATCTATTTCTAGGCACTTAAGTTGCTTTCATATATTGGGTATTGTAAATAATGCTGCTATGAACATAGGGGCGCATATATATATTTTCTAACTAGTGTTTTCATTTTCTTCTGACAAATACCCAGGAGTGGAATTGCTGGATCGTATGGAAGCACTATTCTTAAATTTTTGAGGAATGTCCATACTGTTTTCCATATTTGCTGCACCAATGTACATTCCCACCAAAAGTGTACAAGGGTTCACTTTTCTCCACATCCTTACCAACACTTGTTGTTTGTTGTCTTTTTGATAATAGCCATTCTGACAGGTGTGAGGCAATATTTCATTACAGTTCTGATTTGAATTTTCCTGATGTTTAATGATGTTGAGCATCGTTTTATGTGCCTGTAGGCCATCTGTATGTCTTCTTCTTTTTTTTAAGTCTTTATTGAACTTTTTACAATATTACTTCTGTTTTATATTTTGTTTTTTTGTCTGCAATGCATGTGGGATCATAGCTCCCCTGACCAGGGATCAAACCCCCACCCACTGCATTGGAAGGCGAAATCTTAACCACTCGACTGCCAGGGAAGTCACTGTATGTCTCCTTTGGAAAAATGTCTTTTCAGACCCCCAGCCCATTTTTTAATTGTATTGTTTGTTTTTTTGATGTTCAATTTTATGAGCTTTATGTATATTTAGGATATTAACCATTTATTGGATATATTGTTTGCAAATATCTTTTCCCTTGAAAGCAGGTAGCTTTTCATTTCGTTGATAGTTTCCTTTGCTGTGCAAATCCTTTTTAGTTTGATGTAGTTCCATTTGGCTATTTTTGTTTTTGTCTCCCTTACCTGAGGAAACATATCCAAAAAGTATTACTAAGACCAATGTCAAAGAACTTACTATCTATGTCTTCTAGAAGTTGTATGGTTGCAGGTCTGACATTTAAGTTTTTAATCCATTTTGAATTTATTTTTGTGCACATTGTGAGAGAGCACTCCAGTTCGATTCTGTTGAACTTAACTGTCCAGTTTTCCCTGCACCATTTATTGAAGAGGCTGTCTTATCCACGTTGTATATTCTTGCCTCCTTTGTTGTAGATTAATTGCCCATATAATTGTGGTGTCATTTCTTGACTGTTCAATTCCATTGATCTTACATAACTGGTGTTTTTTTTTTCCATTACCATATTTTCATTGCTGTAGCTTGGTACAGGATAGTTTGAAATCAGGGAGCATTAAACCTTCAGTTTTGTTCTTCTTTCTTAAGACTGGCTTGGCTTTTTGGGGTAATTTGTGTTTCCATACAAATTTGCAAATAATTTGTTCTAATTCTGTGAAAAATGCCATTGATATTTTAATAGTGATTGCATTGACTCTGTAGAGTAGCTTAGGTAGTATGTTCTTTTTAACAATATTAATTCTTCCACTCCATGAACACAGTATATCTTTCCATGTTTTAACTCCTTAGATTTATTCCTATGTATTTTTTTCTTTTTGATGCAATTTTAAATGGGATTTTTTTCTTAATTTATCTTTCTGATAGTTAGTTGTTAGTGTATAGAAATGCAATGGGTTTCTGTATATTAATTTTGTATCCTACAACTTCACCAAATTCATTGATGAGTTCTAATAGTTTTTTGGTGAAATTTTTATGATTTCTGTGTATAGTATCATGTCATTTGCAAACAATGACAGTTTTACTAATTTCTTTCTTTCCACTTTGAATTCCTTTTATTTCTTTTTCTGGTCTGATTGTGGTGGCTAGGACTTCCAATCCTGTGTTGAATAAAAGTGGCGAGTGTGAGCATTCTTGTCTTCTTCCTGATATATATAGTGTTGTCCTCCTGGTAGATGGGGCCAGTTCCCAAGGCAGCTGGCTGAGGGGCCCAAAGAGTCTCAGAGCTGGTGTTGCCCTGATGCTGTGTGGGCCTGTGTCCCAAGGCGACCTAGGGCTGATGATGCCTATTGGTGGGTTATCTGGGTCCTGACATCACAGGCTGTGTGTCTGGGGTGGTCCTGGGGCTGGTGTCTGCCTGCAGTTGTATGGGGCTGGGGCCCAGGAGATTTCGGGACTGGTTACCCACTCACTGGTGGGCAGTGCTCAGTGTTGGGGACTTTGTCTGTATGGCATGGATATCCTGGAGTTGGTATTTCTGCTCGCTGTTTGGTGGGGGCAGGTCTCAGGGGGTTCTGTCAATGGTGCCTGCCCACTGGTGGGTGAGACTGGCCCAGGTGCTAGTGCCAGCACACTGGTATGTGGGGCTGTGTCCTGGGCCCTCTGGTGGGCAGGGCTGGGTTCTAGAGTGTCTGTGAGCTCAGGGATTCTGTGGCAGCCAGTCTGCTGGTGGGTCAGGGCTGTTTTCCCACACTGCTAGTTGCTTGGCCTGAGCCATCTCAGTACTGGTGCCTAAAGGCTGATGGGCAGGTTTGTTTCCTGGTGCTAATAAGCTAGATGGAGTATTCCAAAATGGTGCTTGCCAATACCATTTTCCTTGTGGTAGAACAAGCTCCCTAAAATGGTTGCCACCAGTGTATGTGTCCTCAGGATAAAGTCCAATTGCCTCCTACCTTTCTGGGAGGCATTCTCAGATTAGAATGTG
Organism: Globicephala melas; assembly: GCF_963455315.2. Lineage (NCBI taxonomy): Eukaryota > Metazoa > Chordata > Mammalia > Artiodactyla > Delphinidae > Globicephala > Globicephala melas. Next base: position 71,159,116 of record NC_083335.1, read on the forward strand.
GGGCTGACCCAGGCTCCTTTCAAATTGTTGCTTCTGCCTGGGTTTCAGAGCATGTGAGATATTGTTTGCCCTTTGAGAGTGGAGTCTTTATTTCCCGTAGCCCTCTGGCTCTCCCAAAAGTAAACCCCACTGGCCTTCAAAGCCAAACATTTTGAGGACTTGTTCTTCCAGTACAGGACCCCCAGGCTTGGGAACCCAGTCTGGGGCTTGGACTCCTCACTCCTTGGGGATAACCATACAACTTTAATGCAATTTTAATTATCTTCCTGTCTGTGCGTCACCAGGAGTATGGGTATTGACTATACTGCATCTCTTCCCTCCACCCCTCCTACCAGTTTCATTGTGGTCGCTTCTTTATATCTTTAGTTGTAGAAAATTTAACTGCTAGTCTTCCAGTCTTTCTCATCAATAGTTGCTCTGTGAATGGTTGTAATTTTGCTGTGCCCATACGAACAGGTGAGCTCAGGGTCTCTTACTTCACATTCTTGGCCATATCTTTGACAGCTATTGATTTTACATCTTTCTTCTTTTTTAATATATGCATTTACAACTTAAATTTCACTCTGAACCTGGCCTTTGTTGCATCCCGTAAGTTTCTGTATGTTTCATTTTCATTTTTATTTATCTCTAAGTATTTTCTAATTCCCCTTGTGATTCCGTTTTTGTCCCATTGATTGAGTGTTAATTTCCACATATTTGTGAATTTTACAGTTTTCCCTTCTGTTACTGATCTTGAGCTTCATTCCATTGTGGTTGTTTATTTAGACTTATTTTGTGTCCTGACATATTGTCTATCCTGGAAAATGTTCTGTGTATACTTGAGAAGGATGTGTTTTCTGCTGTTGCTATGTAGGGTGTTTTATATGTCTGTTAGATGTAGATGGTTTATAATGTTGTTCACGTCTTCTGCTTCCTTATTGATCTTCTGTCTAGATGATTTATCCATTATTGAAAGTGGGTATTCAAATCTTCAGCTACTATTGTAGAATTGTGTATTTCTTCCTTCATTTCTGTCAATATTTGCTTTATACACTTGAGGGCTCTTTTCTTTGGTGCATATTTCTTAGTAATTTATATATATTCTTTATGAATGTCCATTTTATTAATATATAATGTCCTTATTTGTCTCATAACACTTTTTGACTTAAAGTTTATTTTATCTGGCATTTTACCCAATAAAGTCACCTCAGCTCTTTTTTGGTTTCTATTTGCATGGAGTATGTTTTTCTGTTTGTTCACTTCCAACCTATTTGTGTCTTTGGAGCTGAAGTAGAGTCTCTGGTAGACAGCATATAGGGGATCATGTTTTTCAAGGTAATTCAGCCAATCCATACCTTTTGATTGGATATTGTAGTCAATTTACATTTAAAGTAATTAATGACATGTAAGGACTTACTTCTGTCATTTTGCTATTGTTTTCTTTGCATCTTATGTCTTTTGTTCCTTAGTTCCTCATTACTATATTATTTTATCTGTATTTGAATTTTGCCATGAACCATTTTGATTCTCTTGTCATTCCCTTTTGTGTTTATACAGGCATATCTCAGAGATATTGCAGGTTCAATTCCAGACCACCACAATAAAGTGAATATCACAATAAAATGAGTCACACAAATTTTTGGTGTTCCAGTTCATATTAAAGTTATGTTTACACTATACTGTAGTCTATTATGTGTACAATAGCATTATGTCTAAAAAATTAATGTACACACTTTAAATTAAAAATACTTTATTACTAAAAAATGCTAATCATCTTGAGCCTTCAGCAAGCCATAATTTTTTTTGCAATAATAGCATCAATGATCACTGACCACAGACCACTATAACAAATATAATATAGTGAAAAAGTTTGAAATACAGTGAGAATTACCAAAGTGTGACACAGAGACACTTAAGTGAGCAAATGCTGCTGGAAAAATGGCACTGATAGACTTCTTCAATGCAGGGTTGCCACGAGCCTTCAATTTGTAAAAAAAAAAAAAAAATGCAATATCTGTGAAGAGTGATAAAGCCAAGTGCCATAAAATGAGGTATACTTGTATTTTAGATATCTTATTGTTGTTACCATGGGGATTACCTTTAACATAGTAAATTTATAACAGTTGAGCTTGAATCTTTACCCACTTAACTTCAGTAGCATACAAATACTTTACCCCTTCTATTTGTATTTTTAAAAAATTACATTTTTTACATTTTGTGTCCAGTAACATAGATTTATAATTACTTTATGCATTTGTCTTTTAAGTGATATAGTAAATGAATAATTGGAGTTACAAAACAAAAACGCAATAATCCTGGCTTTTATATGCATTCATAGTTACTTTTACTGGGTAACTTTATATTTTCATATGGCTTAGAATTATTGACTAGTGCCATTCCATTTCAACTTGAATGGTTCCCTTTATTATTTATTGTAATTTTGTAAATTTTGTAAATTCTACTGATAATGAATTTTCTCAGCTTTTGTTTGATTGGGAATGTTTGAATTTTCCATAGTTTTCAAAGGAGATTTTTGCCATATATCGAATTCTTGGTTGACAGCTTTTTGTTTTGTTTTGTTGTCAGCACTTTAATATGTCATTCCTCTGTTTTCTGACCACCATGGTTTCTGATGAGAAATTGGCCGTTAATCTTATTGACGATTTTTTTTACATGACAAATTGCTTCCTTCCTGCTGCTTTCAAGAATGTCTCTGTTTTTGGCTTTTGAAAAAGCTTTTAAAGTGTGTCTCAGGGTATATATCTTTGAATTTATCCTATTGGAGTTTGTTGAGATTCCTGGATGCATAGATTCATGTCTTTCATCAAATTCAGGAAGTTTTTTTGCCCTGAATTCCACATTAAGTGACACAGAAATGGATGCTTTCATTAGTCCTTCAGGTAGTCCCCAGACAGTTTAGAATAGACATACATAATTATTTGTGAATGAGGTCTGCTCTGCTCCTCTCCAAACCAGGGACCAGGGTCCAACAGTGGCAATGTGGTCTGCCATCTTCAAGATGGCCATCAAGCTAACTAGCTGCTGTGTGGACAATGTAGTAGGAGGGCTAAAGTGCTATCAGCTATCCTATTTAGGAAGCTACTGCAGTAATATAGGTGAAAGATGATGGCAGTCTTGGCTTGAGTGGTAGCAGTAGAGATGGTGATAATCATGTCTTTCTATCACTGTAGATGGGAAGTGAATCTATAATGCCTACAACAACTTAGTGATTTAGAAGTCTACCTGTTCAATCCCACCCGCTTTTCTTCAAAACTTTTAGTATGAAGCAACTATCCCTTGCTATACTGAAAAAAGTAACTATTGCTAGAATTTTTTTTTTTTGAGGTACGCAGGCCTCTCACTGCTGTGGCCTCTCCCGTTGCGGAGCACGGACTCTGGACACACAGGCTCTGGGCGCGCAGGTTCAGCGGCCATGGCTCACGGGCCCAGCTGCCCTGCAGCATGTGGGATCCTCCCGGACCGAGGCACAAACCCGCATCCCCTACATCTGCAGGCGGACCCTCAACCACTGCGCCACCAGGGTAGCCCCCTAGAATTTTTATATCGTACAATCAAACTGCAATGTTGAGAGGTATAGGCACAAAATATTTTTAAAATTATTTCTCTATTTCCTTTTAAAGAAATTTCTGTTTTTTAATGAAATTATATGTACTCACTATTTTTTTAAAAAGACATATAGTATACTAGAAAATATAAATCAGGAAAAAACCTTTTACTTGAAATCCTATTATCAAGAGCTAAACAGGTTGACATTTTGGTGAACCTCCATTTAGGCCTGCTGCCCCGACCCCCTTTCTTTCAGTGGCCACTCCTCAGTTGCCTTTGCTTGTTTCTACTATCTACCTGATAACTAAATGTTAACATAAAGTATATATGAATGCCCATACACACAAATGCTGGCATATGTGCATAATTATGTATAATTTTACATAAATAAGATCATATGCCATGCTGCTTTGTAAGTTTTTATTCTACTTACCAATCTCATGGACATGGGTGTATGTTAATAAATATAAATAACATAATTTTTAATTGCTCATGTTATTCTATTTTATAAATAAATTATAATTTAGAAACAAGCTGTTTTCAGGTTTTGTTTTATTTTTCTTATTAATACTGCAATAACAGACATCCTCATGATAAATTAAATTAGTGAAATAGATAAGACAGCAACTGCATTGGAAAATTTTACATGTGCCTCTCAGAAATCAATTGTAATAGAGAAAAATAAGCAGCAATACCAAAGTCTTAATAATACAGTAATGTTGAGATATTGGATATACATAGAGGATAAAGAGAAGATATATATTCTTTACGAGTATACAGGGAACATTTACAAAAATAGATTACGAATTAGGCTATAAAGGAATCCTCTAAAATTCCAAAGGATCAATATTATGTAAACTGTGTTCTCCAACCATGACAATAAAACTGAAAATTAATAATAAATATTAAAACATTCCATGTTTGGGAACTATAACATCATGTTTAAAATTCTTTAGTTAAAAAATACATTTGAGGATGGAATAATGAAGTCACTATACATCAGCATTTATGGAAAACTATTTATTCCTTGAAATATATTGGTCATCAAAGACAGAAAACAAACGTGATGAGGATTTAATTCAAGAAATTGGAAAGAGCAGAGCATACACAATGTAACAAGACAGGCTCTTAACATATAAGAATTAAGGGTGGAAATTAAATAAATTAAAGAATAACTGTAACAACGATAAAAATGGTAGAGAATATTAACAAAACCAAAACATGAAAGACTGAAAAGGTTAACCAGATAAACCACTGGTAGGACTGATGCAGGAAAGAGAAGATGCAAAGAAGCAAAATACAGAATATAGAATAAAATAAGTGTAAAGTTACAGACACAACAGAGATTTTTTTAAAGACAAAAGAATTATAAACAGCTATATGCTAATACATTTGAAGAATTAAATTCCTCGAAAAAACAAAAGACCAAAAATGGCATAAGAAAAAAAGATACTCAGTAGACTAATACATTTTATTTTATATTTTATTTTATTTTATTTTTATTTTATTTTACTTTTATTGGAGTATAGTTGCTTTACACGGTTGTATCAGTTTCTGCTGTACAGCAAAGTCAGCAATACGTATACATAGATCCCCTTTTTTTGGATTTCCTTCCCATTTGGTCCACACCGAGTACAGTTCCCTGTGCTATACAGTAGGTTCACAATGGTTATCTATTTTATACATAGTAGTGTATATATGTCAATCCCAATTTCCCAATTCATCACACCTCCCCTATCCACCTTGGTATTGATACCTTTGTTCTCTACATCAGTATCTCTAATTCTGCTTTGCAAATAAGATCATCTTTATTATTTATCTAGATTCCAGATATATGCATTAATATATGATATTTATTTTTCTATTTCTGACTTACCTCACTCTGTATGGTAGTCTCTAGGTCCATCCACATCTCCCACAATTTGGTTCCTTTTATGGCTGAGTAATATTCCATTGTATATATGGACCACATCTTCTTTATCCATTCTTCTGTTGATGGATATTTAGGTTTCTTCCATGTCCTGGCTATTGTAAATAGTACTGCAATGAACATTGGGGTGCATGTGTCTTTTTGAATTATGGTTTATTCAGGGTATATGCCCAGTAGTAGGAGTACTTCGTCATAAGGTAGCTACATTTTTAGTTTTTGAGGAACCTCCATACTGTTCTCCATACGGGCTGTTTCAATTTACATTCCCACCAACAGTGTAAGAGGGTTCCCTTTTCTGCACACCCTCTTCAACATTTATTGTTTGTAGATTTTTTGATGATTGCCATTCTGAGTAGTGTGAGGTGATACTTCATTATAGTTTTGATTTGCATTTCTCTAATAATTAGTGATGTTGATCATCTTTTCATGTGCCTCTCAGCCATCTGTGTGTCTTCTTTGGAGAAATGTCTATTTAGGCCCATTTTTTGATTGTGTTATTTGCTTTTTTGATATTTTGCTGCATAAGCTGCTTGCATATTTTGCAGATTAATCCCTTGTCAGACGCTTCATTTAGAAATATTTGCTCCCATTCTGTGGTTTGTCTTTTGGTCTTGTTTGTGGTTTCCTTTGCTGTGCAAAAGCTTTTAAGTTTCAGTAGGTCCCAGTTATTTATTTTTGTTTTTATTTTCATTACTCTAGGAGGTCTGTCAAAATAGAACTTGATGTGATCTACATCAAAGAGTATTTTTCCTATGTTTTCCTCTAAGAGTTTTATAGTGTCTGGTCTTACATTATGGTCTTTAATCCATTTTGAGTTTAATTTTGTGTATGGTGTTAGGGAGTTGTTCTAATTTCATTCTTTTACATGTAGCTGTCTAGTTTCCCTAGCACCACTTATTGAAGTGACTGTCTTTTCTCCATTGTATATCCTTGCCTCCTTTGTCGTAGATTAGGTGACCATAGGTGTGTGAGTTTACCTCTGGGCTTTCTATCCTCTACCATTGATCTGTATTTCTGTTTTTGTGCCAGTACCATACTGTCTTGATTACTGTAACTTTATCGTATAGTCTGAAGTCAGGGAGCCTGATTCCTCCAGCTGTGTTATTCTTTCTCATGATTGCTTTGGCTATTTATGGTCTTTTGTGTTTCCATGAAAATCGTATTTTTTTTCTAATTCTATGAAAAATGCAATTGGTAATTTGATAGGTATTGCATTGAATCTGTAGATTAGTTTGGGTAGTATAGTCATTTTCACAATACTGATTCTTCCAACGAAGAACATGGTATATCTCTCCATCTTTCTGTGTTATCTTTAATCACTTTCATCAGTATTTTATAGTTTTCTGAGTACTGGTCTTTTCCTACTTAGGTATGTTTATTCCTAGGTATTTTATTCCTTTAGTTGCTATGGTAAATGGGATTGTCTCCTTAATTTCTCTTTCTGATCTTTTGTTGTTAGTATATAGGAATGCAAGAGATTTCTGTGCATTAAATTTGTATCCTTCAACTTTACCAAACTCATTGATTAGCTCGAGTAGTTTCTGGTGGCATCTTTTGGATTTTCTATGTATAGTATCATGTCATCTACAAACAGTGACAGTTTTACTTCCTTTCCAATTTGGATTCCTTTATTTCTTTTTCTTCTCTGATTGCCATGTCCAGGACTTCCAGAACTATGTTGAGTTACTAGCGGTGAGATTGGACATCCTTGTCTTGTTCATGATCTTAATGGAAATGGTTTCAGTTTTTCACCACTGAGAATGATGTTTGCTGTGGGTTTGTCATATATGGCCTTTATTATATTAATGTAGGTTCCCTCTATGCCCACTTTCTGGAGAGTCTTTATGATAAATAGATGTTGAATTTTGTCAAAAGCTTTTTCTGTATCTAGTGAGATTATTATATGTTTTTTATTCTTCAATTTGTTAACATGGTGTATCACATTGGTTGATTTGCATTTATTGAAGAATACTTGCCTCCGTCTGGTACGTCCCACTTGATCATGGTGTATGATCCTTTTAATGTGTTGTGGGATTATGTTTGCTAGTATTTTGTTGAGGATTTTTGTGTCTATGATCATGAGTGATATTGGTGTGTAATTTTTTTTGTGTGTGACATCTTTGGTTTTGGTATCAGGGTGATGGTGTCCTCATAGAACATGTTTGGGAATGTTCCTCCCTCTGCAAGTGTTTGGAACAGTTTGAGAAGGATAGGTGTTAACTCTTCTCTTAATGGTTGATAAAATTTGCCTGTGAAGCCATCTGGTTCTGTACTTTTTTTTGTTGGAAGATTTATTTTTTTGTTTTGGTTTATCATGTGTGCCATTTATTTGAACATTCAGAGCAGCTCCTGCTTGTCTGTGAGTTGATGGAGGGGACACGGAAACACTGGGGTGTCTGTGTTTTCTGGCTCATTCATGGCTTCATTTGACAATGCTGGTTGAATGCCCACCACCTCACAAGGCAGGCATGACACTGTGTGATAGGTGTGCCATCAGACTTACTCACCGTTTGATCCATGCGTCTAGCCATGACTTCCACCGTGGCAAGTGTTACCTGTCTTTGAGGACCTTCTCTCCTTCCAGAATATTTTGGGGGATTAATGCTCTGTAATCTTCTTCAGAGCATTCAGCCTTGCAGGTCTGTCTTCCTGGCTGTATGATCCCCATTGTGGGCCTGGAGCATGCCAGTGAGCAAGAGCAGCACGAGGAGCATGCTGCAATGCACGGTCATCTTCCCCACTGTGCCGTGCCCTGGAGGCCACTCCCCGCTGCCACTCCTATCGTGCTGGTCTGATCCCTGGAGGCCACTCCCCGCTGCCACTCCTATCACGCTGGTCTGATCACTGCCGCTGCTGCCACTCGAGCGGGCCCTGCACCTCCAGCCAAGCTGTGCTGCCGTGAATGCCGCCCATCTCCGGGAGTGAGGCCAAGTCCGGCCAGCAGCATGCTCCCTCAGGCTGGTGAGTCCACCAGTCTCGAAGCTGCCCACACCTTTCTGTTGGAAGATTTTTAATTACAGTTTCAATTTCATTTCTCATGATTGGTCTGTTTATATTTTCTATTTCTTCATGGTTCAGTCTTGGAAGATTGCACATTTTTAAGAATTTGTCCATTTCTTCCAGGTTGTCCATTTTATTATCATATAGTTACGTGTGGTTGTCTTTTATCATCCTTTGAATTTTTGTGTTGTCAGTTGTAACTTATCCTTTTTCATTTTTAATTTTATTGATTTGAGTCCTCTCCCTTTTTTTCTTGATGTGTCTGGCTTAAGTTTTATCATTGTTTTTGGCTTCTCAAAAACAGCTTTTAGTTTCATTGGTCTTTGCTGTTGTTTTCTTCATTTCTATTTCATTTATTTCTACTCTGATTTTTATGATTTCCTTCCTTCTACTAACTTTGGTTTTGGGGGTTTTCTTTGTCCTTGTTTCTCTATTTGCTTTAGGTGTAAGGTTAGGTTGTTTGTTTAAGTTCTTTCTTGTTTCTTGAGGTAGGATAGTATTGCTAAAAACTTCCCTCTTAGAATGAATTTTGCTGCATTCCATAGGTTTTGGGTCATCGTGTTTTCATGCCGATTTCCACTTTATGAGTGTTAGCACTTGCCTTATGTATTGAGGTCCTCCTGTATTGCGTGCATAAATATTTATAATTATTATATCTTCTTCTTTGATTGATCCCTGGATCATGATGCATTGTCCTTCCTTGTCTTTTGTAACATTCTTTATTTTAAAGTCTATTTTATCTGATATGAGTATTGCTCCTCCAGCTTTCTTTTGATTTCCATTTGCTTGGAACATCTTTTTTCTTCCCCTCACTTTCAGTGTGTATGTGTCCCTAGGTCTGATGTGGATCTCTTGTAGACAGCATATATATGGGTCTTGTTTTTGTATCCATTTAGCCATTTTGTGTCTTTTGCTTGGAGCATTTGATCCAATTACATTCAAGGTAATTATCGATATGTGTGTTCGTATTGCCATTTTCTTAATTGTTTTGGGTTTGTTTTTGTGGGTCTTTTTCTTCTCTTCTGTTTCTCACCAAGAGAAGTTCCTTTAGCATTTGTTGTAAAGCTTTTTTGGTGGTGCTGAATTCTCTTAGCTTTTGCTTGTCTGTAAAGCTTTTGATTTCTCCTTCAAATCTGAATGACACCCTTGCTGGGTAGAGAAATCTTAGTTGTAGTTTTTGCCCTTTCATCACGTAAAATATATCCTGCCACTGCCTTATGGGCTGCAGAGTTTCTGCTGAAAAATCAGCTGATAACCTTATGGGGATTCCCTTGTATGTTATTTGTTGCTTTTCCCTTGCTGCTTTTAATTTTTTTTGTATTTAATTTTTGATAGTTTGATTAATATGTGTCTTTGTGTGTTTCTCCTTGGGTTTATCCTATGAGGGGCACTCTGCACTTCCTGGAGTTGTGTGGCTATTGTCTTTCCAATGTTAGGGAAGTTTTCAACTATAATCTCTTCAAATATTGGTTGGTGCCGATAGATTTGCTTAACACAGGGTTGCAACAAAACTTCAATTAGTAAAAAACATAATATCTGTGAAGCACAATAAAGCAAAGCACAGTAAAACAAGGTATGCCCATAGTGGAGAATCCTCAATACTGAAGAATTGGCAGCAACAGAAACCTCTGGAGATTGGACTAGGGGTAGGACTAAGGAAAAAAAAGTGTAAATATTCCAATTTTCCTTAAAAATGGATCAGTGAAATGAAGCACAGAGGTAACAATCCCCATATATGCAACTTGAACTTTCATTTAGCTATCTAGCTCCCCACTCTTCAGTCATCATGGGAAGTCCCTCGCAGTCAAGCAAATTCCTGAACATGAAAGAAAGAGGCTAAAACAGATCCAAGGCAAGTAGAAGGCAATAGCAGGAGAGAAATACTTAAAATCTATATCTTTGCTCAAAATATATAACTTTATATGTCAGACAGAGAAAGAAAAATATCATATGATACTGCTTATATGCAGAATCTAAAAAATAAAAATGAACTTACATACACAACAGAAACAGACTGACAGTTAGAAGATGAACTTGGGTTACCAAAGGTGAAAGGTAGAGTAGGATAAATTAGGAGTTTGGGATTGACATTTACACAGTACTATATTTAAAATAGGTAATTAACAAGAACCTACTGTATAGCGCAGGGAACTCTGCTCAATAATCTGCAACAACCTAAATAGGAAAATAATTTGGAAGAGAATAGATACATGTATATGTGTAACTGAATCACTTTGCTGTGCACTTGAAGCTAACTCAATGGGGAGCTTCAAGATGGTGGAAGAGTAAGACATGGAGATCACCTTCATCCCCACAGATACATCAGAAATACATCTATATGTGGAACAAACGCTACAAAACACCTACTGAACTCTGGCAGAAGAACTCAGACCTCCCAAAAGTCAAGAAACTCCCCACGTACCTGGGTAGGGCAAAAGAAAAAAGAGAAAACAGAGACAAAAGAACAGGGATGGGACCTGCACCAGTGGGAGGGAGCTGTGAAGGAGGAAATGTTACCACACACTAGGAAGCCCCTTCACTGGCAGAGACTGTGGGTGGTGGAGAGAGGAAGGTTCAGAGCCACGGAGGACAGCACAGCAACAGGGGTGCAGTGGGCAAAGTGGAGAGTTTCCTGCACAGAGGATCAGTGCTGGCTAGGACTCATCAGACCTAGAAGCTTGTCTGCTCACCTGTGAGGCGTGTGGGGCTGGGAGGTGACGCTCCGGCTTCGGAGCTCGGATCCCAGGGAGAGAACTGGGGTTGGCTGCGTGAACACAGCCTGAAGGGGGCTAGTGCACCACAGCTAGCTGGGAGTGTGTCTTGGAGAAGGTCTGGAGCTGCCAAAGAGGCAAGGGACTTTTTCTTGCCTGTTTGTTTCAGTGTATGAGGAGAGGGGATTAAGATTGACACCTAAATGAGCTCCAGAGACAGGAGCAAGCTGTGGCTATCAGTGCAGACACCAGAGATAGGGGCATGAGATGCTAAGGCTGCTGCTGCAGCCACCAAGAAGCCTGTGTGCAAGCACAGGTCACTATCCACCCCTCCTCAACTGGGAGCCTGTGAAGCCTGCCACTACCAGGGTCCCGTGATCTAGGGACAACTTCCCATGGAGAACACACGGTGTGCCTCAGACTCGTGCAACATCACATCAGCCTTTGCCTCTGCAGGCTCGCTCCGCATTCTCTGCACATCCTTCCCACTGCCTGAGTGAGGAAGAGCCCCCTAATCAGCTGCTACCATAACCTCCTCCTGTCTGAGCGAAGGACAGATGCCCTCAGATGACCTACTTGCAGAGGCGGGGTCAAATCCAAAGCTGAACCCCAGGAGCTGTGTGAACAAAGAAGAGAAAGGGAGATCTTTCCCAGCAGCCTCAGGAGCAGCGGATTAAATCTCCACAATCAACTTGATGTACCTGCATCTGTGGAATACCTGAATAGACAAAGAATTATCCCAAATTGAGGCACTGGACTTTGGGAGCAATGATATATATATATTTTTTCCCCTTTTTCTCTTTTTGTGAGTGAGTGTGTATGCTTCTGTCTGTGATTTTGTCTGTATAACTTTGCTTTCACCATTTGTCCTAGGGTTCTGCCTGTATGGTTTCTTTGTTTTGTTTTTGTTTTTTTTTAGTATAGTTTTTAGGGCTTCTTAACATTCGTGGATTTGATTTTTGGTTTTGTTGCTCTCTTCTTTCTTTCTTTTTTTATTACTTAATTTTTTTGTTTTTAATAATTATTTTTTGTTTTAATAAGTTTATTTTCTTTTCCTTCCTCCCTTCCTTCCTTCCTTCGTTTGTTCCTTCCTTCCTTTCTTTCTTTCTTTTCTTTATTCTCTCCCTTTTATTCTGAGCCATGTGGATGACAGGGTCTTGGAGCTCTGGTCAGGCATCAGACCTGTGCCTCTGAGGAGGGAGAGACGAGCTCAGGACTTTGGCCCACAAGGGACCTCCCAGCTCCACATAATATCAAACAGCAAAAATCTCCCAGAGCTCTCCATCTCAACAGCAAGACACAGCTCTACTCAATGACCAGCAAGCTACAGTGCAGGAAACGCTATGCCAAACAATTAGCAAGAGAGGAACACAACCCCACCCATTAGCAGAGAGTTTTCCTGAAATCATAGTAAAGTCAGAGACACGCAAAAATACCACCAGACACAGACCTGCCCACCAGAAAGACAAGATCTAGCCTCATCCACCAGAACACAGGCATTAGTCCCCTCCAACAGGAAGCCTAGGCAACACACTGAAGCAACATTAGCCACTGGGGGCAGACACTGAAAACAACAGAAACTACGATCCTGCAGCCTGTGAAAAGGAGACCCCAAACACAGTGAGTTAAGCAAAATGAGAAGAAAATGAAACACACAGCAGATGAAGGAGCAAGGTAAAATACCCACCAGACCAAACAGATGAAGAGGAAATAGGCAGTCTACCTGAAAAAGAATTCAGAGTAATGGTAATAAAAGAGATCCAAAATCTTGGAAATAGAATGAAGAAAATACAAGAAACATTTAACAAGGACCTAGAAGAATTAAGAGCAAACAAACAATGATGAACAACACAAGAAATGGCATGAAACATTCTCTAGAGGGAATCAATAGCAGAATAACTGAGGCAGAAGAACGAATAAGTGACCTGGAAGATTAAGTAGTGAAAATAACTATTGCAGAGCAGAATAAAGAAAAAAGAATGAAAAGAAATGAGAACGGTCTCAAACACGTCTGGGACAACATTAAACACACCAGCATTTGAATTATAGGGGTCCCAGAAAAAGAAGTGAAAAAGAAAGGGTCTGAGAAATATTTGAAGAGATTATAGTTGAAAACTTCCCCAATATGGGAAAGGATATATTCAATCAAGTCCAGGAAGTGCAGAGAGTCCCATACAGGATAAATTCAAGGGGAAACATGCGAAGACACATATTACCCAAACTATCAAAAATTAAATACAAAGAAAAAAATTAAAAGCAGCAAGGTAATAAAAACAAATAACATACAAGGGAAACCCCATAATGTTAACAGCTGATGTTTCAGCAGAAACTTTGCAAGCCAGAAGTGAGTGGCAGGACATATTTAAAGTGATAAAAGGGAAAAACCTACAACCGAGATTACTCTACCAGGCAAGGATCTCATTCAGATTTGACGGGGAAATTAAAAGCTTTGCAGACAAGCAAAAGCTGAGAGAGTTCAGCACCACCAAACCAGCTTTACAACAAATGCTAAAGAACCTTCTCTAGGCAGGCAAAACAACAGAAGGAAAAGACCTACAATAACAAACCCTAAACAATTGAGAAAATGTGAACAGGAACATACATATTGATAATTACATTAAATGTAAATGGATGAAATGCTCCAACTAAAAGACATAGACTGGCTGAATGGATAAAAAAACAAGACCCATATATATGCTGTCTACAAGAGACCCACTTCAGAGCCAGGGACACATACAGACTGAAAGTGAGGGGATGGAAAAAGTTATTCCATGCAAATGGAAAGAAAAAGAAAGCTGGAGTAGCAATTCTTATATCAGACAAAACAGATGTTAAAACAAAGACTATGGGGCTTCCCTGGTGGTGCAGTGGTTGAGAGTCCGCCTGCTGATGCAGGGGACATGGGTTCATGCCCCAGTCCGGGAAGATCCCACGTGCCATGGAGCAGCTGGGCCCGTGAGCCATGGCTGCTGAGCCTGCGCGTCTGGAGCCTGTGCTCCGCAGCAGGAGAGGCCACAACAGTGAGAGACTCGTGTACAGCAAAAACAAACAAACAAACAAAAACTATTACAAGAGACAAAGAGGGACAATACATAATGATCAAGGGATCAATCCACGAAGAAGATAAAAAAATTGTAATATTTTTTGCACCCAACATAGGAACACCTCAATACATAAGGAAAATACTAACAGACATAAAATCCGAAATCAACAGGAACACAATAATAGCAGGAGACTTTAACACCCCACTTTCTCCAATGCACAGATCATCTGAAATGAAAATGAATAAGTAAACAGAAGCTTTAAATGATACATTAAACAAGATGGACCTAATTGATATTTGTAGGATATTCCATTTGATCCCAAAACAACAGAATACACTTTCTTCTCAAGTGCTCATGGAACATTCTCTAGGACAGATCATATCTGAGGTCACAAATGAAGCCTTGGAAATTTTCAGAAAATTGAAATCGTATCAAGGACCTTTTCCAACCAGAACGCTATGAGACTAGAAATCAATTACAGGAAAAATTCTATAAAATACAAACACATGGAGGCTAAACAATAGACTGCTTAATAGCTAAGAGATCACTGAAGAAATCAAAGAGGAAATCAAAAAGTACCTAGAAACAAATGACAATGAAAATATGATGACCCAAAACCTGCAGCAAAAGCAGTTTTAAGAGGGAAGTTTCTAGCAATAAAATCCTACCTTAAGCAACAAGAAACATCTCAAATAAAGAACCTAACCTTACACCTAAAGCAATTATAGAAATAAGAAAAAATCCCCCCAAAGTTAGTAGAAGGAAAGAAAGCATAAAAATCAGATTAGAAATAAATGAAAAAGAAATGAAGGAAATAATAGCAAATATCAATAAAACTAAAAGCTAGTTCTTTGAGAAGATAAACGAAATTGATAAACCATTAGCCAAACTCATCAAGAAAAAAAGGGAGAAGACTGAAGTCAATAGAACTAGAAATGAAAAAGACTTAACAGCTGACACTGCAGAAATACAAAGGATAATGAGTGATTAGTAGAAGCAACTGTATGCAAAAAAAAATGGGCAAATTGGAAGAAATGGACAAATTCTTAGAAAAGCACAACCTCCTGACTGAACCAGGATGAAATAGAAAATATAAACAGACCAGTCACAATGACTGAAATTGAAACTGTGATTAAAAATCTTCCAAAAGACAAAAGCCCAGGACCAGATGGCTTCTCAGGCGAATTCCATCAAACATTTAGAGAATAGCAAACACCCATCCTTCTGAATTTCTTCCAAAATACAGCAGTGGGAGGAACACTCCCAAACTCATTCTACAAGGCCACCATCACCCTAATACCAAAAGGAGGCAAAGCTGTCACAAAGAAAGAATACTACAGGCCAATATCACTGATGAATACAGATGCAAAAATCCTCAATAAAATACTAACAGAGTCCAACAGCACATTAAACGATCATAAAATATAATTAAGTGGGGTTTAACCCAGGAATGCAAGGTTTCTTCAATATACGCAAATCAATCAACGTGATACACCATATTAACAAATTCAAAGGGAAAATCTATATGATCATCCCAATAGATGCAGAGAAAGCTTTCGACACATCTCAACACCCATTTATGATAAAAACCCTGCAGAAAGTAGGCATAGAGGGAACGTTCCTCAAAATAATAAAGGCCATATACGACAAAGTCACAGCCAACATCATTGTCAGTGTTGAAAAACTGAAACCATTTCCATTATGATCAGGAAGAAGACAAGACTGCCCACTCTCACCATTATTATTCAACGTAGTTTTGGAAGTTTTAGCCAAAAGAATCAGAGAAGAAAAAGAAATAAAAGGAATCCAAATTGGAAAAGAAGAAGTAAAGCTGTCACTGTTTGCAGATGACATGATACTATACATACAGAATCCTAAAAGTGCTACCAGAAAACCAATAGAACTAATCAATGAATTTGGTTAAGTAGCAGGATATAAAATTAATGCACAGAAATCTCTTGCAATCCTATACACCAATGATGAAAAATCTGAAAGTGAAATTAAGAAAACACTCCCATTTACCATTTCAACAAAAAGAATATCTAGGAATAAACCTACATAAGGAGACCAAAGACCTGTATGCAGAAAATTATAAGACACTGATGAAAGTAAGATGATACGAATAGATGGAGAGGTATACCACTTTCTTGTATTGGAAGATCAAATTTGTGAAAATGACTCTACTACCCAAAGCAATCTCCAGTTTCATTGTGATCACTATCAAACAACCACTGTCATTTTTCACAGAACGAGAGCAAAAATTTTCACAAATTGTATGGAAACACAAAAGACCCCAAATAGCCAAAGCAATCTTGAGAACGAAAAACAGAGCTTGAAGAATCAGGCTCCCTGACTTCAGACTATACTACAAAGCTACAGTAATCAAGACAGTATGGTACTGGCACAAGAACAGAAATATAGATCAATGGAACAGGATAGAAAGCCCGTAGATAAACCCATGCACCTATGGTCACCTTATCTTTGATAAAGGAGGAAGAATATAGAGTGAAGAAAAGACTCCTTCTTCAATAAATGGTGCTGGGAAAACTGAACAGCTACATGTAAAATAATGAAACTAGAACACTCCGTAACACCATACAGAAAAATAACCTCAAAATGGATTAAAGCCCTAAATATAAGGCCAGACTCTGTCAAACTCTTAGAGGAAAGCATAGGCAGAACCCTCTATGACATAAATCACAGCAAGATCCTTTTTGAACCACCTTCTAGAGACATGGAAGTAAAAAGAAAAATAAAGAAATGGGACCTAGTGAAAGTTAAAAGCTTTTGCTCAGCAAAGGAAACCATAAAGAAGACAAAAAGACAACCCTTAAAATGGGAGAAAATATTTGCAAATGAATCAACAGAAAAGGATTATTATAAAAAATATACAAACAGCTCATGCAGCTCAATATCAAAAAAACAACCAACCCAATCCAAAAATGGGCAGAAGATCTAAATAGACATTTCTCCAAAGAAGATACACAGACTGCCAAAAAACACATGAAAGAACGCTCAACATCACTAATCATTACAGAAATGTAAATCAAAACTACAATGAGGTATCACCTCACAACTGTGAGAATGGTCATCATCAAAAAATCTATAAACAATAAATGCTGGAGAGGGGGTGGAGAAAAGGGAACCCTCTTGCACTGTTGGTCGGAATGTAAATTGATACAGCCAGTATGGAGAACAGTATGGAGGTTCCTTAAAAATTAAAAGTAGAACTACCATATGAGCCAGCAATCCCACTACTGGGCATATACCCTAAGAAAACCATAATTCAAGAAGAGTCATGTACCACAATGTTCATTGTAGCTCTTTTTACAATATCCAGGACATGAAAACAACCTAAGTGTCCATCAACAGATGAGTGGATAAAGAAGTGGCACATATATACAATGGAATATTACTCAGACATAAAAAAATGAAACTGAGTTATTTGTAGTGAGATGGATGGACCTCGAGTCTCTCATACAGAGTGAAGTAAGTTAGAAAGAGATAAACAAATACTGTATGCTAACACATATATATGAAGTCTAAAAAAAATCAAAACAGAAAATGGTCATGAAGAACCAGAGCAGGACAGGAATTAAGATGAAGACCTACTAGAGAATGGACTTGAGGACACGAGGAGGGGGAGGGGTAAGCTGGGGCAAAGTGAGAGAGTGGCATGGACATATATAGACTACCAAATATAAAACCGACAGCTAGTGGGAAGCAGCCCCATAGCAGAGGGAGATGAGCTCGGTTCTTTGTGACCACCTAGTTGGGTGGGATAGGCAGTGTGGGAGGGAGGGAGATGGAAGAAGGAAGATTTATGTGCATATATTATATGTATAGCTGATTCACCCTCTTTTTTTTTTTAACACCTTTATTGGAGTATAATTGCTTTACAATGGTATGTTAGTTTCAGCTTCACAACAAAATGAATCAGTTATATATATACATATATTCCCATATCTCTTCCCGCTTGTGTCTCCCTCCCTCCCACCCTCCCTATGCCACCCCTCCAGGCAGTCACAAAGCACCGAGCTGATCTCCCTGTGCTATGCGGCTGCTTCCCACTAGCTATCTACCTTACGTTTGGTAGTGTATATATGTCCATGCCTCTTTATCGCTTTGTCACCGTTTACTCTTCCCCCTCCCCATAGCCTCAAGTCCATTCTCTAGTAAGTCTGTGTCTTTATTCCTGTTTCACCCCTAGGTTTTTCATGACATTTTTTTTTGTTTTAAATTCCATATATATGTGTTAGCATATGGTATTTATTTTTCTCTTTCTGACTTACTTCACTCTGTATGACAGACTCTAGGTCTATCCACCTCATTACAAATAGCTCAATTTCGTCTCTTTTTATGGCTGAGTAATATTCCATTGTATATATGTGCCACATCTTCTTTATCCATTCATCCGATGATGGACACTTAGGTTGTTTCCATCTCTGGGCTATTGTAAATAGAGCTGCAATGAACATTTTGGTACATGACTCTTTTTGAATTATGGTTTTCTCAGGGTATATGCCCAGTAGTGGGATTGCTGGGTCATATGGTAGTTCTATTTGTAGCTTTTTAAGGAACCTCCATACTGTTCTCCACAGTGGCTGTATCAATTTACATTCCCACCAACAGTGTAAGAGGGTTCCCTTTTCTCCACACCCTCTCCAGCATTTATTGTTTCTAGATTTTTTGATGATGGCCATTCTGACTGGTGTGAGATGATATCTCATTGTAGTTTTGATTTGCATTTCTCTAATGATTAGTGCTGTTGAGCATTCTTTCATGTGTTTGTTGGCACTCTATATATCTTCTTTGGAGAAATGTCTATTTAGGTCTTCTGCCCATTTTTGGATTGGGTTGTTTGTTTTTCTGTTATTAAGCTGCATGAGCTGCTTATAAATTTTGGGGATTAATCCTTTGTCAGTTGCTTCATTTGCAAATATTTTCTCCCATTCTGAGGGTTGTCTTTTGGTCTTCTTTATGGTTTCCTTTGCTGCACAAAAGCTTTTAAGATTCATTAGGTCCCATTTGTTTACTTTTGTTTTTATTTCCATTTCTCTAGGAGGTGGGTCGCAAAGGACCTTGCTGTGATTTATGTCATAGAGTGTTCTGCCTATGTTTTCCTCTAAGAGTTTGATAGTTTCTGGCCTTACATTTAGGTCTTTAATCCATTTTGAGCTTACTTTGTGTATGGTGTTAGGGAGTCATCTAATCTCATACTTTTACATGTAGCTGTCCAGTTTTCCCAGCACCACTTATTGAAGAGGCTGTCCTTTCTCCACTGTACATTTCTGCCTCCTTTATCAAAGATAAGGTGACCATATGAGCGTGGGTTTATCTCTGGGCTTTCTATCCTGTTCCATTGATCTATCTTTCTGTTTTTGTGCCAGTACCATACCGTCTTGATAACTGTAGCTTTGTAGTATAGTCTGAAGTCAGGGAGCCTGATTCCTCCAGTTCCTTCTTTCGTTCTCAAGATTGCTTTGGCTATTCGGGGTCTTTTGTGTTTCCAAACAAATTGCAAAATTTTTTGTTCTAGTTCTGTGAAAAATGCCAGTGGTAGTTTGATAGGGATTGCATTGAATCTATAGATTGCTTTGGGTAGTAGAGTCATTTTCACAATGTTGATTCTTCCAATCCAAGAACATGGTATATCTCTCCATCTATTTGTATCATCTTTAATTTCTTTCATCAGTGTCTTATAATTTTCTGCATACAGGTCTTTTGTCTCCTTAGGTAGGTTTTTTTTTTTTTTTTTTTTTTTTTTTAACATCTTTATTGGGGTATAATTGCTTTACAATGGTGTGTTAGTTTCTGCTTTATAACAAAGTGAATCAGTCATACATAAACATATGTTCCCATATGTCTTCCCTGTTGCGTCTCCCTCCCTCCCACCCTCCCCATCCCACTCCTCCAGGCTGTCACAAAGCACCGAGCCAATATCCCTGTGCCATGCGGCTGCTTCCCACTAGCTATCTACCTTACTGCGTTTGTTAGTGTGTATATGCCCATGACTCTCTCTCGCCCTGTCACAGCTCACCCTTCCCCCTCCCCATAACCTCAAGTCCGTTCTCTAAGAGGTCTGCGTCTTTATTCCTGCTTTACCCCTAGGTTCTTCATGACATTTTTTTCTTAAATTCCATATATATGTGTTAGCATACGGTATTTGTCTTTTTCTTTCTGACTTACTTCACTCTGTATGACAGACTCTAGGTCTATCCACCTCATTACAAATAGCTCAATTTCGTTTCTTTTTATGGCTGAGTAATATTCCATTGTATATATGTGCCACATCTTCTTTATCCATTCATCCGATGACGGGCACTTAGGTTGTTTCCATCTCCGGGCTATTGTAAATAGAGCTGCAATGAACATTTTGGTACATGACTCTTTTTGAATTTTGGTTTTCTCAGGGTATATGCCCAGTAGTGGGATTGCTGGGTCATATGGTAGTTCTATTTGTAGTTTTTTAAGGAACCTCCATACTGTTCTCCATAGTGGCTGAACCAATTCACATTCCCACCAGCAGTGCAAGAGTGTTCCCTTTTCTCCACACCCTCTCCAGCATTTATTGTTTCTAGATTTTTTGATGATGGCCATTCTGACTGGTGTGAGATGATATCTCATTGTAGTTTTGATTTGCATTTCTCTAATGATTAATGATGTTGAGCATTCTTTCATGTGTTTGTTGGCAGTCTGTATATCTTCTTTGGAGAAATGTCTATTTAGGTCTTCTGCCCATTTTTGGATTGGGTTGTTTGTTTTCTTGTTATTGAGCTGCATGAGCTGCTTGTAAATTTTGGAGATTAATCCTTTGTCGGTTGCTTCATTTGCAAATATTTTCTCCCATTCTGAGGGTTGTCTTTTGGTCTTGTTTACGGTTTCCTTTGCTGTGCAAAAGCTTTGAAGTTTCATTAGGTCCCATTTGTTTATTTTTGTTTTTATTTCCATTACTCTAGGAGGTGGGTCAGAAAGGATCTTGCTTTGATTTATGTCATAGAGTGTTCTGCCTATGTTTTCCTCTAAGAGTTTGATAGTTTCTGGCCTTACATTTAGGTCTTTAATCCATTTTGAGCTTATTTTTGTGTATGGTGTTAGGGAGTGATCTAATCTCATACTTTTACATGTACCTGTCCAGTTTTCCCAGCACCACTTATTGAAGAGGCTGTCCTTTCTCCATTGTACATTACTGCCACCTTTATCAAAGATAAGGTGTCCATATGTGCATGGGTTTATCTCTGGGCTTTCTATCCTGTTCCATTGATCTATCTTTCTGTTTTTGTGCCAGTACCATACCGTCTTGATGACTGTAGCTTTGTAGTATAGTCTGAAGTCAGGGAGCCTGATTCCTCCAGTTCCTTCTTTCGTTCTCAAGATTGCTTTGGCTATTCGGGGTCTTTTGTGTTTCCATACAAATTGTGAAAGTTTTTGTTCTAGTTCTGTGAAAAATGCCAGTGGTAGTTTGATAGGGATTGCATTGAATCTGTAGATTGCTTTGGGTAGTAGAGTCATTTTCACAATGTTGATTCTTCCAATCCAAGAACATGGTATATCTCTCCATCTATTTATATCATCTTTAATTTCTTTCATCAGTGTCTTATAATTTTCTGCATACAGGTCTTTTGTCTCCTTAGGTAGGTTTATTCCTAGATATTTTATTCTTTTTGTTGCAATGGTAAATGGGAGTGTTTTCTTGATTTCACTTTCAGATTTTTCATCATTAGTATATAGGAATGCCAGAGATTTCTGTGCATTAATTTTGTATCCTGCCACTTTACCAAATTCATTGATTAGCTCTAGTAGTTTTCTGGTAGCATCTTTAGGGTTCTCTATGTATAGGATCATGTCATCTGCAAACAGTGACAGCTTTACTTCTTCTTTTCCGATTTGGATTCCTTTTATTTCCTTTTCTTCTCTGATTGCTGTGGCTAAAACTTCCAAAACTATGTTGGATAAGAGTGGTGAGAGTGGGCAACCTTGTCTTGTTCCTGATCTTAGTGGAAATGCTTTCAGTTTTTCACCATTGAGGATGATGTTTGCTGTGGGCTTGTCATATATGGCCTTTATTATGTTGAGGAAAGTTCCCTCTATGCCTACTTTCTGCAGGGTTTTTATCATAAATGGGTGTTGAATTTTGTCAAAAGCTTTCTCTGCATCTATTGAGATGATCATATGGTTTTTCTCCTTCAATTTGTTAATATGGTTTATCACATTGATAGATTTGCGTATAGAAGAATCCTTGCGTTCCTGGAATAAACCCCACTTGATCATGGTGTATGATCCTTTTAATGTGCTGTTGGATTCTGTTTGCTAG
The DNA here is from genome assembly GCF_963455315.2 of Globicephala melas. Classification (NCBI taxonomy): domain Eukaryota; kingdom Metazoa; phylum Chordata; class Mammalia; order Artiodactyla; family Delphinidae; genus Globicephala; species Globicephala melas. The sequence continues at coordinate 71,181,661 of NC_083335.1, forward strand.
TATTTTGTTGAGGATTTTTGCATCTATGTTCATCAGTGATATTGGCCTGTAGTTTTCTTTCTTTGTGACATCCTTGTCTGGTTTTGGTATCA